>NW_020257756.1:1209410-1531583 GCF_003255815.1 Theropithecus gelada
TTTTTTTTTTTTTTTTTTTTTTTTTTTTTTTTTTTTTTTTTTTGAGATGGAGTCTTGCTCTGTCACCCAGGCTGGAGTGCAGTGGCTCTATCTTGGCTCACTGCAAGCTCCGCCTCCTGGGTTTACGCCATTCTCCTGCCTCAGCCTCCCTAGTAGCTAGGACTACAGGCACCTGCTACCACGCCCGGCTAATTTTTGTATTTTTAGTAGAGACGGGGTTTCACCGTGTTAGCCAGGATGGTCTTGATCTCCTGACCTCGTGATCCGCCCGCCTCGGCCTCCCAAAATGCTAGGATTACAGGCGTGAGCAACTTGTATGATATCTTGTCTCCCAGTGCAAGTTCCATGGGCAGAGATAAAATGGTAGATGTGAGATATAGATAAAAATTAGAAGCAAAGCAGAAACATAATCAAAATAAGTACATCAAGTAAGTTCCTGGAGATTCATGAAGATGCTACAAGGAAATAAGTTGCTACTTATTTTATTCATTGATCAAATAATGATTAGAGGCTAGTGTGTGTCATGCTTTATGCTAGAGTTAGCAATATAACATTGGACAAAACACAATAACACTCTTAAAAGCCTTACTTGCAGGAAAATGACACAATTAAATGGTTATTAAAATAAAATATAAGATGGGTTACACCAAAAGAACTTAATATGATTTAGTCACTTGATTTTGAGTTTTTAAACTGGAACTTCATTTAAACCAATTGATTTAAACTGAAGAACTGCTTACGGTTGCTGTATGAATTTGGCCTGAGTATAGCCAACTGTCAATGAATAGGCAAAATAGAGGCATAAATTTTTAAAATATTTTTTTGACTTGAGTTGCTAAGTTCCACTTCCTTCTCCAAACTCTAACAAGGATTGCTGAAATGTAACTTTTAATTTTTATTTCATCTGCTCTCCCTTTCATTCTGCCTTACTAGATAGAACATGTTAATAAGCGTTGAAAAGCTCAGAAAGTGCAACAGCAGAAACAGTGGAAAGAATATTGCTCCACTATAGTTCTTCCACGTTACTGCTCTAGTCATAGATGCAGCAAACATTTGTTCATCACATACTATGTGCAAGAGAGGTAAAATATGTTCACGAATTTAATTTAATAACTCAACAACCCTTTGAGGAAGGTACTACTATTATCTCCATTTAGACATAAGTAAACGAGGTAGAGGCAGATTAAGTAATTTACACAAAGATAGTAAGTGGCAGGGCTGGGATTCAAAACAAGTTTAAAAATAGTTGCTTTTAACCATTGGTCACTCTACTTTGAATCAGTTAACTATTTCTCAGGGATTTGGTTCTCAGTTAGATCAAATAGAGTTACAATGTGAAACACTCTTTTCCTTAAATCATTATGATCTAGGGTTTTTAATGTATTTGTTATGTTACTTTTCAATTATTAGTGTTGTTAATTTCTTTTCTCTTTCTCTTTTCCTTAGTCACACTTGCTAGAATGTAAATAAGAGGCTTCTACATTTTATTAGTCTTTTCAAATGATACATTTTTGTATTTGTTAATCTTCCACATAATATTTTGTTTTCTGTTTAATTGTTTCTGTTGTCTTTTTAGTTTTCTTTGTACTACTTCATCTGGGTTTTCTCTGTTTTTCTTTCTCTAATGTCTTAGATCCTCAACACTCTGCCTTTTGGAAAAAAACCAAGCATGTGACTTGACAATTATTTCTTGGATGAGACACCAAAAACACAAGCAATAAAAGTAAAAATTGGCAAATAAGACCACATCAATCTTAAACACTTCTGTGTATCAAAGGGCACAATCAACAGAGTCAAAAAGCAACCTACAGAATGGGGTGCAATGTTTGCAAGTCATATATCTGATAAGAGGTTAATATCAAAAATATATACAAAACTCTCATAACTCAAAAACAAAAAATTAAACCACCTGATTAAAAAGTAGGCAAAAGACTTGAATAGGCTTTCTTCACAAATGATATACAAATGCTAACAAACATATTACAAGATGTTCAATATCACTAATAATCAGAGTAATGTAAATCAAAACCACAATGATATATCATCTTATACCCATTAGGATGGCTACTAAAAAAAATATAGATAATAACAAGTGTTGACAAGAACATGGAGAAATTGAAATCTTTACACGCTGTTGATGGAATTGTAAAATAGTGCAATTACTATGTAAATCAGTATGACTATTTCTCAAAAAATTAAAAATAGAACTATCATATGATACAGAAATCCCATTTCTGGGTATATGTCCAAAAGAACTGAAAACAGGAGCTTAAAGAAATATTTGCACGCTCATGTTCACAATAGTCAAGAGGTGGAAGCAACTCAAATGTCCATCCACAGATGAATGGATCAACAAAATGTGGTCTATACAAAGAATGGAATATTATTTAGCCTTAAAAAGATTAGAAAATCCTGTTACATGCCACAAGATGGATGAACCTTGAGGACATTATGCTTAATGAAGTACATCAGTCACAAAAAGACAAACACTGTATGATTTCACTTATATGTGATATCTAAAGCAGTTAAAGTCATAGAAGCAGAAAGTAGAATAATCAGGACTGAAAGGAGGAGGTGAAAGGGGAGTTGTTTAACAGGTAGAGAGTTTCAGTTTTACAAGATGAAAAGTTCTGGAGGTCTCTTTCACAATAATATGAATATGCTTAACACTACTGAATTGTACACCTAAAAGAGGCTGAGATGATAAATTTTGTGTTATGTGTTTTTACCACAAAAAAATCATGCATTTAAGCCATTATGTTTCCTTCAAATACTTTAGCAAAATTTTTTCGAGTTGATATGTGATGTTTGTATTATAGTTTAGATTCTCAATTGTAAACTGTAAATGAGGATAATTAATAACACCTATTTCTTAGGATTGTTTTAAAAACAAATGGGTAAACCACTGAGAAATGTGTTGATAAGTAAATATTTAACTATGAAGATATTTAAAGTTGTCTTTATCCTTACCCTCTTCCTTTCCCTTTCTTTCACCTTCACCTCTTTTTCCTTCTTCTATCTCTTCTTCTTCTGTCTCTCTTTCATTTTCTTTATTTTAATAGATTAACAATATTTTTCTCTTTTTGTTTTTTTTTCTTGTTTCACCAGCTCCCACTCATTTAAAAGGCATGCCCTTTTTTCTCTTCTTTTTATTCTCGCAGAACTGTTGATATGCATACTTCACAAAGACTAAAGTTAATCTATTTATCCTTATTTTAAGCAATATAAGATCTTTAAAATATTTTAGTTGCAATAATGGTTCTTCCTGGTTTATATATAATTATGATATAATATTTTTGCTTAATTATAATGCCATAATAAAATACTATTATTATTTGTTACATGTTATTTTGTTTGTTTAGATTTACCCACATGTTTAACTTTTTTATTCCCTTAGTTCTCACAAATTTCTTCTGAGTCAGAAGAAATCACTTTGGTCTATAGTTTACACACAGATAACTGTTTTCTTTGTGTATTTGAAAAATCTTTGTATTTATTTCATTACTAAAATATAGAGTTTCGAAGCATTGAATTCTGGGTTTTCAATTCTATTTTATTTCAAGACTTTAAAAATATCATACCACTGCCTACTAGCTTTCATCTTTGCTAGAGAAATTAGCCATCAATCTAATTGGTGATTGTTTTAAAGAAATTGCTTTTCTGTCTTCTTTTGAGTGATATTATTTGTTTCTAATGTATTGTAGTTTTACTATAATATTTACTGATGGTATTTTTTATTTATAACCCTGTTTGAAATTCAAAGGGCTTCTTAATCTAAGGATTCATAGCTTTCATTGATTATGAATAAAATTTCTACCATTTTGCTTTCCAATATTTTCTCTCCTTCATCTCTTTTATTTCCTTCTTGAATTCTTATATCTCCCTCTTCCATATTAATAAACTTTTCTTTAATATCTTCGTTCTCTTATTTCTTTGTGTTATATTCTGAATTATTTTTAATGAAATTATATGATGATACAGCTCACTAAATTTCTCTTCAGTTATGCTTAACCCTTTAAATGTTTCTAATTTGAATTGATTTTTTTATTTCTAGGATATTTCTAGATTTCTTTGCAAACTGTTCTGCTTATTTTTATAACCTCTCCTTGCTCATATTTTTCATTTCTATCCTGTATTTTGTTAAATTTATTAAGCACAAAATAATATACAATTATTTTGTATATTATAACTGATCATTTTAATACCAGAAGACAATATGTTTTGAAAGTTGGTTGTTATAGAAATTTTGAGGCATAAGTTGAATGACATTTCCTCTAGAGATAAAATGCATTTGCTTTTCTATATACTGAAGCTCACTACAGACTTGGATTGGCTTTAAATTCTATTTATAGAATTTGTATATTTAACATTATGCAAAGTGTATTATTGGTTCAGGCATCACACCCTTTTGAGACCAGCCAGGGTTCCTGTAATTGCATGAAAACTCTTCAGAATCTGTACCTAGAGCCAAAGATCAGAGGGAAAATTTTCTTTTAGTTTGTGTTTTAGTTTACCACTTCCCTGATGATACAGCATCTCTTGTACCAACTATCTCCAGGACAGTTTTTAATATGGCTTCTGGCACTGCTGCATCTAAGGCTTTGTCCCAGAATGCTTTGCTCTAGGAGAACAGTAGATCCAGAAGATATAGAGCCTGCTTCTCTCTCTGAAGTTCTGCTATTGTTTTGATTCTGGCAGGAGGACAGTTTATTACTATCTCACAGGTTTATTTTTTACATGAAAGTATGTATTTTATCAAACACTCTCATATGTTTTTGGCAGCAGGTTTTCAGAGTCTCTAGTTTGACATATTGCTAGTAATAGAAGTCTGTAATAAAAGAATACTTTCCATATTTCAGACGTAATATATTGATCAATTATAAATATTTTGTTTAACTTACATCTGTGATTTGTCCTTTGATTTGATTATAACATTTTTGATATAGGACGTTTTAATTTTTTTTTTTTTTTTTTTGAGAAAGCATTTTGGTCTCTTGCCCAAGCTGGAGTTCAATAGTATGATCATGGCTCACTACAGCCTCAACCTCCTAGGCTCAAGTGATCCTTCCTCCTCCGTCTACCAAATAGCTGGGATCTCAGGTACATGCCACCCTGCCTGGCTAATTTTTGAAACTTTTATAGGGCAAGTTCTCACTCTGCTGCCCAGGCTGGTCTCAAACTCCTGGGTTCAAGTGATCCTCCTACCTTGGTATATCAAAGTGCTGGGATTAATTACAGGTATAAGCCAATGGACTGGGCCTAGGATATTTCAATTTTAATATTCAAATTCATATTTTTTAATAATTTATGCTTTTGGTTCATAATTTTTAAAAATCATCTGCTATCACAAGTATATGAAGACATATTCCATATTTTAATAAAAATATCTAATATTTTCTTTAGCTATTGAGACCTTTATTCCAGCTGGAACTGACTTCTATGTATGAAATAAGGTAAGGATGTCATTTTTCCACATAGATAACCAATAGCAAGCACCATTTATTAAATGGCTCGCCAATTCTTCACTCATATAAGTTTACATATATGAGTGAGTCTTTGTTAGAGAGAAACCTTTGATTGATCAGTAAATGTGTTTAATAATTAACTTTCCAGGGATTTTTAAAAATTTCTTCTTATGTTGATTTTGAACCCTTTAATTTTATTGAGAAATTGTTTATCTCTTTGAAGTTATATTAGCATAAATCTTATAGAAATATGTTATGACTTTAAAATATTCTAAATTGTTTCTGGATTTTCATGAGTTTATTTTTGAACCTTGATATGTCTTTCTGCTTTGCTCTTTTTAGACTTAATCTGACATTGCTGTGTGTTCAAAGCAAAGGGGGTAACTTCAAGTTTAAACTTAGTAGACCATTTTGATCTGAACTTACATTTTGAAAAGATTACACATTTTTATTCTTGCTAGGAAAATGTTCACTTGGTACTATAATTTGCATTTATTTGATTATTAGTGAAGCTAAATATTATCTTTCATGTATATATCAATCATTTATATTTCATTTCTGTGAATTGTCTGATCAAGGACTTTGTCCTCTCCCCCACTATATTTTTTATTAGCTTTCTAGTATTTTTATCATGAATTAATATAAAATATTTATATATTAACTCTGTCGATTATATTTGAAGTGAATATTTTCCTCATGTATGTGCTTTTTGATATATGTTTTCAGTCATACTTTGTACTTTTTAATTTGTATTTTATTCTTTGCCTGTGTTGCATTATCCATCTCCAAAGACTTTAATAACCTTTTTATCATACGTATACTGCAGGTCTAATATATATGTGTATTTGTGCATAGACATATGTATAACATGTGTATGTATATATATACTGCTGACTTGAAGAATGTCGAGAAATGGATTAACTTCTTTCCAAAGGTCATGGGATGATTTGAAAGGATTTTGGTGTCTTATAAATTAAACTATCTAGAGCTTTCATTTAAAATACACAAGTCAATAAATGTGATACATCACATAAACAGAATTAAAAACAAAATTCACATGATCATCTCAATAGATGCAAAAAAAAAACATTTGACAAAACCCAGCATCCCTTTATGATTAAAATCCTCAGCAAAACTGGCATGCAAAGGACATAGCCTAATGTAATAAAAGCTATCTATGTCAAACCTAGAGCCAATATAATACTGAATGGGGAAAAGCTGAAAAAATTCCCTCAGAAAACAGGAATAAGACAAGGATGCCCACTGTCACCACTCTTCTTCAACATACTACTGAAAGTCCTAACCAGGGGAATTAGATAAGAAAAGTAAATAAATAAATAAATAAATAAAGGCATACAAGTCGGTAAAGAGGAAGTCAAACTGTCCCTGTTTGCTGATGATATCATCATTTACCTTGAAAACCCTAAGAACTCCTCCAGAAAGCTCCTAGAACTAATAAAACAATTCAGCAAAGTTTCCAGATACAAGATTAATGTACCCAAATCAGTAGCTCTTCTATACACCAACAGCGACCAAGCAGAGAATCAAATCAAGAACTCAATCCCTTTTACAATCGCTGCAAAAAAAACAAAATAAATAAATAAATAAATAAATAAATAAATAAATAAATAAAACAAACTTAGGAATATACCTAACAAAGGAGTTGAAAGACACCTACAAGGAAAACTACAAAACACTGCTGAAAGAAATCACAAATGACACAAACAAATGGAAACACATTCCATGCTCATGGATGGGTAGAATCAATATTGTGAAAATGATCATACTGCCAAAAGCAATCTACAAATTCAATGCAATCCCCATCAAAATACCATCATCATTATTCACAGAGTTAGAAAAAGCAATTCTAAAATTCGTGTGGAACAAGAAAAGAGCCCTCATAGCCAAAGCAAGACTAAGCAAAAAGAACAAATCTGGAGATATCTCGCTACATGATCTCAAACTATACTATAAGGCCATAGTCATCAAAACAGCATGCTACTGGAACAAAAATAGGCACATAGACCAATGGAACAGAATAGAGAACCCAGAAATCAACCCAAATACTTAGAGCCAATGGCTCTTTGACAAACAAACAAAAACGGAAAGTGGGGAAAGGATACCCTTTTCAACAAATGGTGCTGGGATAATTGGCTAGCCACATGTAGGAGAATGAAACTGCATTCTAATATCTCACCTTACACAAAAATCAACTCAAGATGGATTAAGGACTTAAACCTAAGACCTGAAACTATAAAAACTGTAGAAGACAACATTGGAAAAACCGTTTTAGACATTGGCTTAGGCAAGGATTTTATGACCAAAACCCCAAAAGCAAATGCAATAAAAACAAAGATAAATAGCTGGAACCTACTTAAACTAAAGAGTTTTGCATGGCCAAAGGAACAGTCAGAAGATTAAACAGACAACCCACAGAGTGGGAGAAAATCTTCACAATCTATACATCTGATAAAGGACTAATATCCAGAATCTACAAGGAACTCAAACAAATCAGTAAGAAAAAAACAATCCCATGAAAAAGCGGGCTAAGGACATGAATAGATAATGCTCAAAAGAAGGTATATAAATGGCCAATGAACATATGAAAAAATGCTCAATATCACTAATGATCAGGGAAATGCCAATCAAAACCACAATGCGATACCACCTTACTCCTGCAAGAATGGCCATGATCAAAAAATCAAAAAACAGTAGATGTTGGTGGGATATGGTGATCAGGGAACACTTATACACTGCTGGTGGGAATGTAAACTAGTACAGCCACTATGGAAAACAGTGTGGACATTCCTTACAGAACTAAAAGTAGAACTACCATTTGATCCAGCAATCCCACTCCTGGGTATCTATCTATAGGAAAAGAAGTCATTATTCAAAAAAGATACTTGCACACTCATGTTTATAGCAGCACAATTCACAACAGCAAAATCATGGAACCAACCCAAATGCCCATCAATCAATGAGTGGATAAAGAATCTGTGGTAAATATACAACATGATGGAATACTACTCAGCTATAAAAAGGAATGAATTAACAGCATTTGCAATGACCTGGATGAGATTGGAGACTATTATTCTAAGTGAAATAACTCAGGAATGGAAAACCAGATATCTTATGTTCTCACTGATATGTGGGAGCTAAGCTATGAGGACACAAAGGCATAAGAATGATACAATGGACTTTGGGGACTTGCGGGGAAGAGTGGAAGTGGAAGTGGAAGCGGAGGTGAGGATTAAAAGACTACAAATATGGTGCAGTGTATACTGCTTGGGTGATGGGTGCATCAGGATCTCACAAATATCCACTAAATAACTTACTCATGTAACCAAATACCACCTGTACCCCAATAACTTATGAAAAACAGAATAATAGCTTCAATGATTTATGTAAATATGTATATTGTATGATATATATCAATTTGATATGGCAGTTGATTTTGCTGAAGGTGCTACTACAATAATTGAGTATTTATAACATTAACATGAGAGTTCCCTGATGCGGAAACTGAATGAACAAGAGGGCTTACTTTCTAATTGTTTTATTTACAAATAAAAAACTACAAATGTAAGATGAACCAACTTTAATTGCAAAGAAAAATGTCAGAAGTGACATTTTAACACTTCAGTATACTAATGATCTCAGCCAAAAGAAATGTAAAATCAACCAAGGCTACTGTCATCTGTTTATTCAGGACCTCATAACCAGAGGAATAAACAATTCATATGTTAAAATTATTCACTGCTAACATATCACTATGATCCCTAAATATCACCCTAACCATGCTGATTGGACCCTGACAGAAATGGGTAAAAGTGCCATTTAGTTAGCAGTACAACATTATCAACAAGCTAATAAAGATGACATTCCAGAATGTCAGATTAGAAGAGCAGAAGGAGATGGGGGTAGGGATGTGTAGGTAAAATCAAAGAAAGCAAAGAATACCACTGACACGGTTGAGGAACTGGATTAGTAAAATCAGTCATTAAACACTACAAACCAGTCAATGTATTGCATGCTTTTATTACTGTCTCACCATCAACCATTCACCTTGGTTTTTGCAAGCATTTTCTCAGCAAGGCAGTCTCATAGTGAAAACTGTTCAAAGTAGATGAGACTTGATACTTCAGAGAATTCAAAAAGGATGTTCCTCTCTCTTCACCATTTAATTGGAACGCAGTAGTACTTGACCTTGAAATACTATGCCTTACTTTTGTCTGTGTCACCATCTGCAATCAATCAAAGCAATGAAGTTAATTCAGCAGTTTCCAAAATATTTTTGGTGAATCAAAACCCTGTAATTTTTCCACATGAAAGTTTGAAAAAAGAAAAAGAAATATATATAGGACAGCTTTTAAGTTTTTATTGGTTTGCCCTTTCCCACCCTTCAAGTATCAGGTTAGAAATTTCAGAGAAGTAAAAACTATAAATAGCAATTGAAAAAAATGTGTGAGGTACTTTGTCCTAGAATGCTACCTGACATAGACAGTGGTAATTCTAATAAGCTATTCTTTAATCTGCTCTCCTACTTTTATAAAAAATGTTTGCCTCTAATGGAAACTGTCCTTAGCATCACCTGCTATTCCTTTAAATAATTCTTTCATTTATTTATTAATTAAATGAGTACTACAAGTAAGGCACTGCACAGAATACTGGAGATACTGTGACAAATATAAAAAGACACCATTTCTGATCTCATGAAGTTTACAGGCTTGTGGGAACACAGTCATAAATAAAATAATCATAATAATGAGTATGTGATTACAAATTGAGATAAATGTTCTGAAGGAAAGGAACAGGTTCTCGGAGATCATAAACCAAGGAGGCCGAGACTGGGGAGTGTGGGAGAGTTTCCCTCATAAAGTGACCCTTGTGCTGGAATTAAGAGAGAGGAGAAGGATGAAGGAAGAGAGGACATTCCAGACAAGGGTAATAATGAGAGCAAAGGCCCTTTGACCAGAGAAAGCCCGGAAGCCATTCCTCTGCTTCTTCCTCCTGAGTCCCCCAGAGCGGGTGGATTACAGCCTAAAGCGAGGGTCTTCCCAATGCCGCCACTACTGCTTTTTAAGTGTATAAAGCTGAATCCAGGATTTCAAAAATTTCTGCTTGGAGTGAGACCACAAATGGAATTGTGATGTGCCTGGGAACTCATTGCCTGGGGCACCTTTCCTAAATTCACCAGGAGAGATATGAGCTTTAGCCCTTCTGATAGGAACAACTCTTATTTAGACAACAACAGCTAAACAGCATGTGACCCCTGAAACAGAACTATTGAAGCAAATGGAACAAAATGGAAAATTAGTATAGTAAATATTCACAAAAGGATACTATCAGTCATCTGAGAGAGCCCTTGAATTTGGCTGCTTTTTATGGACTTTCCTGCCTTTGTAAGGCTCCCTTCCCTTTTCCAAGGCTTCCCCTACTGTTCCTATCGCCCCTGTCTGCCTTAAGAACATGGGGACTAATCTCATCTGTTCTTTATCTTGCTTACATTGGTCACTAAAAGAAGTCTAGGTCAGGCTTGGTGGCTTACACCTGTAATCCCAGCACTTTGGGAGGCAAAGGTGGGTGGATCACCTGAGGTCAGGAGTTTGAGACCAGACTGGCCAACATGGTGAAACCCCATCTCAACTAAAAGTACAAAGATTAGCCAGTGTGGTGGTGGGTGCCTGTAATCTCAGCTACTTGGGAGGCTCAGGCAGGAAAGTTGCTTGAACCCCGGGGATGGAGGTTGCAGTGAACCGAGATCACACCACTTCACTCCAGTCTGGGCAGAAGAGCATTTAAAAACAAAAACAAAAACAAAAAAAGTATAGGACTCTCAGGTCCTTTCTTATTTCCCATACCTTACATTTCTTATATGCCCTTCTTTGACCAATCTCCACCCTTTCCTAAGTCCTGAATGCTTCCACTGGGCCCTCCAGATGTCCCCATCAGTAATCAGCAAATCCCTCTGATCATTAACCTTTGTGCTGTACTTTTCCTTTACTTTCAGGCTCTAACTAAAACCTGGATTTCACCTGAGTACACAACTTTCCCACAGTCTCCTTCAGTGGTGATTCTTTTCTCTCTCATGCCCCTCTTACACCTGAACTCGGAGATATGGCAGATGCCTTCTTAGCATTTCTTTGTTGCTTCTTGTTGAGTCTCTGTCCTCTACCCCAGATACTTCCAGTTTTCATTCTCAGGCCAACCCTTTATTTCTTCTTGCTGCAGTTGTCTACTAACCCTGTCATTCCCTGAACATCTAGCTCCTGGCTCCTGTCATTCTCTTCCGCACCATACCTGTATTAGTCCGTTTTCATGCTGCTGATAAAGACAAACCTGAGACTGGGCAATTTACAAAAGAAAGAGATTTGATGGACTTACAGTTCCACATGGCTGTGGAGGCCTCACAATCATGGTGGAAGATGAAAGGCACGTCTCACATGGTGGCAGACAAGAGAAGAGAGAGCTTGCGCAGGGCAACTCCCCCTTATGAAACCATCAGATCTAATGAAACTTATTCACTATCACGAGAATAGCACAGGGAAGTCCTGCCCACATAATTCAATTACCTTCCACTGGGTCCCTCCCATAACAGGTGGGAATTCAGGATGAGATTTGGGTGGGGACACAGCCAAACCACATCAATACCTGTCATGAGTCTTAGGTGATTTCAATATGCATGTGGATGATGTTTATGATACCTGGCCTTCCAGAACCATGATCTCTTCTCCTCAAATGAGAAGGGAATGCTGAGAATTCCCTAAATCTTTTTATTACTGATAACTGCAACCACTCTATAATCTTGGTTACAAGTATCCTATTTCCAGACCACTGGCTTCACTCTTTCCAGCTCAATCTAATTTCCAAGTTCCAATGATTCATCACTGTACAGGGAACTACAATCCATTTTTCTACCACCTTTAACTGCTCTGTATGTTCTTATGCCCTCATTTCCCTACTTAACAAGCTTATATCTCAAAGAAATGAAGAATAGATAAAACCACATAGTATACAAAATTATTTAACAATACTAATAACTCCTGAATTTAGCAATGAAAATATAAGGAAAAGGACAAAATGTGTAAAATTCAATGAAAATACTCCTAATCATTTCTAAGTTTGCTGGCTTCAAATTAAAGCTTCGTCTACATTTAAATACATTATTTCATTTAAGCATATTTATCAGGAAATAAAGTTAAAAATAAATAAGCAAATCATTCAGCACAAGAAGTTATAAAGTAGCAGTGCAAACATAAAGAAAATAATAAAAATATGGGCGAAAATAAATAAAATGAGGAGAAAAATAAAAATAGAGAAGATTAATTCAACTGAATGCTAGTTCTTTGCAAAGTTTAATAAGGTAGACCTCTGGTAAAACCAATTTAAAAACAGATAAACTAACAAAATACAGAGTGAAAAGGGAGAAACAACTAGCCATGGTAGAAATTAAAAATGGTAAGAGGATTATGAATAACTATATGTTCATTAAAATCAGCAAAGTCATGACTTAGCCATAATAATTTTCTAGGAAGTTTTATTAGCCATTTAGAATAAAAGAATAATTGGTCTTTACAACATAAGTAAAGCTGATGTGAGTTTATAGCAAACGAAGGAGAAAGAGAAAGGCAAGAAGGAGGAGGAGGAGAAAACAAAGAGCAAATGTGAAAAGAGCAAAGAGTAAAGACATTGAAACAGCAATAAAAAATCTCAACTTCCAAAAAAGATTCTGTCCCAGATGATTTTGCAGGTAATTTTGATCAAACTTTTAAGGAAGATGTAGTTCTATTTTGTAAAAGTCATTTCAGAAAAAAAAGCAAGAGTAAAAGCTATCTAGCTCATTTTATCAAGCTATTATAAACTTGTACAATGAGATAAAACAATAAAAATAACAAAAAAATACAGGTTAATTTTACTAGTGAACACAGATGAAAAAATCCTTTAAATTATAATAACTGAATCTTTCAGTATTGAAAACTTAATAAAGCAAGTAGAAATTAAATAGCAACATAAATTCTATTAACATTACTCAATACATTAACAACTAAGAAAAAAATTGCATAATTATCTCAATTAATGCATTGAAAATATTGACAAAATTTAATTATTATAACTTTTCAAAAACCAAGAATAAAAAAGGACTTCCTTAACTTGATAAGAGACAAAGAACCTACAGTAGACATTGTACTTAATGATGAAGCATCAGACTTATTTCCTTCAAGATGTGAAACGAGACAAAGTTGCCCACTATCACCACTAATCTTCAGCAAAGTAGGTCTTGGGCAATGCTGTTAAGAAAAGAAGTAAGAAATAATAGATATAAGCATCAAAAAGGGGGACATTAAACTTTCATTATATACAAACTACATAATGATCTGCCTTAAAATCCCAAAAGTTTCAACAATTATTGAAGTGGTTAAGAGAGTTCATCAAGAATTAAAAACAAAACACAACTCAACTTATACAAATCAATAGAATTTATCTATCTCACTAGAGATTATATAACAGGATTATACATCCACACCCTCTATTATATAGCTTGGCAGTGCTATCCTCCAGGCTCTACTTTAAGCAGAGTATACTTCCTTCCAAAGTGATATTGACCTTGGCCATCTGACTTGCTTTGACCAATGGCCTGCTAGTGGACTGAATGAGAACAGAAGCTTTAAACCTGCTTGAATGGTTTGGTTTTGTCCTCTTGCATTCCTGCTAGTTATCAAGAGAAGAATATTCCTTGGGTAGCCAGTGTTCCAAGGAGAATGAAGAGATATATAGAGCAAACCTGCATATAATTGTAGCTTAGAGCCAAGCCCAGGTGATTTTAGCCAAGTCCTGCACAGCCCTAACCCTCCTGTAGACCCTTGAGGAAAATAGACATGCTTAGCTTTGTAAGCCACTGGGTTTTAGACTGGTTTGTTATACTGCATTACTGTGGCAATAGCTAAGAAATAAAATGAGTGATATATAAGTTGAAGCATAACCAAGAATAAAACCAAAATGTTTGTTTTACTGAGTCGCTGAGCTTGAGATTTTTTACTGCTTAGTATTATTATGGTAGTAGCTAATTAAGATGGCCAGTAATAACAAATTGAAAATATAATTAAAAATGGGATTCTTACCACAATAGCAACCAAAAACTATGTTCCTAGATAGAAAATGTAAGGATGCAAACTATCTAAAAATAACCTAATAAGGACTACAGAAAGCTCTATCATGTAATTTATATCATGTAAAACTAACTCTATCATGTATCATAGAAGATAATATAAATAAGTGAAGGAATTAATTTACATTAAAATTTTTTTAATTCCATTAATTTACATTAAAATACATGGCTATGCTTTATAAGACTACATCTAAATAAAATAATTTATATTCATCGTATTAGAATGGGAGCCTGTGGGTAGAGGGCAACAAAAGGGTGTTGGAAAAGGAGACAATGGACAGTTAATTAGTGATGAAAGTCATAAACCCTCTATACTTGAGGTCCAGAAAAAAACAATGGAATGAAAAGCATCCCTTATAGAGCACCCAGAAAATGTTGAATACTAAGAAGAAGCTACTGATGTCTAATGTACATACACACAACAATACAGTACATATTTCCAAAGTGAAAGAGAAATTAAGCCTTCTTTTTGATCAATTAAATGCTTTCTAAAGTAGAGACTAGTAACAAAGGAAAAAAAGACTTAAAACGTCTAATTCTATCTTTCTATATATAAGTATCTGTGGCTGGCTTTTCAGACACCTGGCTCTCTTCAAGTAAGAAGCACCAATCATTTTGATATCTGTGATATGAGTGATCATCATCATAATCAGTTGAATCCATGTGAATGTTCTCTGCGGATTGCAAGGCCTACTTTATACCTCATGTGGGATTGCATGATCCATAAACACCCTATGAACCTGCTTAGAGGGAATAAATATGTGATATTTTCTTTAAAGTTGAAAAGATATGAAAATCCAGGTGGGTCAGGAGAAGTTTTGGGCAATTTCCTTATAATTCAGCTTCCCAGTGTTTGTTCACTCCAGCCTGAACCATGGGGTGATGTAGGAATACCTCTCTGGGCCTTGAAAATGGAATGGCTCCCTGCAGCAGAAGTGCACTGTGAACCAGGGTGTGGGGTGGATCGTGGAATTCTGGTTGCCTTGTTTCTGCCTTTCCCAGAGAATCTCTTTACATCTACCTTGACACAAGAGATCTTTTCTCCCTGAAAAGTTATATATGAATAATTGGTGCAATTTAATGTGTGTGCTCTGTTCAGCTGAGTGCTAGGTACTCTGCTTATAGTGAATCTCCTCTTAATAATCCTGTGTTTTTTCCAGATTGAGAAACTGGGGGTCAGATAAGTAATTTATTCAAGGCCATGCAATTAATTAAAAACTGAAGTCTGCCTGATTCCAAAGACCCTGTTCCTTTAGCTAGAGAGTCCTGCCTCAGATCACATAACTGGTGTATGGTAGAACCTTGATTTAAAGTGAGGTCTTGACTCCACCATTTTGGTTTTCACCCCTCAATAAATAGTTGTTCAGTGAATAAATGAATGAATGAACTAATCAGCCAATCAGTGTGGTTTTAAAAATGGGATATACTTGATATAGTTTAGGAGTGAACGTTAAGAGATATATTAGGAATTCCAAACATCTTGTTAAATTTGAGTAATAGCAGTTACTCTTGTCAGGGATTAAAGGCAGTACTGATTTCTAACTGATTCAGATCATGCTATGGGCTGAATGTTTCCATCCCCCTAAAATTCATATGTTGAAGCCTAAGTCTTCAATGGGATGTTATTGAGGTAGGAGAATATAGGGAACTGGGGTGAACGAGGGTTGAGGCATGGGTAGGAGAACAGTAGGTGCAGCCATTTTGTATATGGCAAGAGAGCCTCAGGTGCGGCATGTAGGCCACATCCTTGCTCCCATGATAGCAAGGCACTTCAGCCTCTGATTGTGCCAGATCTCCACTGATTGGTCTCAGGCCAGTCCATCATGGAGTGTGACCAATTGTAGGCTTCTGAGAGGCACCGAAGGGTGTTGCTGGGTTCTTTTTAGCGTAATAAAAACTCTAATTGAAGAGGCTTTTGAGCCACTTGCTTGCTCTGGAGCCACCCACTCCTACTCTGTGAATTGTCTTCAATAAATCTGTGCTTTTGTTACCCCATTCTTCTGTTGCTTTGTCTTTTTTTGCTTTGTTTTTTGTTGCTTTGTTCTTTTTTTACTTTGTGTGTTTTGTTCAATTCTTTGTTCAACAGGCCAAGAACCTGGACAACTCTATCCAGTAACTGTATTTGGAGGTGTGTTTTAGGAGGTAATTAGAGTTAAATGAGGTCATAAGGATGGAGCTCCCATGATGGGGTGAGTGCTTTTGTAAAAAGAGAACTTGCTTTCTCTCTCTCTACCGTGTGAGGATACAGGAACAAGACAACCATCTGCAAACTAGGAAGAGGGCTCTTACCAGAAGCAGACCATGCTGGGACTTGATCTCAGACATCTCCGTCTCCAGAACTATGAAGAACAAATTTATATTGTTTAAGCCATCAAGTTTATGGTATGCTTGTTATAGTAGCTGAGATGGTTTGGCTGTGCCTCCACCCAAATCTCATCTTGAATTGTAGCTCCCATAATCCCCACGTGTTGTGGGAGGGACCCAGTGAGAGGTAATTTAATCATGGGGGCTGCTACCCTCATGCTGTTCTCATGATACTGAGTGAGTTCTCACAAGATCTGATGGTTTTATAAGGTTCTTTTCCTCCCTCTTGCTTGGCACTTCTTGCTCCCACCACGTGAAGGACATGTTTGCTTCGCCTTCCACCATGATTGTAAGTTGCCTGAGGCCTCTCCAGCCGTGCTGAACTGTAAGTCAATTAAACCTTTTTACTTTATAAATTACTCAGTCTTGGGTATCTCTTTATTAGCAGTGTGAGAACAAACTAATACAGTAAATTGGTACCAGGAATGGGGTTCTGCTATTAAGATACCCAAAAATGTGGAACTTACTTTGGAACTGGGTGACAGGAAGAGGCTGGAGCAGTGTAGAGGGCTCAGAACAAGTCAGGAAGATGTAGAAAAGTTTGGAGCTTCCTAGAGACCTGTTGAATGGTTTTGGCCAAAATGCTGATAGTGAAGTAGTCTCAGATGGAGATGAGGAAGTTTTGAGGAACTGAAGGAAAGGTGATTCTTGCTATGCTTTAGCAAAGAGACTGGCAGCATTTTGCCTCTGCCCTACAGATCTGTGGAGCTTTGAACTTGAGAGAGATGATTTAGGATATTTGGAGGAAAAAAAATTTAGGCAGCAATGTGTTGAAGATGTGCGTTGGATGCTCTTAAAAGCATTCAGTTTTATTCATTCACAAATATATGGCTTAGAATTGGGGGGAAAAAAAAAGGGACGCAGAGGATAAAAGTTCATAAAATTTGCAGCCTGACAATGCAATAGAAAAGAAAAGTCTGTTTTCTGAGGAGAAATTCAAGCCAGCTGCAGAAATTTGCATAAGTAACAAGAAGCCAAATGTTAATCATCAAGACAATGAGTAAAATGTCTCCAGGGCATGTCACAGAGCTCCATGGCTGCCCCTCCCATCACAGGCCCAGAGGCCTAGGAGAAAAAATGGTTTTCAGGCCTTGCTGCTTTGTTCACTCTGAGAACTTAGTGCCCTGCATCCCAGCTTTGGCTAAAAGGTGCCAATGTACAGTACAGGCTGTTATTTCAGAGGGTGCAGGCCACAAACCTTGGTGGCTTTCATGTGGTGTTGAGCCTGAGGGAGCACAGAAATCAAAAATTGAAGTTTGGAAACTTTTATCTAGATTTCACAGGGTGTATGGAAATCCCTGCATGTCCAGGCAGAATTTTGCTGCAGGGGTGGGGCCCTGTTGGAGAACCTCTCCTAGGGCAATGTGAAAGGGGGCCATTAAGCTTATGTTGTTCAAATGACAGTGAAGTGAGTTCTCAAGAGATCTGTTGGTTTTATAAGGTTCTTTTCCCCCTCTTGCTTCACACTTCTCCTCGCTGCCACCATGTAAAGAAGGACATGTTTACTTCCCCTTGCACCATGATTGTAAGTTACCTGAGGCCTCCCCAGCCATGCTGATCTGTGAGTCAATTAAACCTCTTTCCTTTATAAATTACTCAGTCTTGAGTATGTCTTTATTAGCAGCATGGAAACATACTAATACAGTAGCCCAAAGTGACTAAGAAAAGAGGTTGAAATCTATAGGATAGGATGCAAGGCAGGGATTGAAAGCCAGATATTGAAGGTAGGCTACAACATAATCCTATCACACAGATACACTATGCTAGGAAATAGATTAGCTGGAGTCAGAAAAATAAATATAAACACTCTAATATTAAACAAACTCTTTAAGCTTCAGTTTCTGTATCTGTGCAAGGGAAATAATAGTACCTATTTCCCTGAATTTTGTGAGAATTAAATGAGATAATACAGGTAAAGTACTTGGAAGAGTGCCAATACACAGTAAGCACTATAAAAAGTAATTGTTATAATCGTAATTATTAATATTATTGTCTAAGTTCCTGCTTTTAAAGAACAAAGCAATAGAAGTCATGGAGGTATAACAACTCATAGTTTTTCCTGAATGACAGTGGTGTCACATAAATTAAGATACAAAAAGCACAATTGTGTCAATTCCAAAAAAGTATATTTCCCTAAAATTTAGTATGTGCACTAAAGATCTGTCTCCAAGAAACTAGTTTAAAAATAGCCAATAAAAACCTAAAGGGTTTCTCTATTATTTAAATTCAAAACCTCCTCATACGGCAAGAGAAGCGTGGCTGTGTCCAGTCACTGTGGGGACAGTGGGTCTTCATGACGGTCCTTTCTAAGGCTCTTTTCCACACTACCTTTTTGTGACCTGAAAAACATCACTTGATGACATTTTCTCAATCAAATCGGCTGCCAAACTGGATAAAATCAGCTCCTTACAGAAACCCAGATGCTACCTCTAACCTAAACTGTGCTCAGTGAGGACATCACCCCTACTCTGCAATCAAAGAAATAGCAGTTGATATCTTAATTGCTGCTATCTGGTACAAAAAGCATACACCTGTTGACAGATTGGCTCAAAACAATTTTACAAGGAAATTTCAAAAGTAAGGCAAGATTATTTTCAGGTCAGCACCACTTTAAGCAGGCTACTGAAAGGAAAGCCCAGTGCCCTGATTTGATAGGATGCGTTTTGACTGAGCACAGGTGCAAGCCCCTATTGCTCCTGACTGACGTGCGGTCATCACCTACTCAAATGATATCAGAACAGGAAATCCTGCAGAGACCTTCCAGAAATCATCTCACTGGGACAATAGTTCCAGCTTTTTAATAATGCCTGAATAATGTATTTATAAAAGATGTTGGAGATTTTCAACCTTGGCAAATGATGCATGTTTATAAATCCATTCTTAAGTAGACACATATTGTAAACAGGCAGGTCAGCTTAACAGGGATATCCTGTAACATGTCTTTAATAAATATACAATTAAAGAATAAGCCTTGATGGCTTTTCTAGATAAAATTTTGTTGTAACCACCTTTAAATTCTATAGCTCAGGTTTGCATGTTGCAGCTTCTTCTGACCTCAGAAGAATTACAGTATTCTCTGATTCCAACCCCAAGCATTTATCTCATTCTGCTTTTTCTTGCTTTTCCCAAAGTCTAATTTGGCCAGCTCCATCTACATGTGTTCAGCTTTGCAATGATTTATTTCATATGTTCCTTCTGCTTATTTCAATTTGGCATTTGCTCCTATCATTCCCATATGTCAACAGGTTACTTTGAATTCAGCTGTGTTGCATAGGCCCGCCAAGATAACCATGATTTTCATACTGGCAAAAATGGTTATAGAAAAATAGCCCCAGTATTTGAATAAGCTAGTTATTTTTTTAAAGCTCATTTCTAATGAATTCTTAATTCCTGCACAAATTACTCATGAGAAACTTCTCTCTTGCTGTAGGCCCTAATGGTATCCGCTCCTTCTGTTTCTCAGACAAATCTTCTGTTTTGTTTTTGTTCAACCCCAACTCTCTTCTGAAGAGTGATAATACTGAGTGCTTCATAAACACCATCAGCCAGCAGAAGTATACACTAGATAGAACTCTTTATCACCAAATTATGTCAATCAGTGCAAAGTGCACTTATTCATATACTTCCTTTTATTAAGGACAATTGTTAGGAACCCTTCCTTTTATTAAGATCCAATTGTTTGAATAAGTGAAGAAATGTTTTAACATGCCCTTTCTTTAAAAAAAAAGATGTACTGTTATTTCATTTTTGAAAAAGACACATCATTTAAATATAAAAATGTATTAATTTTACCAAAGTTTCCTGGAAAAATGATGAGTGATCTTCAAAAGACAATTCCCATAAAAGTTATAAAGCTAGCACCCTTGTTGGTGCTTCTACAATGATGCATTTGTTTGCCTCATACAAAGTACCAAGACTGTGCCAACACATAATAAGAACATATGGGTGAAAAGTGAAAAAGTCAAATATGATGATGCTTCAGTAGTTGATACTGAGTACAAATGCTTCTCAAGTTACAATGGGGGTTACCTTCAGATAAACCCATTGTAAGTTTAAAATATATCATAAGTCAAAAGTGTGTTTTTTACTTAGGATATTTTGAACTTACAATGGGCTTATCTGGATAAAGCCCTATTGTAAGTTAAGGAGCAACTGAATGTGTATCACTTTTGCACCACCATAAAATGGAAAAATCATAAATAGAACCGTGGTGAGTTGGGGACCTTCTGTTGTCATATTTCAGAAAAAAAAAGTTTCTCTTTTAACTAATTATTTTGTTATTCAAGCATCCGTTTAGGTAAGTTTATATAGCATTTGGTATAAAACACTTTCTAAATCCCTTCATTCCTGTCTTAGTCCATTTGTGTTGCTATAAAGAAATATGTGAGGCTGGGTAATTTACAAAGAAAAGAGTTTTATTTGTCTCACGCTTCTGCATGCTGTACAAGAAGCATGGTACCAGCATCTGCTTCTGGGGAGGGCTTCAGGCTGCGTCCACTCATGACGAAAGGCAGATGGGAGCCAGCCTGTGCAGAGGTCATGTGGTGAGAGAGTGTTAGGTAGAGAGGTGCCAGGCTTTTAAACAATCAGCTATCATGGGAACTAATAGAGTGAGAACTCACATATTACTGCAGGGATGACACCAAGCTGTACATGTGGGTTCTGCCCCCATGACCCAAACACCTCCCACAAGGCTCCACTTCCAACATTGGAGGTCAAATTTCAACATGAGATTTGGAGGGGACAAATGCCCAAACTGGATCAGTTCCCCTAACAGCTCCCCTAACAGGTCTCTTATTTCCATTTGACAGATGCAACTGAAGCCTATAGAAAGAGTTAGGTTTGATTTCCTCATGTCTGAGACTAGAGAGTAGTATAGCGGTAGCCTGGTTTGTCACTGCAGCATTCCAACTTAATTGCAGGATTACAGACAATGAGTATATCATACAGAGTTGTTTGGTTGCTTTTTAAAAAACAGGGACATTGGCAGTACTCTTCTTAGCGAACTTGTAGTTTCTTTTCCATGACCAGGGAAGCTTTGCAATCATTTTGATTCCAACATGTTAGCTTGCTAGCTCTTTGACAGCAGACCAACATTGCATTTGAGTTTTCTGTGTTGCTTGTGAATAGTTACTGAAACTGACCTGCTTTTTAATGCAAACATTATGCAGACTGCAGCCAGACAATGGAAAGTCTGTTTGCAACTTGACCAGGGCAATCTTTCTGACTGGGTATCTATCATTTCAGGTGCTGCTGAAAAATTCACTGTAGAATTTTTATTTTTCAACTGTTTGTTAAAATCACATACCAAGTCAAATTTAATTAGTTATATTCATCCAGCAGATGGTACAGTATTCTATAATAAAGTATAAGTTCCTTTACTTAATTGAGTAATGCATTTCATATGACCTCTTTTACAAATTTCAAAACTGATTATCTTCAAACAGGCCTGCACATCATTTGGACGCAGGCCCAAACAGGTTAAAAGTGATTTAATACTTTCTCCCCAAAGAACATTATGGAAATGAAAGCGAGTCAGCACTGAGTGGCTTATTTCAATGTCTGCTTCTACATAAATTACATCTGCATCTGGAAGAAAGAGGTGGGAGTAAACTTAAATTATGTAGAAAGAAGATTCTGAAATTTTGCATGCAGCATGATATGGTTGTATTTAAGCAAATTCAAATTGTTTCACACTGGAAGAACTTGATGTCCGTTATCAGTTTGTGGAAACCAAGTCTTTGATAACATTAACTAGATTTTTCATAGATATAAAGATTTTCCTTCCAGAAGCATCAATTAACCTTAACATTAGAAAGAGGGCAGGGGTGGTGGTATATCTACCTTTATAGACTAATTGTGTAAGTATCTTTAGCACCCAAACACAATTTTTGGATAATATGGGACAAAATGGCATATTGCACCCTTGGTAAATCTGAGTTACTGCTGCTCTTCCCACCTAAGACTCAAAACAGATTCCATTTTTCCCCCAAACATTGTGTCATTGCTTTAGATATTTGCCCACTTTTTCCTCTAATGGAATTTGGAATATGATAAATTTCCCTAGCCTGTATCAACAACCTGTTAAAGGGTACAAACTGATTCATTGAATGCTAGAAGTTGAAGAGATTTTATCCATCTTTTATTCCAGAGCTGACACATATTCTACATATATACTGTAGTTACTCCTCTCCAATGCTTATTGTAGACAGTAGTAATTGATCATGGTACCCACGGCTTCTCAGTCTTCTTTGACAAAGCCCTCTAGTGATGAACTGAATCCTATTTGCCATCCTCTTCTAGTCTAATCGTTTTATTATGCTGATAAGAAAGTTTAGGCTCAAAGACTTGTAGTAGAATCCTTTAACTCAATCCAGAGGTAGCTAATGTCCAGGATAAGACTAATAAATATCTTAACTCCCAGCCAGGTATTTTTCCTGCCACATTACCTTCTGTGTGAGAATAGTCTAGGATATAGACTGTCTAGGAGGAAGAAAACAACAACAACAACAACTTCTTCTCTACCCTCTTAGGTGCAGTGGCTGAAGCCTGTGAATTGTAGTGACAAAAGACAGATTGACAGAAGAAAATGTACAATTTTATCGATGCTAATATTTGTGTGTATGTGGAAGGAGCTTCACAAGAAAGAAGTGAAAACTCAAAAAAGCAATTAGACTCTGGGGCTTATGTATCATTTTAACAAAGGGTAGTAAGTCGTGGAGGAATGACTAGACAAAGGAAAGGGGATTTGGGCTTCTGGCTAGCATAAATTGTGGGAAAGTGACCAGGAAATATATGGGGGAAACCAATGGAAGATATGACTTATTTTGATAAGGTTTGTTTATGCACATTCGTGCTTATATGACTTCCCATCCTGGTGATAAAATTTGGTCTCCTCTTCCTGGTACAGGGAGGTACCTTCCTTGAAGGAAAATGTTATGCACATAGTAGGAGGGCAGAGAACTTTTCCTGAATCTTTTGTTTCTCAATTGCCTTCAGCTCAAATAATTCTTAAGCGAAAGTGCCATATTTTAGGATGGCATATTCTGATCCCCTTCTAACCATAGAGGGTGAGAATATGTAAAAACTATGGTTTCACATTGCTCATCTAATCTAATAAATGTAAGGCAAGGCACTAAGCAATCCCTCCAGGCATTCACTGGCTTCCACCCCCACTTTAACATCTAAGAGTTCTTTCCAGGCCCTACCACTTGAGGTTTCTACATTATAGCTTCAATGGTCCTCTTTAAATTATCTAATATTTTAGAACTTCTTTTAGCTTATAAATAGAAAAGATCCTATTTGAGCCTTAGGCGTATCTCTCATGCACTTGTGCGCTCAAGTTCTACTATCAGGTGGTTTCCTCAGTCTCATCCTACTGGATTAGAATGTACCATACGTGCTAGTCTCTGAGAAACCCCAGTGAAGTCGAAAAAACATACCTTTAAAGAGAGAAAGATTTTGAATCTAGTCTTTGCTCTGCTAGTTACTAGCAGTCAGTCCTTAAAGAAAGCGATTATACTAAGTTGCAATGCACATGGGTCACCCAGGACAAAATTGAGGCTCAATGAATGGTAATAGTTTTGATAATGATAATGATGACAATGATTACTGGTGATGTACTCCTCTGTTTTATATCGTTTTCTTCAACAGAACATTGTTAATTCTCTATAGATTCTTCTTTCCTCTTACTTTTCCCCCCTTTCCCTTAAAAATACTTTAGACACACTCGTACTTAAATATCTGCAATATTCACTTACTTGGAAAAGACATCAAGTCCTGGCTTAATGAGATTTATTGAATTCATTACATGCTTAAGGTATAACGTTCAAAAATATTTTCCTCCAGGCATCAGTCTCTAACAAGACAAACTATCACCTGGTATCTAAAGGTTTTACTGACCTCTGTGATAGTACTTAACATTGCCTGTTTACCTATATCTCATCCCTCTAAACAAAAACTCCTTTGGTTAAGGACTGATGTCTAGTTTATATTGTCTTGTATCCTTAGTGCTTGGCTCACAGTAAGCTATTATTTCCAAAAGGATAAATAGATTAACATTATCTGGGATGTAAGATAGGTAGAAATAAGGGATCTATTTCCCAGTCATTATAATTTGGGTACAATAAATATTTAAAATAATTTAGACAAAGAGCTTGAAGTTACTTAGTTTAACAGTGATTAATTTGAAGCTCTTTAATTAACCCTTTTCCCTTTGAAACACAAACACCTGATATAACATGTTCCTGTTTGGATGCTGTCTTTGTTTGTTTCATGTTGCTATGACAGAACACCACAAGCTGGGTAATTTATAAAGAAAATAAATTTATTTCTTATAGTTCTGGAACCTGGAAAGTCCAAGACTGAGGGACCTGCATCTGGTGAGGGCCTTCTTGCTGTGTCATCCTAAGGTGGAAGGGCATGAGAGTGAAAGGGCAAGCCAGCACAAGGCGGGCTAACTTGCTTTTATAACAACCCCATTTTAACAGCTCCTGCAATAACAACATGAATTCATTTATAAGCACAGAGCCCTCATGATCTAGACACCTCTTATTAGATACCACTTCCCAACACTGTTGCACTGGAGATTAAGTTACCAACACATGAACTTTGGGGGGACACATAGCAGATGTATTTACACAGAAAGATTCATTTTCTTTTTTAAGTGAAAAGCTAAAGTATTGAATGATTCATATTTCTAGATAAATATTTCTATAGATATTTTCATCTCTGAATAAGCAATCATCTTCAAAAGTATGTTTTTAATAAGAAGGAAGACTGGTTTATTTATTTTATGATATTTCTTGGTGAAAGATCTCCAGAGGTTTTTAAAATACCTACAGGGCCCACTCTAGGCAAACGCGTGTCATAGTGAAAGTTTATCTGTACTTTTCTACACATAGGACCAATCTCAGCAGCAAGAAAAGTAGATGGCATGATTGTAATGTGACTGAGGAGATTCCAGGAAGGGCTCCAGTCAACTTCCCTAGATAGTGAACTGGTAACAAAAATCTCCTTAGACTGCTATCATTTTGACAAGCTATTTATCTGGCTGTTACAATGCAGACAGCTCTGTTCAGGGAGGCAAATATGTATTATGTTCCTTCTCAGGAAACATTTTTATTCAGGGAGAGTTAAAAATCATGTCAGAGTGAGAGAAGATATTTCGTGTGTGTGTGTGTGTGTGTGTATGTGTATTTTTGTGTGTGTATATCTATACATAGTATAGATATAATATAATATATATATTCCATAAGTGACTACCTGTCCTAAAAATAAGTAAGAAAAACATAAACAACCTCAAAGATAAATGGACAAATTACTTGAATAGACATTTACAATACAGGCTGCTTTGGTCATGCTTAGCACAGTTTCATAGGAAACCCTCAAAATAATTAAATTTATTTCCAAGTAAAGAACTGAGCCCCAGAACACATTCCAAGAATAATTATATAAATACAAAAATATCCAGCATATAAGGTTTAATTAAAGTTAAAATTCACACTATCATTCAATTAAAAATGACCATGTGTGGCCGGGCGTGGTGGCTCACGCCTGTAATCCCAGCACTTTGGGAGGCTGAGGCAGGCGGATCACGAGGTCAGAAGATCAAGACCATCCTGGATAACACAGTGAAACCCCGTCTCTACTAAAATAAAAAAAAATACAAAAAATTAGCTGGGCGTGGTGGCGGGCAAGTGTAGTCCCAGCTACTTGGGAGGCTGAGGCAGGAGAATGGTGTGAACCCGGGAGGTGGAGCTTGCAGTAAGCTGAGATTGCACCACTGCACTCCAGCCTGGGTGACAAAGCAAGACTACCTATCAAGAAAAAAAAAAAAAAAGACCATGTGCAAAGAGGCAGAAAAAATAATCCAAAATAAAGAGACAAATCAATCAATAAAAACAGATTGAAAAATTACTCATAGTAAAATTACAACATTAAAATTGGTATTAAAACTATATTTTCCCTATTTAAAAAGGTAGAGGAAAACATGAACATGGTAAAGAAGAACATGAAAGATATCGTAAAAATAACCAATATGGAAATTCTAAACTTCTAGAGATAAAATATAAAATTTCTAGTAGGAAAAATAAACCTGATTGGATTAATGGCAGATTAGAAGTTGAAGAAGAAACAATTAGTAAGCTCAGAGACATAGCAATAAACTATTCAAAATAAAACACAGAAGTATGAATTTTAAAAAAGAGTATCAATAAGCTGTGGCAGAAGTTCAAACAGCTTAACACACATGTAATTGAAGTTCCTGAAGGAAAGGAGAGAGAAGGAAGCCAGAAAAAATATATATAGTTAAAGAAATAATGGCCCAGAAAGTGTTCCAATTTGATTAATAATAAACCTACAGTTCCAGGAAATACAACAAACCCAACACAAGAAATATGAAGAAATCACCAAGACACATAATCAAATAACTTAAAATCAGCGACAAATTGAAAACTCTTAAAAGTAGCTAGAGGGAGGCTAAAACAAAAATAAAGAAAATTATGTACATGAGAACAAAGATATCAGTGCTTACCCTGGGGTGAGGGGAGAAAAAGAGGAAAAGGATACAGCGATTACAAAAGGGCAGGAGGAAACTTTTAGGGGCTATGCATATGTTTGTTACCTTGATTATGTTGATGGTTTTACAAGTGTATACGTTTGTCACAACTCATCGATTGTGCATTTTAAGTATGTACCTTAATAAAACTGTTAAAAACTCCACAATAAAATACTACTGCACAGACACTCAAATGGATAAAGTTAAAAAGCTGATGGTTCTAGGTATTGGACGCACTTTTATGAGAGCATAAATCAATAAACCACTTTGAAAAATTCTTTGACAGTATCTCCTAAAGCTGAACAAGTGGATATACTATGAAACAACAACTATACACCTAGTAGGTAGCTAGGAGAATTATGTACATGTGTTTACCAATTTAAATGCGTAGGTAGCATTGGTAATAGCCACCTGGGAAACATTTCAACATCCAACAAGAATAAAATGGGTAAGTAACGTATGGTATATCCATACTGTGGACAACTATGCAGAAATAATCAGATAAAACTACTGCTGAAACTAATCATCTGGATCAATCTCAGAGACAATGTTTAGCAGTCACAAAAGAGTATATATCATATGGTTCCATGTACACAGGGTTCAAAACTAATTTGGGTGTTTGAAGTCATGGTGATTGGATCCCCTTTGTGGGAGTGCCTGGGAGGGGATTTAGGAGACAGCTGTGGTACCGAAAACATTACATTTCTTGATGTGGGTGCTGGTAACACAGGTGTGTTCAGTTTGCAACCATTCTTCAGTACACTTTGCATGCTTTCCTGTATGTATGTTATACTTCAATATACTTTAAAATTTGTAGTTTTGCTAAAAAATGTAAGAAACTAAGAGCTCCAAACCAAAAAGATATACATTGAACATTAAGAAGTTTTTGCATATGATAGGGAGAGGAAAGACAGTGGGGAATGGAGATACAAGGGGAAGAAAGAGAGAGAGATTGACTTAACTATGGCTGATCACCTTGTGTAAAATAACTATGAATATTTATAGAATGCATTATTGAGTTTGAAGTGTATGTACCACACATTCTTAGTTTTTCAGGCCCAAATCTATTCTTACCTAAACTTCTATCCCTGCTACACTTCTCTTATCCAACCCTTTTATTAACTGTCCCATCACCACCATTAACAACAACTAGAAAGGTCAACATTAATTGATTGGTAATAAAATTAGATAAAAGGCAGAGTCTACACATCTTTTAAAGACACACTGTAAATTCTCCCAAGCTGGCAGTATCCCTAGCGTTCCCATGAATTTAATTGTATAATTTGTCCTCAAAACCCATACTTTCATACCCTATTTTTATAAAATGTTCAAGCTGCACAATAGGTCTCTCAATTTAGTATTTCATTTAATAAGCAGCCCACGAATTATGTAGGAAATCCTAAAGAACATTCCAAATTCCTAAAGAAAGTTTAACTGTGAGCCATATAAAATCTGTAAAATTCACGAGAAAAAAAACCTCTTGAATCCAAAATCTAAATAAATATCTCCTAATGAAGAGAAAGAAAATATTTATAACCACCTAAGTTTCTAGAATACTCTCAAAGGTTCAAATGTGGAGGGTCCTGTTTTAATTTCTACTCTATTCTCTCCTTTCCATACCCTTCACCTTTTAAAAATATTATCAATTATCAATGGGAACAGTGAAAAAGAACTAGAGTAAAATATTGGTTGAAATTTTGCTGCATAGAAATTCAGCTGTGGGCTGGGCACAGTGGCTCACACCTGTAATCCCAGCACTTTGGGAGACCAAAATGGGTGGATCACTTGAGGTCAGGAGTTTGAGATCAGCCTGACCAACATGGTGAAACCCTGTCTCTACTAAAAATAATAATAATAAAAAAATAGCCAGGCATCATGGCAAACGCGCCTGTAATCTCAGCTACTTGGAAGGCTGTAGCAGGAGAATCTCTTGAACCCAGAAGGTGGAGGCTGCTGAGATCACACCACTGAACTGGGTGAAAGAGTGAGACTCCATCTCAAAAAATGAAAATAAAAAGAGAAATTCAACTGTGAATTTTTTAAATTATGAGTATCATAAAGTTTAAAAAGCTTAAAAGAAGAAACTATTATATCAAAGTTTGAAACAATGAGAAAAGAGTCATATATTCTGACATAATCAGATTATGTATTATAGCGCCTTTAATCCTCTAAAGCAAGGCAAAAAGTGACACTTAAGAAAGATGTTTACACAGAATTCCATGGGAAATTTAGCTAAGTAATAGGTTTTTATAATGGGGAGATGCTATTAAATTACTCCAGTGTTCACCACTAGGTGTCTAATACATATTCAATATTATAAAATCAGTTTAAATGTGGGTACTATTAAGTTTCAGTCCTGAAAATATAGATGTCTCTACCTTTGAATCTACGCCCTCTGTATAGATGCCCACCATTCAGTCTGGCTGCAGATGTCAAATGAAAACACTTTAAATATGTTAAAATGAAAGATTACCTAGTGTTAAATGAGGTAATCTTGTCCCTATTCTTCTTTGTTATTGATAATTAAAAACTAAACATCTTGCAAGATGATACTTTTAAAATGACTTCCTTACACCCACACAGAACATCTATTAATTCAGCTCAGGACACTTCATGATTTTATGAGCTCAAATTGTAGCAGTAAAGATGTATAAACAGCATAAAACCTATGCTTTATGCAGTGTTTAGCAAACCACAGTTGTTCTCTCCTGGCATTTACTTCCTACCTTATATATCTTCTAATCCTTGATGTTCACATTGAAAATGTCAACAAGTTCTCTAAAGTTAATCATGTCTTCGTGTTTGAATTAGATAAATCTTGTTTATTTTCCTGAATCACACATAATTCAGGAAATTCCAAACTTCTCAAAGTTTCTCAAGTTCATATTAAGTATCTAGAAACATAAGACAAAAACACATAAACTCAACCTAGTAGAAATAACTTTCTCTTTTTTGAGAAAGGCTTTCTGGCAGACTAGGATGAATTCTTCAAAGCAAACATGCTTTCCCACATACAACAGAATTATTATACTTTGGTTGGGCTGTTCTTTTGTTGGAGTGTGATAACTTATGAAAGAATTAAGAGCTCTCAAAGAAGAGCAGTAAGAAGAAAGCCCACTAGTGAAGACAGATCAATACATGTGGACACTCTCCCATGAAGACAGTATGAGAAAGGAAGATAGAAAAACAAACTTAGGCTCTAACGACCATCAACCTTTCTCATCATTGCACACTTCGATCTGTCCAATGTGTCAAAGCAAAGGGATGTGTTCATCCTGCCTTACTTCTGAAGTTATGAAGGCAGTCTGCTTTTAAGCTATTATTTAAGGGTAATGCTAATTTATTCCCTATCTAAAGAATCTAATTTACATCATGATTATTTTTTCTGCTCTAAAGATAGATAATTGTTTTCACCTTTTCCTGTCTTAACTCAGCTTTTTAACACATTTTCTGGTTTGTATAGATGATTTTGTCATTAAAAAATACTTTTCTAGGAAGTTATCTATCCAAATTGCAAGTTAACGTGTATAAAACATGTATTACTGTTAGAACTTAGAGAATTGTTTTATCTATATTTGACTGTCATAAATTTTGTCAACATTTATTGACTGAGTATAGACTATCCTAGACAAATGGTAGGTGCCCTCTCTTTGGAGCAGAAGATTGGAGATGATAGACACAGACACACACACACACCCATACACACACACATCTCCATTGAAAAAATTGATCATAATTGTACAAAATTACTTTCCAGCATCAATTTCAATTCTCTGAAATTTTGAATTATCTATTAAATACTTTTCCTTTACAAACTGGTAATTAGGAAAAATATATATATATATATACAATGTATCATACTTTCTATTTTTAACATTTGTTGAAAAATACAGCCAAACTCATTAATTTAGATGAAAGGAAAATGTCTATGCCATTGTTTATTTGTGAAAGAACTCGAAACCTTCATTTAAATGCAAAAGATATTAGTGACATAAAAAGAAGTTTCACTCATTAGATTCACATTTCTTTCTCCAATTGTATTGCATTGTTATCTATTTAGGACCATCTCTGTATTTTTATTTTCTTATGACTGGCATGAAGCCATTTTCCATGGAATATAATTCTCCATAGTATTTGTTTTGAGAGAATGAGTAGCATGTGTTCCTGAGATTTAATAGGAACAGTTTTCACGTGTTTTGGGTGTATTGTATCATAATATTAAGAGCATAAACTCTGGAGTAAAAATGTCAGAGTTTGAAGTTTGGTTCTAATACTTAACAGCTGTGTAATTTTGGGTCATATATGTAATGTCTCTGGGCTTCTATTTCCTTATGTGTAAAATGGATAAAATAATAATACCTAGATCAAAGTACTTTTAAGAGGATTAAATCAGTTCATTTGTATAAATCACATAAAAAAAAGTGCTTAGCACATAGTAAGTTCTCAATAATTTTGAGTTATATTTTTATTGTTTATACATTCCTTATATTTTTATTAAGTATAATATTCCTTTATGTTTACATTGGCAGCTGTAAACAGTGTTTAGAGAGTTAACTCTCTATTTGGGAAAATAAGTTGATGAACAAGAGATGCAGTGTAGGATATTGAGACAAAATATAAAAGAAAAAAAATAGCTAAACAAAATCTGAGCCTGGCGCGGTGGCTCACGCCTGTAATTTTAGCACTTTGGGAGGCCAAGGCGGGCGGATCACGAGGTCAGGAGATCGAGACCATCCTGGCTAATACGGTGAAACCCCGTCTCTACTAAAAATACAAAAAATTAGCCGGGTGCCTGTGGTCCCAGCTACTCGGGAGGCTGAGGCAGGAGAATCGCTTGAACCAGGGAGTCGGAGGTTGCAGTGAGCCGTGATGGCGCCGCTGCACGGGTGACAGAGTGAGACTACGTCTCAAAAAAAACAAAAACAAAAAAAAAAACTGAGGAAGAAATAAATGGAAATCAAGAGAAGTGGAGTGGGGAAGAGTGGAGGTAAGAAGGGAGAACTGCAAAAACATATAGGGTGGGAGATCGTGTAGCATAACAAGGGAATCTTGTACAAGGTGGCAGAAAGAGCAGTGAGACAGCGATGTTTACTATCCATTAATTGTTACTACAGAGTTGTACCTCAAAGATTAAAGTCTTGAAAACACAGGTACACTTTGTTCTGTTATGAGACCCACAGAGTCCATGAATGCTAGTTGACTTTGTGCTTGCACCAAAAAAATAAGTTGTGGCCAGAAAACAGTAATAATACTTCATCTTTATATCACTTCAAAATTATCCACATGCTTTCAAGTGCACCCATTGCCAGTCATTGACCAGGCATTTGATGCTTGCAGGGGCACACACAATAAGGTTCGCTTACGTATAGCTTGCATTTTAGAATTTTCAAAGCACTTCTACCAGATCATCTCATTTAATCCTAAAAAAGCGCGCTCTGGAGGAGGCAGGGCAGAGTTTGTTCTCGTTTTACAAATGAGAAGTTTCAAGACCCAGAGACTTCCTTGAAGGCAAGGTAAGTTATGAGTAGAACTGGGACTGGCCTCAGAAACCTAGGTTTCTGAACTCCTAATTGAGATCTTTTTTCTTTTGATGGTATCCATACTAGAGATAGTATGCGAGATGACTTTAGGTGGCATGTAACTTTGGCTCCTTTGACATCCCAGACACCATTCAATACACTATCTGTTCATCATGTACACTAACCCAGCAGCATGCTGAAAGGCACCACTGGTTAGACTTGGCAACCTTCTGGGTTTCACAAGTAGTGAGACATCCTTACCTAAACCTGCAGCTGTGAATAGTGTCACAGATGTTTGTGGATCATCAAATATGGAACAGCAGGTGACACCACTTTTACATATGGCAGAAGTATGAAAATTCTTCTTAAAATCAGTGTACTTAACAAAAAGAATGAGTAGATTTTAAATAAAATATTAAACATAGTTCAGAAATTATACATGGAAAAATCATAAAAGTGTTATTAAAACAACTATGATTTAGAAAACACCATTCTATTCCATATTGCCTTTGGATTAGGGTCCCTGGTTTAAGTTTCCCCAGCTTGTAAATTCTCTAGAATTAATTCCTGTCAACTGTGTTATTATATTTCAATTAGTCTATTGGGTAGATTTATTTCACATTTATGTTACATTTGAGGATTCATTTTTCAATCATCAGCTTCAGGATAAACCCTGGTAGGAAGAAATGCCAGTTACTAGGAATAAAATGAGATGGTCTCTACATGCTTACATCTAATACTTACAGATTCTGGCCTAGAATCAATTCCAGCGTCCGCCTGCAGTGAATATTCCCCACACAACCACAAATTTGATGTCTGTATTATTATATCCATCACATTCTCATCTTTGCAGCTCATGGAAATGTGTGCACAATAAAAGAATAAATAATCCTCTTACCTTTTATACATATTTAATACCTGGATGTATAGTTTTACAGATAACACTGCTTATATGGTACAATACTGGTCAAACAGCAAATAATTCAGAGCTCCATGAACAAGTTCATCTCCAGCTTCTCATTTTTTTAAAACACAAGTGTAACATCAAGATTGTACTTAAGGTGACTTTGATTCCCACATCTAATATGAATATGTACCTACATTATTTCTCAAAGTATAGGCTGGGATGCTTTGTGATTGCAAAGATGCCTTTTAGCTCAAGTGCATTTGGGGGTAGAGGGGAGAATCAATAAAATTCTCCAGGGCATATCCCATGACATAATGGAATTCAATTTCTGATTTAATTAAGCTTGGAGGCGGGGGTCTGAAGTTTTTACTGCTTTAAGTTTGTTGTTTACTAGTTTGCAGATCTTTGAGATCTATGCTAGAAAGTAATTGCAGGAAAAATAGGAGGAACTCCCTATCGTTCCAAAAAAAGAATTTAACAAGTCTGATAGGGTGACATGTCTTAAAAAAAAAAGTTGTATGAATAGTTTGTGTGTATCTTTGGTTCTGGGTTAAAGAATGAAACTCTCTTTACTCTACGTAATATAAAGACAACTCAGACAAAGGAAGGCCAGCGGAGACCAAAGCAAAAATCAAGAGCTTTGAAATAAGAAAGCCCTGGGCTCACATCTTTATTGGAATTTGGATTTCTCCTATGAGTCTTATTTTCTTTTTATAAAATAGCTCTTAAGCAAGATGAACTATGTTGCTGCTTATTCCGATCATTCTGTGGCATTTTTTCTCTTCTCTTATTAAGGACAGGACAGATCTGAAAGGCTCTAGGTTTTACGTAAGGGGTTCAGTTCCAGTTTCTTCTGCCTTCACATGCTAGAAGAATCATCTTTTGTGTCCTTAAGGTATTAGAACTCTAGTGTCCCCAACCTAGAACAGGATGCAACTCCCCCAGAAGTGGCCAGAATATAAATAGATTTAATCCTTCTGGCTTAGATGTTCCACTGTTTTTTTCTTTTGACCTAACATATGTAATTAAAATGTTTTTATTTAAATATTTATCTTTCTCTTCTATTAATGCTTTTTTAATGTGTTTATGGTAAGAAGCTGAATATCTAGTGAGCTTAGCTTGCCATAATATCAGGCATACCCTGTTAGAGACATTTTGAGACCTCTGGAGTCATGGTTGTACATCTTTGCTTTTAAAATGTTATTGCTGTCTGTTTTGTGGTAAGTCTAAAATATTCAGTTTTTGGGAGAATGTGTGTAAGAAGGTGGAATCTGTCTGGTTTTAAGGGAATGAATTCATTGGTAGGAAAAGAAATTAAAGCAGTATTTGGACTCTATTGTTTAACAAATCACTAAATATTATTGCATATATATTAAAGAACAATGAGCCTAAGAAATTTATTGTAGAATATTAATAAGGAAATGATATGTTTCTTAAATTAAGTATCTTCTGGTACAACAAATGATAATTCAAAAAATACATTCTAAAGATGAAGGATATTTTTAATTTTTTAAATAAATAATTCAATTTTTGGAAAAATCTATTTTATGATGGAAAACATAGACTAGAAAATGCAAAATCAAAAATATGCATATTTCTGACCAGGTGTGGTGGTTCACGCCTGTAATCCCAACACTTTGGGAGGCTGAGGTGGGAGGATCACTTGAGGTCAGGAGTTCGAGGCCAGCCTGGCCAAACATGGTGAAACCCTGTCTCTACTGAAAACAAAAAAATTAGCTAGGCATGGTGGTGCACGCCTGGAATCCCAGCTACTTGGGGGTCTGAGGCAGGAGAATTGCTTGAACCCAGGAGGCAGAGGTTGCCATGAGCTGAGATCGTGCCAGTGCACTGCAGCCTAGGTGACAGAGTGAGACTCCATCTCAAAAAAAAAAAAAAAAAAAAAAAAAAAAAAAGCATATTTCTAATAACATTATTAAAATAATTGTGGTGTTACATTATATAATCTATTTAAAATTTAACAATTTTTTTCAGGAAGATGTCATTCAACACTATAGAAATATCAAATAAGCCTTTCTTTAAAGAACATTAGCCTCATAGCACATTTTTAGCTATATTTTCCTTGATTTTCTTCCGAGTAGATTCACTCTTACCTCTGTTTGATGCACACCATAACATCTGCTTGCGTTGAAAATTGAAAATCACTTCCATTTATAATATCTAAAATAGTGAGGCTGATTTAATAACAAATTGACTAATCATTTTGGCACTTATAGGAATAGCTATTTCTAATGGATCAATACACTGTATTAACTATCTTTGAGATTCAGTTCTCATTTTCTTGGTAATAATAGAGTTTAATAGAGTGAAATCTTTATATTTTATTTTTCAATGAAATTTCACAAATTATAGAGGCTGTTCTTTGCGTAACAAATGGCATTGTAATGATCCGATTATCTAAATGCAGCCATCCTTGGGTATATGTAGGGAATTGATTCTAGGGCACTGGCCTGAGTATACTAAAATACAGGCATACTCAAGTCTTGCAGTCAGCCCCATGGAACCAAAGTATAAGAAAAGTCAGCCTTCCACATAGGTAAGTTCCATATCCCACAAATACTGTATTTTTGATCTGTGTTTGGTTGAAAAACATCGTGTATAACTTGAACTGTGCAGTCCAAACCCATGTTGTTCAAGGGTCAGCTGTAGTATCATAGATTTAGGGAATTGGATTTGTACATTCACCACAAGCCTGTGGCATCATTTAACGTAAAAGTCTGCAGTTATCCTCTGAATTTTGAATGTATAGATATTTGTTGAGGCTCTCAAGTCTACATTGACATCTCTTTGCTCCAGGCTGTATGCACTGATCAAATAATTGAAAATATTTTTAAATATTCATAACATTTTACATTACAAAAACTCGACTTCGGAGTAACACGTATTATTTAAAAATAAGACACTAGTTAATACATCCACCATCTCACATATTTATCCTTTTTTGTGATGGACATATTTAAAATCTACTTTTTTTAACAATTTTGAAATATACAATACATATTACTAACTATAATTCCCACACTGTGCAATAGATTACTAAAATGTATTCTTCCTGTCAAACTAAAACTTTGTACCCTTTGATCAAAATCTCCCTTTTCCATACCTCATCCACTCAGTCTCTGGTAATCTAACATTCTACTCCCTACTTCCATGGTTTGACTTTAGATTTTACATATAAATGAGATCAATATTCCACAATGTATACATATATCAAAACATCATACTGTACCTCATAATATATAGATATAATTACTTGTCAATTAAAAATTAAATTAAAATAACACACTGTGACTTGCATAGTAATCATTAGCAATGGAGAATTTTACATTCAACTAACAAGAGATATATTTTCCTGTCAAAACTTTGTCTTTTTTAGCGTGTTGGCAGCTGGTGGTGTCTTGGTTATGATTGTGTTTTCCTGGTAATGTCAATTGGTTGTGCTACTGCAATTATATTTCCTTGCTTTATTTGTGACCAGTGGTGTGCATTTGTGAAATGTCACTAGTTAGTGACCATGAAAGGGTGTTTGTTATTTTAAGACGCTAACTAGCTCTTAAGGCAATTTTATCCTGTTTTGGGGACCTCATCAACACCACATTCACCAACTAAACCAACAAACACATGAATAATCCCCATGTCCTGTTAATGACAGAAGATACAGGTTAAAATTTCTGTATTTAGCATTTCTATTTGCCCTATGCAGGAGTGGAAATGTAAAGGAAACAACATGGAAATTTATATTTTTGGCTGTGTCATTGATGGTTACCTTATTCACTTTTATTTGAATTTATGCTTGTATAAAATGGGCATCTCATTTAGAAGATGGAGTAATGTTATTTAAGTGTTAAGATATTGACTGTCCATGTTTTTAGTTAGAATTTGTGTATGGTAGGTGTTGTTTTTGTTTTGTTTTGTTTTTTGAGACAGAGTCTCACTCTGTCACCCAGGCTGGAGTACAATGGCACGATCTCGGCTCACTGCAACCTCCACCTCCTGGGTTCAAGCGATTCTTCTGCCTCCACCTCCTGAGTACCTGAGACTACAGGCACGCACCACCATGCCTGGCTAATTTTTGTATTTTTAATAGAGTTGGGGTTTCACCATGTTGGTCAGGCTGGTCTCGAACTCCTGACCTCATATTCCGCCCACCTCAGCCTTCCAAAGTGCTGGGATTGCAGGTGTAAGCCACCGTGCCAGGCCACAGGTGTTTTATAGAGCAGTTTTCCCAATGCAGAAGGAGTCAGGTTAAAACAAACAAACAAACAAACAAAACAAGTTAAAGGACAAAGGAGTTCAGCCCTGAAGCCAGATTTCTGTACCAGAACATAGCCCACAAGAAGCCATGTTGAAATGGGAAACAATGGGAGAAAATGCTTCAAGTTAGAAATGGACCAGGAGAAAATTAAGAATAACTCAAAAGCTAGCACAGGATCAATCTTAAGTTTTCATTCAGAACCCCTTGATTTTTGGGGAGGTGGTGGCTGGTGGTAGAGTGCAGGCATAATTTGAGCCAAAAGTATTAGTGGAAAACAGACATTTACTTCAAAATATTAAGTATTCAATAAATAAAATGGTATTAGACTTCAAACTAAAAAGCTGAAGATATGACCTTCTGCTCTTGCCTTTTTAAAAATGACACTAGACCATATTCAAGAGCTGTTTGTTCCTCAATGTCTTTAATTCTAAAAATTAGAATAATAAACTAACTGCCTTAATATTGTGAGAACAAACTAGTGTATTAGTCTTTCTCACATTGCTATAAAAAACTACCTGAGACTGGGTAATTTATGAAGAAAAGAGGTTTAATTGACTCCCCATTCTGCAAGCTTAACAGGAATCATGACTGGGAGGCCTCAGGAAACTTACAATCATGGTGAAAGGCGAAGGAGTAGCAAGCACATCTTACCATGGTAGAGAAGGAGAAAGACAGAGCAAAGGGGGAAGTGCCACACACTTTCAAACAACCAGATCTCCTGAGAACTCACTCACTATCACAACAGTGAGGGAGAAGTTCGCCTCCATGATTCAATCACCTTTCACCATGCCCTCCCCCAACACGTGGGGATTACAATTCAAGGTGAGATTTGGGTGGGGACATAGAGCCAAACCATATCAACTGGAAAATGTACTTATTCTATAAGTACATTTATAAGTGCTCAGTAAATTACTTTGTCATATTTTCATTTCTCAAATTGATTGGGTATTTACATATGACAATAAATTTATTAAACCGATGTATTAGTTTCATCAATTATTGAAGCAACATTTTCTTGTAACATAATGAGAATAGAATTTGATCCCAGTTATATTGACTCTTCCATCACTGTATTAGTTTTAGACAGTAATTCTTAAACTTGATGAACAGTAGAATTATTATATGAGCTTTTAAAAAATGTCCATGCCCAGCATCTATTCCAGAACAATGAATTCAGGTTTGGGAATAAGACCCAGGCACCAGCATTTTAAAAATTCCTCCAGGTTTTCAACGTACAATAAGAGTTAACAATTACATTTAGGGAAATTAACCTGGAAACAAGTTGATAATATATTTGTGTTTGCTGGGCTAGTATACCATAGTTTTCTCATTAATGTCTTATTCTGAGAAACTATCTATTGAAGGATGAGAATCAGGAGAAGAAAGCTCCAATCCCTTGAAATGCACTTTGGAAAATGTTATGCCAATCTCATGTTGCCAAACCTCAGGAGGCATCCAAGATTGGCAAATTCTTCTGATATAAATTGAAACTGCATTATTTTCTCTTTCTTGGAAAAGGAGTTTGGAAAATATCCATGTAGCATGTAGTCTACCACAAAACTCTAGCAAAAATTCAGTCACTTTATTAAAAGAAAAATACTTCAGCTACACACATTTTTCTATAGACATGATATTTTTAGAATTTTCTTTTGGCAAATACAATATGGCATCAATGTACAACCACCTTCTACTTTCATCCCATACGGAATTCAAATAGATCCATTTTCTCTTTATCTTTTAATGCAGGCAGTGTGGGATGAAGGACAAGACTGCCTATAAATTATGAGCATTGTGTGCATATGCCATTGCTTAAGTACCAGAAGACTTGTTCCAGGCCTGGAATAACAGCTGAGGCTAAACAATGGGCAAGGCACCAACAAACCCCAGACAATGTGGAGCAATCCAACCTTTCTGCGTAAATCACTGAGTGAAAGCTGTATGCAAGTCTTAATAAAACAAACCAAAAAAACAAGCTGGAAAAATGACTGAGGTGGTCACCCAGAGTATATTGCAATTGTGTTTTGGGGTAAGAGATCAAGGTATGAAAAATGAGATTCTTTCTCCATAAACGTAATCCTCTAGAGCAGTGTTACTTAATGTCTGGTCTGTAGATGACTGGTGGTTCATGAATCATTTGTTGCCAACCTGAGATAAATACAGAAATTAAAGGTAAACATTTAGAAACCATATAGCAATATGACATAGTAATTCTGTAACTGTTGAATCTAATAAAAAATTGGGCTTGTATTTTTATGTCTTTTTTCATTTCATTTTTCTTGTAATTTCTTATGTTTTGCAAAAAGTCTCAGTCAATGACACATTAAAAATAAAAAATAGAATGGCTTCTTCACCACGGAGTTCTACTCTAGTTTACCTCAATAAGCAATTTTGTAAAAGCTAGTGCTTAAATTACAATGTTAAAATGGAAGATAGAAAGATGGTGAAATGAAAGCTAGATAACAATTTTGTAAATTACACTGCCTCAGTCCTTAGCGGGACACATATAGCCTTTCTGGTCCAGTCCCTCGTTGCCTGTCTTCGTATCTTCACCTTCTGCCCTACTCCCAATACACATGAAATTCAAACCACAATCACCTACAAATGGATTTTAGTTGTTTATATACACTTTGTCTTCTTTAAAAAACATTTTAAATAACAACTTATACCAATATTCAAAGTTCACCAAATTTGAAGGAGAAACTTCAAAGACTCAAGTGACCACAAAGTAAAAATATACCAATTTCTCAAAAAAATTATTTTACCTGACAGTTACATCAGAAAGAAATTTCTCCCCTAGACACCTATGGAGAAAATATGATAGTATAATAGATGAACATTTTGTAATGCAGCAAATATAGCAATTAGAATAAATGGCGCCAAATCCTTTGACATCCCTGATATAGAGATAGGGTTTATGAGATCTCTCCTTCAACTGGAACTGTTCCAACAAATAGAATATGGGGAAAGTAACACTCTATGATATTTGAGGCTATTTCAGGAAAGACTATGCAGCTTCCATCTGGTTCTCTTGGAACTCTTGTTGTTTGCGATGTCTCCTCTAAGGGCACTCCCTCTTGAAATCCATCCTCCACGCTGGGAGACGCTCAGACAACCTAGAGGATTTCTGTGTAGGTACTCCGGTTGAACCCAGCCTTCAAATTATCTCAGCCTCGGTGCCACACATGTGAGTGAAGGAGCTTCCAGATGATTTCAGTCTCCATGTATTTAAGCTACCTCTATCCATTTGAGTCACTCTCGGCTACTCTAATCTTCCTAGCAGCGTACCCAGATACCATGAAGTTGAGATAAGCCCTCTCTACTCTTCTTTGTTCAAATTCCTAACCCACAAAATTCATAAGCATAATTCATATGGTCTGGATTTTTGTCCCCTCTGAAAACTCATGTCAAATAGTAATCCCCAGTGTTGAAGGTGGGGCCTGGTGGGAGGTAACTGAATCATAGAGGTGGCCCATGAATGGTTTAGTGCCATCCTCTTGCTGCTGTTCTCATGACAGTGAGTGAGTGGGAATGTGAGATCTGGTTATTGGAATGTATGTGGCGCCTCCCCGCTTTCTTTTGCTTCTGCTCCTGCCATGTGATGTGCCTGCTCTTTTGCCCTTCTGCCATAATTGCAAGCTTCCTGAAGTCTCCCCAGAAGCAGAAACCATCATGCTTCTGTACAGCCTGCAGAACTGTGAGTCAATTAAACCTCTTTCCTTTATAAATTACCCAGTCTCAGGTATTTCTTTATAGCAATGTGAGAATGGACTGATCCAATTATAAAAGGGTTGTTGCTTTATGCCTGTAAGTTTGGGATGAATTGTCTTGCAAAAACAGATAACCCAAATAGTGATGATATTTTCACAACATCCTTATACATAGAGATGCTGATCAATGTTTCTCCTTATTCAGCCTCTCAGTAGGTGTTGCCCCGGTGTGAAACAAAGAACAATCAGAGTTGATGAAAGTTTATTAATGGAGAGGTCCTATTTCCTGAAGAAAATGTTCCTTTTCACAACTCTAGTCCTTTGTAAATACAATCCTTCTGCCTAGAGTGCCCACAACTCTGCTCCACCTCCCGTCCATTTCCATGTATCTGAACTTTCAAGGCTCACCTTAGATGTTTCTTGCTCTATGTTGCCCCTTGACCATTCCACCCTACCCTGGGGAGAATTAGGGACTCCTCCTGTCTGCCCCAGAACACTCTGTATTGCAGTACTCATAATATTATAGAGTTTATACATCTGCCTTGCTGCCACCCCAACTAGGCTGAAGACTCCTTGAGGGCGATAATAGCCCTTTTCTTCTATGACTTGTTTTATCAGGATACATGGTATATAACTGGAACTCAAGAAATGCATGTTGTATTCACTGAACATGAACTGTGTTAGGTGGACATTCTGCCCTATGTTCTGATTCCTGTGTTATACACAAGCCAGCTGTGTCCTACACCACCAAAGAATTAGAAACCTTGATAAAAAAGACCAGTAAACACAGACTTACATCCACAGAACCTATTTAGTTAACAACATTTTGCCATAAAGTCTCTTGAGAAGTTACCCTTTTCCAAACAACGTCTTTTAAAATGTATATATTAATATATATATATACACACACACGCACAGATAGATAGATAGATACTCTAAAACATATAAAGTAAATAAGCATAAGAAATGATATTTTGATACTGTAGCTTTTGGAAAAGCATGCTATTTTTATTCTAACAGTTCTTAGTCATCAGTTCTTAATCATCAAATATCAGAACAAATTTGAACTGAGTGCCATGTTTGGATAAACTAAAAGTATTGCATTTTTGTCTAAATATGACTAGAGAGAGGGATGATGAGGTAACATCTTTTGTAATCTTTCTGTCTCTGTGTACTAAATAAATGTTCACATCTTTCCAAGTGCTCTCATCTTCAGCTATTATTTTGACTGAAATTGTCTTATCTGCTATAACTTTAAATGTTAAGTGTGCTGTAAGTGCAAGTTAACCATGATCTTCCAAATGGTTGAAAACATTAATAGGCCGGGCGCGGTGGCTCAAGCCTGTAATCCCAGCACTTTGGGAGGCCGAGACGGGTGGATCACAAGGTCAGGAGATCGAGACCATCCTGGCTAATCCGGTGAAACCCCGTCTCTACTAAAAAATACAAAAAACTAGCCGGGTGAGGTGGCGGGCGCCTGTAGTCCCAGCTACTCCGGAGGCTGAGGCAGGAGAATGGCGTAAACCCGGGAGGCGGAGCTTGCAGTGAGCTGAGATCCGGCCACTGCACTCCAGCCTGGGCGACAGAGCGAGACTCCGTCTCAAAAAAAAAAAAAAAAGAAAGAAAAGAAAACATTAATAAACAAAATTGTTCAGAGAGCAGGATATACCTTACAAAGAACAAAGAACAACTGCCTTTAACACTCCTCCACCAACCAGCACTCACCATCACATAAACCTTCATGTCATTACATTTTATGAATAACCTCTATTTTATTCTCAATTTGATGTTCATTACTTACATAATGTCATGACAATTGAAAAGTATTTCTGTTATTGAATTAAAATATTTTCCTATCTGTAAAAATGATTTGGGTATCATGGGTTGGGATAAAATGCTTCCTAAATTTTTTAATTCAAATTCATAAAAATGCTTTTTCACATAGTGGCATTTTACTTTGTGAGAGGATTTTTAGGAACAAATTAAGATTCCTAAGTGAAGAATAAGTCCATTATGAAAGTGTCACTGACAAACTCTGGAATTACTGATGTGCAGAGCAGGAAAGGGAGAAGCAGGGAGACGGACTCATTAGGAGGCTTCTTCCATTATCCAGAGAAGAGACAATGGTGGTTTCGATGAAGGTGGTAGCAGTGGCGGTGGTGAATAGTGGTTAGGTTCTGGATATATTTTGAATATAGCACCACCAAGATTTGCTGTTGGGCTAGATATGGACACACACCAGTGTGTGAGAAAAATAAGAGTCAAAAATAACTTCAAATCCAGAGATATCTAAAGCTTACCTCATACCATATAAAAGGTAAACTTGAGTTAGAACTAGGATCACAGTGTTTTTTGACATCCGTCCTGGAGTTCTATCCACTCTATTCTGCTGCTTCAAAGGAGATCATCTGACATTTGAAGTCTCAATAGTCACTTTGTGACAGGAGAGCTGGAAACTTTTTTAGTTACTGCAAAAAGAAGGTCTTTATTGGGATTTTTTATTTGGAGAACTTAAAATATCTATTCTGGAACATTGAGGACCTGCAGCTGCTTTGAGGATTTACTCTAAAGCATTCTAAACCTTTAACCAGTTATTACTGAGGTCAGAGGGAGAAAGAACATTATTTTGATGTCCTTGCAGATTTTCTGGTTGACTCAAAATAACTCCACATGCTATGATGGAAAGAACATTCAACTAGGAAGCAAACTGGCTTTTAGTTCTCAGTAATACCACCAGTTGGATAAGTCATAAATTTTCTAAGATTCAAATTCCTCATCTCTAAAGTAAGGAGAGTGGATAAGTAGGACTTTTCAACCTACAGTTGATATAAATCTTGTAGAACATTCCAAGCCATCCCTGACAGCTGCCTTCTTCAGTTTCTGGGCTTAAAGGAGTATCTCAGTCACCTTGTCCTCCTGGTAAACTCAAGGTTCTGAAGACATAAAAGGAAATTCCTGTTGTTCATAAAAACCAAAGAAACCTTTAAAATCAATGGTCCTCCAAGTTCTTCTAGCTCTCAAACTTTGATTTGATATTGCTAAATCACTGCTTTTACATATTAAAATACTTTCTGAAGTAGATGAGGTATGGGTTATAATTTTTTAAAAAACATTTTAAAATAAGAAAACTAGTATTTTTGAGCTTATGCTATGCATCAGGCAATAGAATAGATATATTAATAATGTCATTATATCCTTACAATAAGTAGGTTTCATTATCTCCTGTTTTATAGTATGGACATCAAGACTTAAAAAGGTTAAGTCATTTGTCTAAGACCATACAATGGTGGGGCTGGAGTTCAAACATAAGTTTTTTTGGCTCCAAAGCCTTTGGTATGACACCAAACTGTTATCAATAACAATAGCAATTGTCATTGATACATTATAAAATATTGAAAGAGAAAAGGAGAAGAATTTACATTTACATGCTTTTATTACTCACAAAGTGCCTTCAGACTACAGGTAGGTAGGTGGTAGGACATCTGGACTGTGAGTTAACTCTCAGGAGACAAGCAATTGCATTTACTATCTGGTTCTTTCCTCCAAGGCTCCTCCACCAGCAGTTTTTAAAGCCATACTCACCCTTGACCAAGGCATGGCAACGATTCCTTCCTAAAAGCCCCGATGTGTGACATTTTCCAGTATGAAACAACTGATTGAGTTGGAACAAGTTAATTTCATTAGTTTATAAAACTAAAAGAAAAAATGGCATTGTTTTGTTTTAAAAGGTGTAGGCAAAATAAAAAAGTGGAAAGAGAAGAAGAAAAAAAGAAAACAACACAAAGGTGTAGGCAAATTTTATTCTTCCCCTGCCCCACTACTCTCTCTTTCCTTCTTTCCTTCCTTCCTTCCTTCCTTCCTTCCTCCCTCCCTCCCTTCCTCCCTTCCTCCCTCCCTTCCTCCCTTCCTCCCTCCCTCCCTCCCTTCCTCTCTCCCTTTCTTTCTTTCTCTCTCTCTTTCTTTTCTTTGCCAACAATTTATAATTATTTCGTTGCTAATAGATGGTAAAGAGACATTTCCGAAACTTGAATAATAGTAATATGAAAGAGACTATAGTCAGCTAAAACCTCAATAAGACACAAAAAAATTTAAAACCAGAAAATTTAAATTTTTGGTTTTCAGAGGGGAAAAAAACAAGGTTAAAAAATGAAGCCAATGGGCACTAAAGAGAGGGAAACTTATAATGAAAATAAACCTAGGGTTGTTTATTTTGGCAGGAGTATTTGGTTCATTTTGAAATACAACTATGACAAAGAATTTTTCCATATTTTAGGAATAAAAAAACAAAAAGTTCAAAGCCATTGCTAACACGAAAAATGGCACAGAGCCTCAGGAACTTTTTTTTTTTTTTTAATTTATTTATTATTATTATACTTTAAGTTGTAGGGTACATGTGCATAACGTGCAGGTTTGTTACATATGTATACTTGTGCCATGTTGGTCTGCTGCACCCATCAACTCGTCATTTACATCAGGTATAACTCCCAATGCAATCCCTCCCCCCTCCCCCCTCCCCATGATAGGCCCCGGTGTGTGATGTTCCCCTTCCTGAGTCCAAGTGATCTCATTGTTCAGTTCCCACCTATGAGTGAGAACATGCGGTGTTTGGTTTTCTGTTCTTGTGATAGTTTGCTAAGAATGATGGTTTCCAGCTGCATCCATGTCCCTACAAAGGACGCAAACTCATCCTTTTTTATGGCTGCATAGTATTCCATGGTGTATATGTGCCACATTTTCTTAATCCAATCTGTCACTGATGGACATTTGGGTTGATTCCAAGTCTTTGCTATTGTGAATAGTGCTGCAATAAACATACGTGTGCATGTGTCTTTATAGCAGCATAATTTATAATCCTTTGGGTATATCCCCAGTAATGGGATGGCTGGGTCATATGGTACATCTAGTTCTAGATCCTTGAGGAATCGCCATACTGTTTTCCATAATGGTTGAACTAGTTTACAATCCCACCAACAGTGTAAAAGTGTTCCTATTTCTCCACATCCTCTCCAGCACCTGTTGTTTCCTGACTTTTTAATGATCGCCATTCTAACTGGTGTGAGATGGTATCTCATTGTGGTTTTGATTTGCATTTCTCTGATGGCCAGTGATGATGAGCATTTTTTCATGTGTCTGTTGGCTGTATGAATGTCTTCTTTTGAGAAATGTCTGTTCATATCCTTTGCCCACTTTTTGATGGGGTTGTTTGTTTTTTTCTTGTAAATTTGTTTGAGTTCTTTGTAGGTTCTGGATATTAGCCCTTTGTCAGATGAGTAGATTGCAAAAATTTTCTCCCATTCTGTAGGTTGCCTGTTCACTCTGATGGTAGTTTCTTTTGCTGTGCAGAAGCTCTTTAGTTTAATTAGATCCCATTTGTCAATTTTAGCTTTTGCTGCCGTTGCTTTTGTTGTTTTAGACATGAAGTCTTTGCCCATGCCTATGTCCTGAATGGTACTACCTAGGTTTTCCTCTAGGATTTTTATGGTATTAGGTCTAACATTTAAGTCTCTAATCCATCTTGAATTAATTTTCGTATAAGGAGTAAGGAAAGGATCCAGTTTCAGCTTTCTACTTATGGCTAGCCAATTTTCCCAGCACCATTTATTAAATAGGGAATCCTTTCCCCATTTCTTGTTTCTCTCAGGTTTGTCAAAGATCAGATGGCTGTAGATGTGTGGTATTATTTCTGAGGACTCTGTTCTGTTCCATTGGTCTATATCTCTGTTTTGGTACCAGTACCATGCTGTTTTGGTTACTGTAGCCTTGTAGTATAGTTTGAAGTCAGGTAGCGTGATGCCTCCAGCTTTGTTCTTTTGACTTAGGATTGTCTTGGAGATGCGGGCTCTTTTTTGGTTCCATATGAACTTTAAAGCAGTTTTTTCCAATTCTGTGAAGAAACTCATTGGTAGCTTGATGGGGATGGCATTGAATCTATAAATTACCTTGGGCAGTATGGCCATTTTCACGATATTGATTCTTCCTATCCATGAGCATGGTATGTTCTTCCATTTGTTTGTGTCCTCTTTGATTTCACTGAGCAGTGGTTTGTAGTTCTCCTTGAAGAGGTCCTTTACATCCCTTGTAAGTTGGATTCCTAGGTATTTTATTCTCTTTGAAGCAATTGTGAATGGAAGTTCATTCATGATTTGGCTCTGTGTTTGTCTGTTATTGGTGTATAAGAATGCTTGTGATTTTTGCACATTAATTTTGTATCCTGAAACTTTGCTGAAGTTGCTTATCAGCTTAAGGAGATTTTGGGCTGAGACAATGGGGTTTTCTAAATATACAATCATGTCATCTGCAAACAGGGACAATTTGACTTCTTCTTTTCCTAACTGAATACCCCTGATTTCTTTCTCTTGCCTAATTGCCCTAGCCAGAACTTCCAACACTATGTTGAATAGGAGTGGTGAGAGAGGGCATCCCTGTCTTGTGCCAGTTTTCAAAGGGAATTTTTCCAGTTTTTGCCCATTCAGTATGATATTGGCTGTGGGTTTGTCATAAATAGCTCTTATTATTTTGAGGTACGTTCCATCAATACCGAATTTATTGAGCGTTTTTAGCATGAAGGGCTGTTGAATTTTGTCAAAAGCCTTTTCTGCATCTATTGAGATAATCATGTGGTTCTTGTCTTTGGTTCTGTTTATATGCTGGATTATGTTTATTGATTTGCGAATGTTGAACCAGCCTTGCATCCCAGGGATGAAGCCCACTTGATCATGGTGGATAAGCTTTTTGATGTGTTGTTGAATCCGGTTTGCCAGTATTTTATTGAGGATTTTTGCATCGATGTTCATCAGGGATATTGGTCTAAAATTCTCTTTTTTTGTTGTGTCTCTGCCAGGCTTTGGTATCAGGATGATGTTGGCCTCATAAAATGAGTTAGGGAGGATTCCCTCTTTTTCTATTGATTGGAATAGTTTCAGAAGGAATGGTACCAACTCCTCCTTATACCTCTGGTAGAATTCAGCTGTGAATCCATCTGGTCCTGGACTTTTTTTGGTTGGTAGGCTATTAATTATTGCCTCAATTTCAGAGCCTACTATTGGTCTATTCAGGGATTCAACTTCTTCCTGGTTTAGTCTTGGAAGAGTGTAAGTGTCCAGGAAATTATCCATTTCTTCTAGGTTTTCCAGTTTATTTGCGTAGAGGTGTTTATAGTATTCTCTGATGGTAGTTTGTATTTCTGTGGGGTCGGTGGTGATATCCCCTTTATCATTTTTAATTGCGTTGATTTGATTCTTCTCTCTTTTCTTCTTTATTAGTCTTGCTAGTGGTCTGTCAATTTTGTTGATCTTTTCAAAAAACCAACTCCTGGATTCATTGATTTTTTGGAGGGTTTTTTGTGTCTCTATCTCCTTCAGTTCTGCTCTGATCTTAGTTATTTCTTGCCTTCTGCTAGCTTTGGAATGTGTTTGCTCTTGCTTCTCTAGTTCTTTTAATTGCGATGTTAGAGTGTCAATTTTTGATCTTTCCTGCTTTCTCTTGTGGGCATTTAGTGCTATAAATTTCCCTCTACACACTGCTTTAAATGTGTCCCAGCGATTCTGGTATGTTGTATCTTTGTTCTCATTGGTTTCAAAGAACATCTTTATTTCTGCCTTCATTTCGTTATGTACCCAGTAGTCATTCAGGAGCAGGTTGTTCAGTTTCCATGTAGTGGAGCGGTTTTGATTGAGTTTCTTAGTCCTGAGTTCTAGCTTGATTGCACTGTGGTCTGAGAGACAGTTTGTTATAATTTCTGTTCTTGTACATTTGCTGAGGAGTGCTTTACTTCCAATTATATGGTCAATTTTGGAGTAAGTACGATGTGGTGCTGAGAAGAATGTATATTCTGTTGATTTGGGGTGGAGAGTTCTATAGATGTCTATTAGGTCTGCTTGCTGCAGAGATGAGTTCAATTCCTGGATATCCTTGTTAACTTTCTGTCTTGTTGATCTGTCTAATATTGACAGTGGAGTGTTGAAGTCTCCCATTATTATTGTATGGGAGTCTAAGTCTCTTTGTAAGTCTCTAAGGACTTGCTTTATGAATCTGGGTGCTCCTGTATTGGGTGCATATATATTTAGGATAGTTAGCTCTTCCTGTTGAATTGATCCCTTGACCATTATGTAATGGCCTTCTTTGTCTCTTTTGATCTTTGATGGTTTAAAGTCTGTTTTATCAGAGACTAGGATTGCAACCCCTGCTTTTTTTTGTTCTCCATTTGCTTGGTAAATCTTCCTCCATCCCTTTATTTTGAGCCTATGTATGTCTCTGCGTGTGAGATGGGTCTCCTGAATACAGCAGACTGATGGGTCTTGACTCTTTATCCAGTTTGCCAGTCTGTGTCTTTTCATTGGAGCATTTAGTCCATTTACATTTAAGGTTAAGATTGTTATGTGTGAACTTGATCCTGCCATTATGATATTAACTGGTTATTTTGCTCGTTAGTTGATGCAGTTTCTTCCTAGCCTCGATGGTCTTTACATTTTGGCATGTTTTTGCAATGGCTGGTACCGGTTGTTCCTTTCCATGTTGAGTGCTTTCCTTCAGGGTCTCTTGTAAGGCAGGCCTAGTGGTGACAAAATCTCTAAGCATTTGCTTATCTGTAAAGGATTTTATTTCTCCTTCACTTATGAAACTTAGTTTGGCTGGATATGAAATTCTGGGTTTAAAATTCTTTTCTTTAAGAATGTTGAATATTGGCCCCCACTCTCTTCTGGCTTGTAGAGTTTCTGCCGAGAGATCTGCTGTGAGTCTGATGGGCTTCCCTTTGTGTGTAACCCGACCTTTCTCTCTGGCTGCCCTTAAGATTTTTTCCTTCATTTCAACTTTGGTGAATCTGTCAATTATGTGTCTTGGAGTTGCTCTTCTCGAGGAGTATCTTTGTGGCGTTCTCTGTATTTCCTGGATTTGAATGTTGGCCTGCCCTACTAGGTTGGGGAAGTTCTCCTGGATGATATCCTGCAGAGTGTTTTCCAACTTGGTTCCATTTTCCCCCTCACTTTCAGGCACCCCAATCAGACGTAGATTTGGTCTTTTTACATAATCCCATACTTCTTGCAGGCTTTGTTCATTTCTTTTTCTTCTTTTTTCTTTTGGTTTCTCTTCTCGCTTCATTTCATTCATTTGATCCTCAATCGCTGATACTCTTTCTTCCAGTTGATCGAGTCGGTTACTGAAGCTTGTGCATTTGTCACGTATTTCTCGTGTGATGGTTTTCATCTCTTTCATTTCGTTTATGACCTTCTCTGCATTAATTACTCTAGCCGTCAATTCTTCCACTTTTTTTTCAAGATTTTAGTTTCTTTGCGCTGGGTACGTAATTCCTCCTTTAGCTCTGAGAAATTTGATGGACTGAAGCCTTCTTCTCTCATCTCGTCAAAGTCATTCTCCGTCCAGCTTTGATCCGTTGCTGGCGATGAGCTGCGCTCCTTTGCCGGGGGAGATGTGCTCTTATTTTTTGAATTTCCAGCTTTTCTGCCCTGCTTTTCCCCCATCTTTGTGGTTTTATCTGCCTCTGGTCTTTGATGATGGTGATGTACTGATGGGGTTTTGGTGTAGGTGTCCTTCCTGTTTGATAGTTTTCCTTCTAACAGTCAGGACCCTCAGCTGTAGGTCTGTTGGAGATTGCTTGAGGTCCACTCCAGACCCTGTTTGCCTGGGTATCAGCAGCAGAGGCTGCAGAAGATAGAATATTTCTGAACAGCGAGTGTACCTGTCTGATTCTTGCTTTGGAAGCTTCCTCTCAGGGGTGTACTCCACCCTGTGAGGTGTGGGGTGTCAGACTGCCCCTAGTGGGGGATGTCTCCTAGTTAGGCTACTCAGGGGTCAGGGACCCACTTGAGCAGGCAGTCTGTCCCTTCTCAGATCTCAACCTCCGTGTTGGGAGATCCACTGCTCTCTTCAAAGCTGTCAGACAGAGTCGTTTGCGTCTGCAGAGGTTTCTGCTGCTTTTTTGTTGTTGTTGTTGTTGTTGTTGTTGTTGTGTAGCTGTGCCCTGTCCCCAGAGGTGGAGTCTACAGAGACAGGCAGGTTTCCTTGAGCTGCTGTGAGCTCCACCCAGTTGGAGCTTCCCAGCAGCTTTGTTTACCTACTTAAGCCTCAGCAATGGCGGGCGCCCCTCCCCCAGCCTCGCTGCTGCCTTGCCGGTAGATCACAGACTGCTGTGCTAGCAATGAGGGAGGCTCCGTGGGCGTGGGACCCTCCCGGCCAGGTGTGGGATCTGATCTCCTGGTGTGCCTGTTTGCTTAAAGCGCAATATTGGGGTGGGAGTTACCCGATTTTCCAGGTGTTGTGTGTCTCAGTTCCCCTGGCTAGGAAAAGGGATTCCTTTCCCCCTTGCGCTTCCCAGGTGAGGAGATGCCTCGCCCTGCTTCAGCTCTCGCTGGTCGGGCTGCAGCAGCTGACCAGCACCGATCGTCCGGCACTCCCCAGTGAGATGAACCCAGTACCTCAGTTGAAAATGCAGAAATCACCGGTCTTCTGTGTCGCTCGTGCTGGGAGTTGGAGACTGAAGCTGTTCCTATTCGGCCATCTTGCTCCACCCCAGCCTCAGGAACTTTTGTCTAATATTTGACTAATATTGCAAGTCATATTAGTTTTATAATTTGCTACATAGTGACAGCTATGTTGTCTGTACAGAGACCCAGACCAGAGGCCTAGGAATATTGAATTTGAAAATAAGAATATCTTGCTTAGAAAATATTTGAGAGGTAACTTAGTCACTGTCTTGGGCTTCAAAGAACTTTTATATCACAAATAATAATTATTTTTTATATCGAGTAGGGGTAAAAAGAATAACTGAATGGTGTCAGCAGGCTTTGAGGTAAGATTAGATTAGAGAGATAAGGGAAGCCCAGAAACATGTTCATCAGGGCAAGGATGAAAATATCCCTCCTCTAAGAACAAGCTACATATCTATCTGGGATGGTTTAGGGGACAGAATCAAAGACCCTAGCAAGACTTTCCACTGTGGAGCTACAGCCAACTGTTTAGAGGACTCAGTCATATTTGCCATTCCTCTTTAATTCCCCATTGTTCCATGCTGTTATTATTTCAATGTTTTTCCTGCCTTGGACTTTTGTCTCGTATACTTACCTGTGGTCTTTTTTTGGCATTCACTGTTTTTCTTTTGTTTCCATCTTGTGTTAACTCTAGGTGGGGAGATGGAGGAGGACGAGGGGAGACAGAAACTACAGTCTGACATCAAGAAGTTTCTCCCATGCTAAGTGCAAAATCGGGAAGAGAAATGCTTAGACACGTTTCCCACAAGGTGGGACGTTTCCACCTCACCAAAGCAGAGGCTTGATGTCCAGTGAAGTATAATTTATTACTTATTAGGAAATAAGGTTTAAACTAGAATCAAAGACTCTAGCAGGACTTTCAGTTGTGGTGCTAGGAGCATTAAGACTGAACATAATGCTGGGCTTGGTGGCTGAGGCCCATAATCACAGCACTTTGGGAGGTCAAGGTGGAAGGATCACTTGAACCCAGGAGCTCAAGACCAGCCTGGGCAACATAATGAGACCCTTATCTCTAAAAAATAGAAATTTAGGCTGGGCGTGGTGGCTCATGCTTGTAATCCCAGCACTTTGGGGGACTGAGGCGGGTGGATCACCTGAGGTCAGGAGTTCGAGACCAGCCTGGCCAACATGGCGAAACCCCATCTCTATTAAAAATACAAAAAAATTAGCTGGGCATGGTGGTGGGTGCATGTAATCCCAGCTACTCAGGAAGCTGAGGCAGGAGAATCGCTTGAACCTGGGGGCAGAGGTTGCAGTGAGCTAAGATCATGCCACTTCACTCCAGCTTTGGCAAAAGAGCAAAACTCCATCTCAAAAACAGAAAAAAAGAAAAAAGAAATTTAAAATTTAAAAATTAGCCAGGTGTGGTGGGGCAGCCCTGTAGTCCCAGCTACTTGGGAGGCTGAGGTAGGAGGATTGCCTGAGCCTGGGAGATAGAGGCTACAGTGAGCCATGGTCATGCCAGTGCATTCCAGCCTGGGTGACAGAATGAGACCCTGCATCAAAAAAGAAAAAAAAAAAAAGAAAAGACTGAACTTAAAAGTAATAGATCAACAGTACGAGGTTGTATTAGAGCATATTTCAACATAAAAAGATACTGAGGGTCTTCATCACTTTAAGGTTTGAAAAAAAAAAAAAACTGAACATTGATGTTTTCCAATGACTTAAGTAACAAAAGGATGAACCTAAATTGTTGTGGAAAGAGATGTTAAACATGAAGCAGATTTCCAGCTTTCTAAGGGCTATAAAAGCCATTTTAGATGAAATGCAAACCAGACCCCACCCCTTCAAGTATGCAGTTCTACAAGAAGAATGCAATAGTGCAGTCAACAAAATAACACCAACACGACTGGCTTTTAGTTAGTTATGCAAGTTGATTTAGAATTTTAAATATCTCTTTTATTACTTGGCAGCTTTTGGGTATCTGAGTTAGGCCATGAATAATCCCCTTTGAAAACAAAACATCTCCTTCAGTGAGATAATTAGACTATTACTAAGGATAAACTATCTGACATCAAAAGCACAGTCCCTAAGAAGTCACACAACAGGCAGTATTCTCCCAAAATTAAAACCATGCTCAGCAGAAAGAGGTCACTGCAATAAATAAAGTGATGTGAAATAATTATTCACAAGTTTCAGTCAAGAAGTGACAGCACAGACTATAGTGACTGGCTTCTAAAAGTGAATATGCTAATTATATTTAGTGCTTAGACTGAGGCTTGGCAACCTCTCCCCCATTTTTTGATTGAGTCATTAGTCATTCCTGTGAGGTCACTATTATTCCAAGGCATCCTCAGTAACAGAATCAAGAATGTTGCTGTTAGCAGTACTAGAAATGCAGGGGGAAAGTCTATGGAAGGCCCAGATGGTAATAATTACATTAAGACTACCCTCAAAATTACAACTATTTTCCCTCAAGGTCAAGATGTACAATTTTCTTTGTGCACAGAATGTATAACTGAGTGAGCTATTATTAGTCGTAACACCAAGCCCACCCATTTTATTTGTCAATTGAATGCTAATAAAATAATTGGCATTGCTCGTGGCATTTGGTTTTTAGCTGGCTGCTAAGTTATCCAGGGTGCTCCATACTTTCAAAAGCCACTAAGAAATGGTCAGAATGTAGTAATTTTCAGTTGAGTATTTCTAAGCTGGCCCCACCTAAGGACTCTCAACACTAAATTATTTGTGCTAATGGAAGATGATAGGCAGATGAAGATTTCAGATTTCCTAAAAATTTTATTTAAACCACCTTTTACAATCAGCCATTTTGGGGCTATGATAATAAATGAATGCTTACTAAATTTCTTTCCTCTCTTCCTTTTTTTTTCCTGGAAATGCTAAATTGCAGTGAAATCATCAAAAAGAAGACATTTGGAAAGAGAAGCAAATATAAAAGAGGAGACACTGATTGTAAAATTGCCTAAAAAGCTATTCAGCTGGAAATGGTTCTTATAAATCAATTGTTATAAAAGAAGTTGTTATAAATTCTGAAATAATGAGTCCACCATTGAAAAGTAAGAAAAATAAAATATATTCCTCATTGAGTGGGTTTCATTGGCTCTGTCAAACTTTGGCATAGTAAGGCCCAGAAGTTCTGTGATCAAGATTTATTGGGTTGCTTGCCCAACTCCACCTTGCACCCTCCATGTCTCAGCTCATGTATCTGTAAAATAGAAATAACATTAGTATTTTTCTTACATGTGTTTGAACATTAGAAAATATAATTTAAGTAGAATGTTAAGATAATGAAGCCTGGGATATAGTAAGCAGTAAATATATGTAAGCAGTAAATAAATGGTATTACTGATGGAAGTTATGTAAGAGTAGAGATTATCTGCAGTGTGTAAAATGACCTCAATTTCTGCACCAGCTAAGATCAGTTTGGTTCTGCCTTCTCCCCAGCAACAATGATTCTAGAAATGGTTCAGGTCATCCCCTGTTGTCATAAAGTCCCTGCTATCTCCGCTGCCCTCCACTGAGAAGCTCCTCACATGCTCACCAGGGGTTTCCCAGAGCTGCCCAGTAACACGAAGCAAAGGTTCAGGGGTAATATTACATCATGGGCAGACACACGAGAGAGACGAAACTGGAAAGAAACAGCAGGTGAAAGGTTTGTCCTTTCTCCCCCTCCCATGGACTCTAGAAGTAGATGGCCCCCAGAAGCCATCCCACCAGACAAAGCAGTCAGCTGTGCCTCTGTGAAGCTGTGGTCAACCTGGTCATGGACTCCTTGTTGTTCTTCTCCCTCCCTCTTCACTATCTCACTCTGCTTTTTTCTCTCACTCTGGATTTCTTGGGATAATGCCCTGCCAACAGAAGGTTAATATATAAATTTTTGCCACAGGCTTTACCTGGGGTAAGAGTTCTCTCTGTCTCAATCTCTCTCTCTCTCTCTGTGTGTTTCTTTCTCTGTGTCTCTGGCTGTGACACAAACACATACCTACCTCCTTCCACAAATATATGCAGAAACACACTGCAGTGCCCTACTGTCCAGCACCCTCCCCACCCCCCATTTCTCTAGGACCTTACCTTTTGGGAGCTATCATGAACCTTTCTGAACACCCACCCTCATCTCATGAGTGGCATTTACCATAATGCCAACAGGGTTAACATAGGGAGATATTAACTTGATTTCATTTTCTGTTCAATATAGACACAGATAAGAGTCATTGCTATGTAAGATTTTACTCCTTTTACAAATTGTATATTTTTAAAATTCTTTCTGTTTCCTTGTTTTTACTTGTTTAAATGTAGCTCCAAATATAGCTAAGGCAGTACTAACTTCTCTACTAAGTAGTGTTGAGTTGAATGTTTGATAAATAGGTGAAAGTTTATGTATTTTGCAATTCTCCTCTAATGTAGTTATATGTCTGTCATACTGTAAAAAGATAACTATAAATAAGATTTTAGATTTTAGAGTTTTCTAAAGAAATATAAATGCCAAATACAAAGCAGAAAAATACCTTTACTAAGTAACTACAAATAGGATCCTTTTCAATATTAAATGCAGACATAGCCTGTGTTAATTTGCTCATCCCATAAATCATATTTGATCTAAGTACAAATATAGGTAAAGAAAGTCTCCAGCTCATGAATAAATTCTGCTCAGGAAGTTTAGTAGTAAAACTACATGGTATACATTTATTAATAGAAATGATGTTGAAAATTATGATTAGATATTCATAAAAGCTCAACAATTACACTTTATATGTGTCTGATATACATGTGCTATATATAATATATACATAAAACTACCAATATATATGTGTACACATACACACACACATACATATAAAACTACTATATGGTAGTACTATTTTCAGCATACATAACTACAAGTTAGAACACTGTTTCTGTGGCAGTTAAAGTTCCTGTGCCAGGAATCCATTGCCTCAGGCCTAGAGGGCAGAACCAGACACTCCTTCTGCAAGCCCAGCAATTACATAGTAAGGTTTGGGCCTTGGGAATGGGGTGGGGTGTCCTCCCTGTTCCCCAAACTTGTAAACTCTCTGTGGCTGCATAATTGCATGACAGAGGGGTATATCTCTTTATGAGTCATCTATAGGCATTGCTGTTTCTATTTCAAAAGACTAAAGCTATTCTACTAGAGGTTTTAAATTAAAATCTACGAGCAACTACCTATCCCAGGGCAGGTAAAAAAAAAAAAAAAAAAATAGGCCAATAATTTTGTTATTTTCCCAGCGCTTGTCTATTTGAATATTTATTAATTTGTATTCCATTCTTGTTCTCAAAGACATTTAAAGCAAGCCACAGATTCACTTAAAATATAGCAAGATAATCTGTGTCTTTAAAATTAAGATATATTGGGTAAAAGGAAACTAGGGATAGGGAAGTTTGGAGAGATCAGGAATTACCTCAATACAGATTCTCTAATGCCGTGAAGACTCTTATGCTATACTTGCTAGAGTTGGGACTCTTGTCTGAAAACTTGTTAATACCTTCAGAAAAAAAAGAAATTTGGTCGGTTAGGATTCAGGGTGTCCACAATACAAAAACACACCACCAGTGTACTCAATCATCAGAGTACAACTAATCTTGATACTGGAACCAGAAAGAAATTCATTTGATATTCATAGCGCAAACTTTGCATCACATGATCAACATTCTTATTTTGTTGCAAGCAATTTTGTAAGATTATCTCTTACGATAGGCAGATCTGTCAGAATTCGGTCTCGTGCATCCTAGGACCTGTAAATTCCAGGATTGTCTTGCCTAACTTTGGATAGAGAGAGTCTCTAGATAATAGGATGAGTGTTTTCCAGGATGTTCTCCACAAATATTATTTGCCAGCTGAGCTTTTAAAGGTATTGAGTAACAGAGGGATTATACTTCCTCGCAAGTATCTGGAATACAACTGCATTCTGTCCAGTTAAGCTCACGGTTTAGCAGCTGAGCTGTGGGTAGGATTAACATTTTCCCCTAAAATCTGAGAAACAAACAAGTATAAACCCCTGACTAGAAGACCACCACAGAGCCACTTGAAGGTGAGTTCAAGGAGTACGTACGTAGGTGGGCCAAGATTACCCTCAGAAAGTCATATTTGAACCATTTTAACAGAAACAAATAAACAGATGAGAGCACACACTTGACTCTGTAAAGCATTGCTGCAATATTTTTAGCCAGGAAATATGTAAAAATGAAATATTCCCAAAAGTACACCTTAAAATTCCTGTGTATAGGCAGCAAGAGATTATCTTTGACATTTTCTCTTGAATTTTAATGAAACTATTTATGAAATGTGCTATGTATCTCCAGCATTACTTAGCAGAATGCACAAAACGTATTTTAAACTCTTAGGTTAGTTATCAAAAAAACTACAAAGAAAACTTATACGGTGAAATTGCCTTCAATGATTTCTAAGATTCCTTTCCTTATTAGTACTTTAAATTTTACAAATATGCAGCTATAGATACAGATGTAGATGATTAGGGACACTTGGTTGAAAAGGTGCCAATCTTAGTAGAAGTCATGAAACATAAACTTTCGTAACGTCAATTTATTTATCTATTTACCTAAACTCTTTCTTGAAAAATACAGGGTGTTTGCAAATATCTGGGTAGATTAAAGATGGCCAAAAATTTATTGCTCTTCCGCTTACTGAGAAGTAGAGTCTAATTCCACCCCTACATTTCAGCCAGCCTTAGCTACTTGCTTGATCAATAAAATGCAGTGGAAGTCAGACTTGCAGCTTCTGCCCTTGGCCTTTTGCAGCACTTACTCTTAAAGCCATAAGCTTCCATGCGAGAGGTCCACTTACCCTGAGACCACCCTGCTGCGAGGAAGCCCAAGCTAGTTTTGCAGAAAGGCCATGTTGAGAGAGGAGGCAATGCTGGCCAAACCCAGCACAGAAGCCAGGCATGTCAGCAAAGCCTTTATGGACCTCCCCATACCAAATTAGCTACCTGTTGGCCCCAGGTGATGCCATGTGAAACCAAAGAACAATCCAGCTGCATCCTGACTGAATTCTTAGCCCCCCAAATCATATGATATAGTAAAATGTCTCTTGTTTTAAAACACTAAGTTTTGGGGTAACAAAACAAGATAATCAAAGCAACATCTCAATCAAGTGCTACACATTATAAAATAGCTACTTTCCAAAGAACGATTGCATGAATCAAGTGCATTTGCCTGTACTATTCACTCCTGCATTAATCGCATCTTCAGCATTACCACCAACATGCCAGGAAGTTTGCTAGTCACAGAGATGCAAAGTTGAACATGACATGATTCTTGTTGTTAAGTAGCTTTCTCTTGGTGGGCACACAGACAACTTAATAGTTTTAGTTTAATTCTATGTGCAGGGCAACCATGTTGCACAATTCTGGGGATACATTCACATTGCAGTCTATCTGAATGATGCCCATTGGAGTTGAGCATACACAGCCTTTCAGAAGGCCGTAGTGTGAATGTCCCCCAAAGCTGGACTGCATAGAGGCCTTGGTGATAAGCATTAGGCTAGAAGTATGCATCCAGTGTTACAGAGGAGAGACAGTAAAGAATGTATTTTACCTGCAGCTTTTTAAAATCTTCACTGTTACAACACAGGGAATTCATGAGCCCAGTGAAACATTGTTATTGATAATGTAGTTTAGAAATGGTAACATTTATCCTAATGTGTGTAATACAGCTGGGCTTAAGTAATTAGTTTAAATTCTTACTAAACACATTTTCCAATCCACTTTGGCACACATGTAAAACTATATGAAGAAATAAAATCAAAGTCAACTCAAAAATGTGTTGAAGAAAATCCTTTAAAAAATAAAGCATACTTTTTCTAGTATTCTGGTGTATATACATAGACATATTGATATACATCTACATGTATAACATATGAATGACATTGCTGTCATTTTTTATCTATATTATTTCTGCCCAAAATAAAAGCAGTTTTTAGATTAAAAATAAATAAATAAGTAAACAAGTACAAGCATACTTTTTCTAGTATTTGTATTTCAATTTTGGATGATCATTCTTTGGAAAAAAATGTATTGACCACAGGTAAAATATTATATCATACTAACCTGTAAGAAAAAACACTAAAAGTTCAAGAGATTGATTCAGTTTCAAATTGAACATTTTAAATTTTCAGCAGTTTGAATTCTATCCAGTTTGAACTCAGTTTGAATTCCAATGGATGAAAATAAGAGAACTCAACTGACTCGGTAAGGAAAATTTACTGTCTCACGTGACAAGAAATCCAGAAGTGAGGTCACTGTCAGGTTTGCTACATTAAGCAACCGCAATGACCCAAATGATTTTATCTTTCAGCTCTGCAAGTGTGAACTTTGTCTTTGGCTAGGTCCCTTCATGGTTAGAAGATGGTTGTTGAAGTTTCAGAGCTCACATTCTACCTTAGTATTTAACTAAAGAGAGAGAGCGAGCATTTCTTCCTTACATCTTATCTTTAAGAACAAAAAAACCTTTCCCAGAAGACTGCCAGGTCTCCCTGTGTGTCTCATTGGCTAGGACTGTGGCTGCCATGGCAGGGGCCACACCAACATCTACAAGGTCATTTCCTAGTGACGAATATAGACCTGCTAACTAGTTACGTAGGTGTATCAATACCTGGTTGGTCAGGACCTTATTTCCCCCCAGTTCATATATTACTTTTTCATCAGCTTATTCATTCAATAAATATCAGGAGAAGGGGAAGACGTAAAAAGATAGATGCCCTTCATATCTATTTCAGCACCTAAAGGCTTCCTAAATTGAAGAATCTGCTCTCACTGGACAAACTACAGATCCACCCTATCTGATTTCTGACTCTTTAGTAGAGTAGGGTAGAGTAGGTCTTATTATAGAGTCTTTTATTTTTTTAGTTGGCTTAGCAATAAATGTGAAACAGAAAAATTCTCCAATCCAACATTTAGTTTCTCAGTATAACCAAAAATGCAGAATTCTAGTGCTAAGGATATAATCTTATTCAAATATCTTAACACACCCTTAAAGTAAAAATATTTGGAAGTGAGTTGCAGTATTTTTTCTTGTAATTATCTTCATTATAGTGTTACTTTAATTCTAAACAGTTAAACAAAGCATATTTGTAAAATTGAAAGAAGCCTCCGGGTCACATACCAAAGAAACAAAGAAATTCCTGTCTTTCCTATTTTGAGTAAAGCAACTTTCCTTTAAATCTTTTTCCTGTAAAGCAAGTTGGTAATATTCATTACCTATGGAAGAGAAGTTGTCCATCATATGCTACTGCTTAATTATATAAAGTTACCAACAGTTCAGACTAAAATGTGTCTGTGTGTAGAACAATGCCGAAACATTGATATTTTTCTCCAATTACTTCTCCCTTCATCTCAGAGTACTAGAGACAGATTATAACAGGAGGAAATGAGTTAGGATTAATGGTTATTAATTTATACTCAAAGATGACACAGAAATCTACATTTGCTGGCTCTTCAGTCACCTAATGCTCCATGTGGAAGAGAAGGGTGAAGACCATCTAGTTCAAAACAACTAAATGTGCATAATCACTTCTCATTTACACCAGTGAAGTTGAAGAATGGTTCAAATAAGTAAATAATCTTTTCAGTACAATTGGATCAACTACCACATACATTAGACATTTCCCAAATCTTCGTCATACTCCATTCTTAATTTAAGGCCAATAATTCTAAGAGCTCATGATCTATTTACTTACAATGCTCCAGGGTCATCTCAAAACTCAACTTGCTTGTTCTCATCCTCTCAGCTGCTTGAGACAGAAATTTTCTAGTTTCTCTTGACTTGTTCCTTTTCCTCATTTCCTACAGTTAATTTACCTCAATGATCTGTGTTCTGTCTCTGAAGTCAGTGGGTTCTAAACCTGTTGGCACATGAGAAAACATAGGAAGACAGCTATTAAAATCCTTATTCCTGATACTCAAACTTGAAAATTCAGTGGGGATTGGCTCTATTTTTTGTTTAAAGTTCCCCAGATAATTCCAATGCATAGTCAGGTTTCAGAAACATTGCCTTTAAATATTTATTTAATTTCTCTTATTCTCTCCGTTTGTGTTGGAATTACATGAAATTCCTATCTCCTACCTAAACTATTCCAATAGTTTCCTAATTTTTTAAATCTTACTCCATTAATCCCCTTTGGATTTCAGTCGATTCTCTACACTGATTATGTCATTCTCTTTTTAAAACTTTTAATAGAATTGTGGTTCACTTTGCAGGATGGTAGTATCTGGAAGATCAGAGGAGAACTTGTGGGATATTGGTAATGTTCTGTTTCTTATTCTGTCTGTTGGCTACATGGGCCTGCTCTCTTTTTGAACATTTGCCAGGGGCTACCTTTAGATGTATTCCTTTTTCTATTTTTATATTATGTTTCAGTTAAAAAAACAAAAGTGAAAACAAAACTGATGTCTCCTCTTCAGGTACTTCTCTGCTCTCCTCCCCTGTATTGCATTTCTGGCTATTTTTCTACTATGACTATGCTCTTTTGCACAAACTCTGTTCCTTCTCCTTAGAACACCTTTCCTGCTTTCTCCACCTGGTAACTTTCTTAGGAACAGTCTTACCTGTAAATAAAGTTAGTTGCCTCCTATTCTATGTTTCCATATTACTTTACTTATTAATCTGTTTTTGTTGTTACTATATTATTGTGTGGTATCTGTATCTCAGGTTGTAGAGTAACTATTTTATTCATCTTTATGGTCCTATGCAGAGAACAACAACGCATATTACTGCAATTGGCAAATACTATGAGCTCAACAATGCCTTTTAAAATAAAATAAATGAGTCCTTGAATATGTGTTATGGTTTCATTGACAAGACAGGTGTCTTAGACAGTTTAGGATGCCATAACAAAGTACCATAGACTGGTGGCTTATAAACAACAGAAATTTATTTCTCGCAGTTCTAGAGGATGGAAGTTTGAGATGAGGGTGTCAGCTTGGTCAGGTTCTGGTGAGGGCCTTCTTTCAGGCTATAGCCTGTTGACTTTTTGTTGTATCCTCACATGGTGAAAACAAAGTGAGAGAGCTCTATAGGATGCTTTTTATAAGGCCATTAATCCCATTCGTGAGGACTCCATCCTCATTACCTAATTGCTTCTCAAAGGCCCCACCTGCTAGTACCACCATATTGGAGGTTAGGACTTCAACATATGAATTTGAAGGAAACAGAAACATTCCATAACAATAGGAAATCCTGTATCAGAAAATAAAGGGATGGAGACTAAATCCTGTTTTTAGGGATGAAGTTATGGTTGTTAGACACACGTACCTTGAATTTGGATGAACACAAGCACAACTGAATCATTGAATGTGATTAATCATGACTACAGTAATAATCTGAACTGATAAAGAAGCCCCAGCCTAGGAAGCAAAAGCTCTGGGTTACAGTTCAGGCTCCAAAATCCTGGAGCTTTGGATAAGTCACTTCATCTTGTAAGGCCTCCTACTTTCTATATTCATAAAAAGGGGTGAGGGGAGGCTTTAAATAGATTTCCAAGGTCCCCTGCTTAAGATGCATCCCATTGTGTCTGCATAATCATCAAGAGGAAGGAGCTATCAGTGTTTCACAATTCATCTGTGAACTGCCAGTTAAGATGCATAACTATGATTCTTTTGATCTGTGTTTCTTTTCATTTCTACTCTATTAGAGTATATCAGTCATGAGATGAATAAATTCTATCAATGTATGTTCAACAGAGAAAAAAGTTATGCAATTATTTAAAAATGTATCCTTTAGCAGCCAACTTTCCTAAGGATTGTAAAAACAACTTTATTAAGATATAAGTCATATGCTATACAAATCGCTCATTTAAAATTTACAATTCAATAGTTTTCAGTATATTCAGACTTGTGCAAATACCATTGCAATGAATTAGACATTTCATTACTCTCCTCACCAAAAAATCCTGTACCATCATCAGTCAATCCCTCAACTCCACCTCCTCGACTCTCAGACTTAGTCAACCCAGGTCTACTTTCTGTTTTAATAGAGTTGCCAATTCTGGATGTTTCATATAAATAGAATCACAAAATATGTGGTTCTTTGAGAAGGGCTTCTTTCACTGAGCATATTTTCAAGGTTTACCAGTCTTGTAACTTTATTTCTCTTTATTGGAAAATAATATTCCATTGTGTAGATAACCACATTTATCCACTCATCAATTGAAGGAATTATCAACCGGCTATTAAAAATGATGTTTCTATGAACTTTCATGTACAAGATTTTCTATGGATGTGTTTTCATTTCTCTTGAGTATATGCTGACAGATACTCTCTCCTTGGGCAAACTTTTCATGCTTTTCTGAGCCTTCTTGGCCTACCACTCTGCCCTTGCCCAGTTCAGTTTTAGCAAAGAATACATGTAAGTCAGTTTAGCAAGAAGCTTTCTCGCCCTTCATATCTAACCAAGTTTCTCATTCTTCATCCTTGGTATCTAAGTTTTTGACCAATCTTTAGCAATCCTGTTAAGTTACTTTGCGGGAATTCCCTTCCTGATACCTCTCATCAAATTCCTCTTAGTAATTTTCTGTCTACTGATCCCTTTGCTCTGCTCATCTGGTGACCTTTGCTGTAGTTGAAGTTTAGCTCAGTTCTGTACTGAAGTCTTTATCCCTACTTGTATTAGTCCATTCTTACCCTGCTAATAAAGACATACCAAGTAATTTATAAAGAGGTTTAATTGACTCACAGTTCCACATGGCTGGAGAGGCCTCACAATCAAGGCTGAAGGCAAATGAGAAGTAAAGTTACGTTTTACATGGCGGCAGGCAAGAGAGCTTGTGTAGGGGAACTCCCCTTTAAAAAACCATCAAATCTCGTGAGGTTTATTCACTATCACAAGAACAGCATGGGAAAGACCCGCCCCCATGATTCAATTACCTCCCACCTGGTCCCTCCCACAACATGTGAGAATTATGGGAGCTACAATTAAATATGACATTTGGGCAGGGACACAGTTAAACCATATCACTATTGTTATAGCTCAAATAAAACCTGTCTTGCCACTTTTAACAAACATCCAGTGCATTTTTAGCCATCACTGTTTTAATTTTAGCCATCATTGTTTTAATTTTAACCATCATTGTTGGTATCAGAGGTATCTCATGGGGGTTTCAGTTTGCCTAATGGCTAACAATGTTTAGTATCAGCTCTATACATACATAGTGCATATTGGCCAATGATCTTTGGGAAAATACCTTCTTAGATCTTAGATTCTTTGGCTATATTTATATTGAGTTATTTGTACTTTTTTTTTTTTTTTTTTTTGAGACAGAGTCTCACTCTGTCACCCAGGCTGGACTGCAGTGGTATGATCTCGGCTCACTGCAAGCACCGCCTCCCAGGTTCATGCCATTCTCCTGTCTCAGCCTCCCTATTAGCTGGGACTACAGTCACCTGCCACCACGCCCAGCTAATTTTTTGTATTTTTTTAGTAGAGACGGGATTTCACCATGTTAGCCAGGATGGTCTCAATCTCCTGAACTTATGATCCACCCACCTCGACCTCCCAAAGTGCTGGGATTACAGGCATGAGCCACTGCTCCTGACCCGAGTTATTTGTACTTTTATTATTGAGTTGTAAGAGTTCCTTATATAATCTGTTTGAAAACTCCTGTCAGATACAGAAGAAAAATGCTGGCCACATAGAATGAGTTGAAAAGTGTTCCTTCTTTAGTTAGTTTATTTGGGCAGCTATAACAAAATACCATAGACTAGGTGGCTTATAAACAATAGAAATTTATTTCTGAGAGTTCAGGAGGCTAGAAAGATCAAGATTTTTTTAAAATGGCATATTCGATGCCTGTTGAGGGCCTACCTCCTGATTCTCATATGCAGCTGCCTTCCCACTATAACTTTCACATAGTGGAAGGAATGAGGGAGTCCTCTGGCACTTCTTTTATGAGGGCACTAATCCATTCATGAGAGTTTTACTTTCACCACCTAATCACCTCTCAATAGCCCTACCACCTAAGACTATCACATCAGGTATTAGGATTTAACACAGGAATTTTGTTAGTATTTAACATACAAATTTTAGTCTACAGCACTCCATTACTATTTTTTGGAAACATTTGTGAAGAACTGGTATTATTTATTTAGTGGAATTCACCAGTAAAGCCATCTGGGCCAGAGCTTTTGTTTGTCGGAAGTTTAAAAATTACTAATTCAACCTCTTTACTTGTTATAGATCTATTTAGAGCTTTCTTTCTTCTTGAGTCGGTTTTCATAGTTTGTGCCTTGCTAGGAATTTTGTCATTTTAGCTAAATTACCTAACTTAGTGGCATACAGTTCTTCATAGTATTCTCTTTTAATCATTTTTATTTCAGTAAGATCAGTAGTGATTGCCTTTCATTCATTCTGGATTTTAGTATAATAATTTGAGTCCTCTCTGTTATTTTCTTAGTCTGTCAATTTTGTTGGTCTTTGCAAAAACTGACATTTGGTTTCATTGATTGTATTTTCCTATACTTCCACTATCTATTTAACTAATTTGTGTTCTAATCTTTATAATTTACATCCTTTTGATTGAAGTTAGGTTTAGTTTGCTATTCTTTTCCGGTGTGTCTAAAGATGGAAGTTTAGGTTGTTGATTTGAAATCTTTCTTTTCAAATAGGCATTTACAGCTATAAATTTCCCTCTAAGCACTGCATTCCCTGAGTTTGGACATATTTTCACTTTTATTCATCTTAAAGCATTTTCTAATTTCCCTTGTTACTTTCTTTTTGATACATTGGTTATTATTTAGAAGTACATTGTTTAATTTCAATGTAATTTTGAATTTCCCAAATTTCCTTCTATTATAGATTTCTCATTTATTTGATTGTGGTTGGAGACATACTTTGTATGATTTCAACCTTTCAAATTGATCAGTCTTGTTTTATGTACTGGTATATGATCTGTCTTAGAGAAATTTCCATGTATGCTTGAGAAGAATGTGTATTCTGCTATTGTTGAAAGAAATGTTCCAGAGATTTCTATTAGGTTTACTTCATTTGTACTGTTGTTCAAGTCTTCTATAGGCTTATCGATCTTCTGCCTAATTGTTCTATCCAGTATTGAAAGTGGAATATTTAACTATTTTTGTTCAATATCCTATTCTGTCTTCAATTTCATCAGATTTTTAAATGAATTTTGGGACACTGTTGTTATGTGTATATATGTTACAAATTATTATATATGCCTGATGGATTAGCAATTTTATTATAAAATGTTCTTTTATCTCCAGTAACATTTTTTATATGAGTTTGCTTGTCCAATAAAAGTATAGTCACTCCAGCTCTTTTATGGTTTCTACTTGTATGGTGTATCTTTTTCCAAGTTTTCACTTTCAATCTGTTTGTATTCTTGAATTCAAAACGTGATGTTTGTTCTTTTTTATTTTATTTTTTGAGACACAGTCTGGCTCTATCACCAAGGCTGGAGTGCAATGGTGTAATCTCAGCTCACTGCAGCCTCCACCTCTGGGTTCAAGCAATTCTCCTGCCTTAGCCTCCAGAGCTGCTGTTACTACAGACATGTGCCACCATATCCAGCTAATTATTTTTGTATTTTTGATAAAGGTGGGGTTTCACTATGTTGGCCAGATTGATCTCAAACTCCTGGCCTCAAGTGATCCACCCACCTCAGCCTCCCAAAGTGCTGGGATTACAAGCATGAGCCACCACAACTGGCCTAAAATGTGACTTTTGTAGACAACATATAATTGGATTTTTTTACTTGTTAGTTTTAATCCAGTCTCATAATCTTTGACTTTTGATTGGATTGTTTAATCCATTCATACCTGATGTTAATATTGGTATGTTTAAATTTATATTTGCTATTTTATCTACTTTTCATATCTTTTTTATTCTTCTGTTCTTCCTTTGCTTTTTTCATTAATTGTATTAATATTTTTGGTATATCTTTTAATAATTTTATTATTGCACTGTGTTTTTAGTATATGTGCTGGCAAAGCAAACACACTCTTTTTTTTAAAGTAATTTTCTTAGTAGTTGTTGTAGGTTTTACAATATACAAATTAACTTGCCAGAATATACTTCAGATTTATGTTAAATTCTAGTGAGATAAAAAATGTATTCATATATAGCCCTATTTTTTCCTCCCTCTTTTCATGCTCTTATTACTATACATAGTACGGCCATGCTACAAACCCAATGATATATTGTTATAGTTATTACTTTATATAGTTTTATGTCATGGAAGAAACTGAGAGAAGAAAGGAGAGCAAGTGTATTTTAATTTTTATAAACTGCTTTTACTATATTTTTGTTGGGTTACTTTCTTATTGATTGCTCTTGGACTTACAATACAGATTTTAACTTATCAGAATATACCTCAGATTTATACTACTTAATTACATTGAGATATAACAATGTTAATCTTTTAAACCTGTTTTATTTTATTTTGTTTTTGAGACAAGGCCTCACTCCACTGCCCAGGCTGGAGTGCAGTGGCGCAATCATGGCTTACTGCATCCTAGGCCACCTGAGCTCAAGCAATCCTTCCACCTCAGCCTCCCAAGTAGCTGGGATCATACCTGGATAAGATTTTTTTTGTATTTTGTAAAACAGAGACAAGGTTTTGCCATGTTGCCTAGGCTGGTCTTGAACTTCTGGGCTCAAGTGATCCTTGACCTCCCAAAGTGCCAGGATTACAGATGTGATCCACCATGCCTGACCACAAAATGCTTTAAATAAAATATAAATGCTTCTTCTTTTGTGCTACTATTGTTATGCATAGCAAGTACATAAAATGTATTGTGATAATTATTACTTTGTATAATTTTATGTCATCTAAAGAAGCTAAAGAAGAAAGGGGAGCAACTATATATTTATAGAGTTTGTTATATTAAACTTCTCATTTCCATTTCTGGTTTTCTTCGTTTCTTCCTGTGGATTTGAGTTACTCTCTGTTGTCATTTTCTTACTCTAATACAACTTTGTGCTGTTATTGCAAATATGTTATATGTATATATATTGTAGATTCAACAAAATAGTTACAAACATATTGTTTTATACAACTTTTTAAATCTATTCAGAGAATAAGGGAGAAAAAAGTCTAATTATAGTGTCTTTACAGTTACCTACATAATTACCTTTCCCAACGCTTTTTTAAATGTGGATTAAAATTATAATAACCAAAATAAAAACTTACTAGAGAGGTTAAATTCAAGCTTTGAATTGACAGAATGACAGACATCAGACAGAATTACTCTCTGATGTCACTTGCCTTCAGCCTGAAGAACTTCCTTTTGCATACCTTGTAAAGTAGGTTTGGATAACCAAGAATTACCTCAGTTTCTTTGTATATGGAAATGTCTTTGACTTCATTTTTGAAAGGATGTTTCTTAAGATAGGATTTTTGGTTTATAATATTTTTCTTTTAGCCCTTTGAATATGTCATCCCACTGCCTTCTGGCATCCATTGGTTCTGATGATGAATCAGCTATTTGTCTTATTGCTAATGTGGTGTGTCATTTTTCTCTTGCTGTTTTTAGGATTTTTCTCATTGTCTTTCAACCTTTTAACTATGATGTATCTGAATGTGGATCTCTTTGTATTCATCATCATTTGGATGACGATGATTCAACTACACTTCATTCAACTACACTTGATGGTATTCCACATTTCTCTGAGGCTGTTTTATGTCTTTTCACTCTTCTCTCTTCTTCAGATTGCATACACTCTATTGATCTGTCTTCAAGTTCATTGATAATTTCTTCTGTCAACTGGAAGTTTGAATTTAACCTCCCTAGTAAGTTTTTATTTTGGCTATTACACTTTTAACCCCCTAAACTTCCATTTACCTCTTTAAAAAATAATTTCTATCTATTTATTGATAGTCTGTGTTTGATGAGGCAGTGTAATTATATCTTCCTTTAATTCTTTAAGCATGGTTTGCTTAAATTCCTTGAACATATTTGTAATAGCTGCTCCGGAGTTTAGTTAAGTCCAATATTTGGGCCCTTTCAAATGTAGTCTCTGTTGCCTGTTTTTCTTCCTGTGTATGAGTCATGCTTCCCTGTTTCTTTGTATGCCTCACCATTTTTCATTGAAAACTCAGCATAAAAACTCGATACTGATCTTCCTCCCACCAACTTTGAACTTATTCTAATTGTTTGCTGGTTTAGTTGCTTAATGAGCTTGCTGAACTATTTTAGCTAATTCTATTTTCACTTCAGTCTTCAGCCTCTGATTTTGTTCCTCGGATGGCACAGTCCTGGGCATGTGCACAGTCACTCTACATCCTACATGCTGAGGGATTACAGTGGTTTTAGCTGGAATCTCTTTGACTTTCTCTTTCCTTGTCCATGTAAAGCTTCTAAGTGGTCTTCCTGTACTGTTATAATTTTCTAGCTATTGAACTTTCATAATTGCTAACTGGTTGTTCTTTTTTGATAATGTTCAGGGGCATAAATTACTTCACAGTCTGAACCAAGGAATACCATCTCTTTTATAAAGATGGTCTTTGAGGCCAATCTTCACAGCTTGGTAAGACCCCAGGAGGACTCTTCTAGGCTCTCTTTCCCTGATTCTCTGTTAAACTTCTAGCTAACCTACCATTTCACTTGTTGTCATGGAGCTACGTGCCTTTCCTTAATTGCTTACCACCAAAATCTTCTCTCTCTTTTTTATTTTTTTTTAAATTCATGGCATCCTTAGGCTTGAACTTCCCCAAACTCTGTTGCAAATAAAGCCAGTCACCATGACGTGAGCTATGGATCTCTCTGTGCTTACAGTCTGCTTCTCTTCCTGTGCAGGACCTATATAATGGCAGCTTGTCTCAGAGTAACATCCCTGATCTCTAAGTAGCCCCTTGGTCTTCTCGGCTTTCCTTTCCCGGTGTGGAACCTCTGCTCTGTGAACAAACTCATAGAATTCCTCATCTTATGAATGAGAGTTAGTTAAAGAGTCCCAGACCTCAGTGGTTGCCTGGAGAGAGTTTCTGCAACACAGAACAGGGGATGATGAGACACACTGGTGGCTCTTTATGCATTGAGAGACAATGTAAGCCCAGACTAGGAGCAGAGGGAACAGAGAGTCACACCTTGGTTGCAGAAACCCAGAGTAGAACTTCCATCGCACTGTCCTGGGGTTGGGGTGGAAAAGAATGGGTGATGGTTCAAATGGCACAGAATCTTACTCCTCTAACTGGGATTTAACAGCTTTTCCTAAGTCAGTGTTTCCCCATTTACTGTAAGTCCTTAGGACAATTTCCAGAGACTTTAAATAGTTGGTTTTTAAATGATTATCACCAGTTACAGTTGTTTCACTGGAGAGAGCATCACAAGAGCCCCTTATTCTGTCACTCCAGAAATCTCCTCCTGGCTTGTTTTATTAAGGAAATCACAGAAAATTTTAGTATCATATTCCCACGAAATAGAATTGGAAAGTAGAAGATCAATCAATATGAAAGGAGGGAAAAAGCTTTTAAAATAAGCCACTATCTGAATTACTATGAACATAATTTTTTTTCAAACTAACATGCAAAGTGTTGATTTCATTAAAGTTCAAAGTTAAAGAGGCTTCATTTTTTGGCAAAATGGTGATTAGACACTCTGACATCTTCAAGCATAAAACAACCAAGATGCTGGATGAAGTATAAAAATCGTGTTTTAAAAAACACCAATAACCTGCCAAGGAAGTAAGAGAAATAGTCAGAGTGGTAATTGTTTTCTTAATAAATGTTTGCATACAATGATTTCTATTGAATAAGAGTTTCCTCATCTCATTAAGCGGAATTACAGAGATTGGCTGTCCTTAGCCAATGAAGCAGCTCCATCTGCATCCCTGGATCCTTTTATGTTCTGTTACATCTTTCATATTGTAGGTCTTTCACCCTCAAACTGATATCCCATGGATTCAAAATCACTGTTCTATCTCTAACTTCATGTCTGCACTCCAGGATAGTCTAAAATGAAGAAAGCAGCAAAGGAAGGGCCAAGACCTATATGAGAGATGAAAAAGTTTTTGTAAATCTCTAACAGATTCTGATTGTATCTTCTTGGCAAGAACTGTGTCACATAGCTACATCTAGTTACCAAAAGAGATTGGGAAATATATTTTTTGAAGTTGTATATGTTACTAGTTGGGGGAAAGAAAGTCAAGCTTCTAAGAAAAGAATGAAAAATGGGTATTGGATAGGCAACTAGTAGTGTGTTGCCACAGCAAGAGTATGGAAAAAAGGAGATGCTTATACATTGGTATTCAGAGTATAATTTGGCACAATGACTTTGAAGAATAATTTAGCTATAGCTACTAAACTTAGAGAAAAAAAATGAATGAACTAGGGCTACTGATATCAGCATGGACAAATCGCAAAGCAGATCCCATCTTTGGAAAAACCAAACACTTGTTCAGGAGCACAACTTTCCTAATTATAAGGAAGCAGCCTGGGGTAGTGGCAAGAACATTAATTTGGGAGCCAGCAGACTAAGTCTCAAATCCCCGCTTTGAAATCTGAGGACTCTGTAACCATAAGCCAGTTGTTTTACCTCTCTACCTGCTTCTCCATCTATAAAATCAGAGCAAACATCGCTATGTTCTAGGATTGTTGTGCGGATGACAGATACTCTGTTTTAATGTGGTTAATCTTGGGTCTGATCCTTATTAGGTGCATAGTAAATTGATGCTCTGATGCATAAATTAGTTTCTTAGTTTCGGTGCCCTGAATGATTTCATACACAAACTGTGGTATCACTTGAAACTGCTATTGAAACCCTAAAATTGTTTGAATCAGCTTTTTGGATTCCCATTGTCATTAAGTTCTAATCTATCCTTTCCAATGACACACCCAGGACAAAATAAACAGAAAATGGAAACTGTAGTTTTTTAAATAAATTTAAACCCAAGAGGCCATGATTCTTAAGGCATTCTAACAACACTAAAAAGTGTATCTTTTTACAAGATAAGGAAAATACTGTAAGTATTTGAATGTCTAGTACAATTCTTACCTTTTATTTTGTATATAGTCCATGTTCTTAAGTTTATAAGATTTTTTGTAAATCTAAGACTCTTAGCACTTACAAGAAAGTGTTTTTATATGTATCATAAGCAATATTATTATGTTGCTTACCTCTTTTAGAAGACGTTAAAAGCAAAGTTATGATGAATTGGCAGTGTTTACAAAAAAATTCTAAAGAGATGCCAATATAAATACACATGTTGAACAAGAGCCACTTGGTGCAAGAGCTAATGCTAAGATCTTATACATTATAAGATAAAATGCCAGACTTCAAACAGTATTCCTCACTCCTTCCTTAATGTATGGACAGCATATTTCTCCATGGTTACTTTGGGGCCATACTTTTGCTTGAAATGTTTCATCTTTTGTGCAAAAAAACATTTTAGGGGCATTAATAGATGACATGTGATAATAGATTCTTCAGAGTTGATTTGATCATTTCTAGCTTAAAAAAAAAAGAAGAAGAACAAAAATCCAATATAGAAACATGAAGAAAGTAATGAGTACCTTTTAGTCTTAAAGGAGAAACTGAAGGAAGTAATTTACAGGTCAGGTGTTTGATTGGCAGGACTACGCCCACCGTGTTCCAGAGAAGGCCATCACCTGAATCAGGTACATAAATGTTCACAGTGCCGAATGACTCTTTCTTAAAAGATCCTGTCACCTGTGTAAAACTGTCACAATTTCATACATTTACTACTTTAGGAGGAAGAGTAAGTGATTTTAATATATGATTATCAGTTATCAATAATGTAGTTTAACTATTTTACAGATGAACTTCCCTTGAACTTGAGAAAGTGAGATTACTGGCCAAGTGGCATCAGATGATGTCGATGGGGAGCGAAAGATCAAAAATCTCAGAAGGTTATCAGAGTGGGGACATTCTGGAGGAAGAGAGGATAAAGGAAGAAAGAAAGCAGGAGGGAGCTGGCAACAGAATTGACTTACTTTCTAGTCATGTCTGAACTTTCGAAGAAGGAAGACAGATAGAAGAAGGAATACTAATGCTTCAAGAAGGTAGGAGCCTGTCAGACTGTGTGCCATCTTGGGCTTGAAACTAGAGACCCAAACCTGAATATTGGGGAAAAAAGAAAAGATGGATACTCGTGAGAAGACTAAAAGATGCACATGCCCTCCACCCTGCCACTAGTCTTATGGGAAGTGTGGGTCTCCTGTTGAGGCTCTGAAACTGGGGTCTGTGTTTCTCTGGAAAGGAATGCCAGGAATGTCCCAGCGAAAAAAATAGACAAAGGGACAAGAATTACTTCTGGAAAGGTAGGAAAACTTAAGGGTGGGCAAATGGGAGTAAATCATTCTTTAGCTAACATACTGGGAAAATCATTAAAGAGAAAGAACATTTTTAACTGGCAGGTTACCAAACAAATTTTTATTTTTATTTACAACCCTTTACTCAAACACTTTAGTGGAAGAAAGGTTCAAAATTGGATCTATGTTGAGCCATATGCAAAGAGATTAGAGTGATTTTTTAAATCTTTTTCAGCAAAAATAAGACTTAGAAATGATAAATAACCCAAAACGTGATTATGATTGCCCTCCATGCTTTTTCTCCAAATATAAATCTCATTTGGCTACCATTATTTTCCTGTCTTGATGAGATATCTTCCATTTATTCTTTGATTCATTTCTGTTTAGAATAGACATTGGATGTATTGCTATAGTCATTCAAGCCGAGTAGCAAACTGTACACTATAATCTCTCACATTGCAGTCCCAGGCAGGGAGGAAGTTCTGACAACCTGAATGCTGCTATTCAGAAGTCTCTCTGGAAGGAAAAAATGCCAAGAACGTGTCTAACCACAAAAAGAACAGAAGCCTTCTAAAAGCTACAGAAGAAGAGACAAGGTTCCCTCCCTCAACTCAAGTTAAAGACACTTCCATCAAAAAGGTATTTCTAAAGGATTTTGCAGTGATTTATTAAGATTTTCCCCTGAGAAACCCCAAATCAGAAGGTCTTGATCTATTAAAGCAATATAAAACATGGTATCAGTAAAGTTTCTGGTGAAATATTTCCTGAAACTAGTTAATCAAAATTCAAGTATCACCAAACGGAGTGGGGGGAAATAGTCTACCTGTGCACCTCTTGCACTAATTTAACTGGAGGTTCTTCCCAGTTTATTTGTGTACCCAGCTCTGGAAGTGCTATTTGGAATGCTAGGTGTTTGAGGCCCACAGAACAAAGTTCAAACTCCGCCTCTGTGTATAATAACTAAACATGGGCAAATTATTTCACATCTTTGACACTTTTCCATCTATAAAATAAAGATGACAAAATTCATTTAATGAGATTTTTACATGGATTACATAATATACATTGCCAAGTTATAGCACAGGATTTAGCATACCACTCAATCAAGTGCAGGTGGTTACCTTTTATTAATCAATTTGTGTTGCCTAAATATTTTTTGTTCTGTAAGACATGAAACACCATGAATAGTTATGCTTGAAATTATTTTATATTTTCAAAATTTTCAGCCAATTTTACCTGATTAATTGACCTGTGATATCTATAAAAGAAAACTGTCTCTTTGTTTAAAACAACAACAATAAAATAAAAAGAACTAGAAGTCGAGAATAAGACCAGGAAATCTTCAGTAAGCATTTATTCAATGGTAGGCCTGTGCTATGCTTGGGTGCTAGAAAGACAATTAAGAAACGTTGCTCTCTCTATAATCTGGTGAAATATGCTTAGATTAGTATCTTTGTTTGTTTTCTGTTACTTATAGTAGAATATCTGAAACTGGGAAATTTACAAAGAAAATGAATTTTTTTTCTTGCAGTTATGGAGACTGGAAATTTCATGATCCCGGGGGCACATCTGGTGGGAGTCTTCCTGCTCATGGGGACTCTCTGTGGTATCCTTAGGTAGTGGCAGGCATCACATGGCAAGGGGGCACACAAGCTAATATGGTATCTCAGACCTCTCTTCTTGTAAAGCCATGATTTCCCCTCCCATGATAAGCCATTAATCCATAAATGAATTGACCTAGTTAGAAGGGCAGACCCTTCATGATCCAATCACCTCTTAAAGGCCTCCCAACCCAATACTGCCACAATGGGGACTAAGCATCAACATGAATTCTGGAGAGTACATTCAAAACCACAGCAATTAGGAATCATATAGGACTTGATGGCACCTGTGGTCCTCCATGACCAGGTGCTTGCTTCCCTCTTCATTTTCATCAATCCCTCAATGCTCTTGCCTCACTCTTTACTCCAGCACACCAGAAGCTTGTTCTCTGGCACCAATGTGCATTTTTATGAATTCCTTTGCTCAAGCTATCATCTAGGTCTGGCTACCTCCTAGTTATTATTGAAAATTTAACCCAAGCATCACGACCTCCTCAATTCATCTTCCCTTCCCCTCCTCTTCCACTCCATGCCTCCCATCCCCAGTAAAATAGGTTAGGTGTTACTCCTTGGGGTTTTCATAATACCCATGCATATTCCTATAACTGTGGTTATGACAACCATAAGCTCTTTAAACTGTAACTTATTCATCTCTGAACTTTTTCTTCCAAGCACAGAGCCTGGCACCTAATACAAACTCAAAAATAATTAGTGGGATGAATAGACTAATGACTTCTTGTTAGAAAATAATTCAATCATAATGGAAGAAACAAAGACAAGATCTCTGATGTGGGATTAAAATCTCCACTCACCAGATCACCAAGCATTGTCATTCCTTCGAGAATTCTGGGCAATGCTAACATATCATCTTGTTTTTTGAATGGGAGGATTTAGGAATAAAATACATGACTCTATTATGAGTCAAGAATCTGGCTTGAAATAGAGTCCATGTCTCTAATTATCCCACCTGAGTTTCTGTGCCTCTACTGTGCATGCTACTCCAGAATAAAGGTTCTAACAAATGTTCTATAGCATGATTATTCAGTAGCAGGAAATTGTGACATGATACCTTAAGATAAATGAATCTAAGCACACCAGTTGAGTCTGGATGAGTTTAACAGAAAACCAAATTTCTTCAAACTCTTTTTCTGTGACCTTGCAGGCTACCTCAAGTCTGGGGATATATATGACTAGAGATTTGACAGGGCTGTTTACAAATTCATAAGATTTTATTGATTACATGATAGAAAAAATTTGGAGTTGGTCTTACATTGTCATTTGCATTAGTGAGGTTGAGACTTTTTGTTTGATCTCCATTCAAGCTTTTAAGAAGCTTGGAAATTGCAGGCTGAAGCAATTCAAATTTATGCAGAGTTTGACAGTGAGTTAATTACCAGAACTATGCAAAATTGAATTTTCAGAAAACAATTCTGGCATTTTTGAATAGTTGTATGTTATGAATGTACTTATACATAAGCATATGCAAGCTATCTGTCAAGTAGCTGGCACAATTTGAAGACATGTCCACTTAAGAGAAAATATTATATTTCAAAGAGTCTTACGAAGCACAGAGAAAAGACTACAAGTACTTTGCCCTTTACCCTTGAAATGTATGCAGAACCCCAAACTGGAGTTGAACTAATAATAACTGAATTCCCAGGCACCATACTTGTTAAAATAGATACAGACACTAATCCAAACATGCAGGGTGGTCTCTTCTTAAATATTCACATTCCACACACTGTCACAGACATACCTCAAATCAGAGCAAGCCTTAACATGGAAGCAGAGAAGACAACCATCTCTGCAGTGTGATTTCAAACATGTTCAGGTGGCCTAGCCTCCAAAATACCACATCTTTGCACCAGCTAAAGTTTCTGAATTTGGGATTCATTTTGTGTCTTAACATTTTGAACACTGCTAAAATGAAAATTTTCTGACATATATACATAGATAATGAAAGAGAGTAAAAAACAGCTTTAAAATTATTTTTCTCTTTGCAAAAACAAATTTATCAAATGTTTTTCTAAAATTGATTATAAGAGGAGAAAGATGAGAGCATGAATCCCTAGGTACCAAAAAAATAAGAAGGTAGCACCTCTATTAATTAGGCAATGGATGAAAGTCAAGAAGGAGAGCATCAAAAGCAGACTTCCTACATTGATATTTTCCTAGTATGGGGCTTGGGCCCTATAATTTATAAGAAAAAAATATCAAAAGCAGGGGTGGAGTTGGAGAGGGTGATGTTTTTCTTGCTCTTCACTCTGTCTCTTCAATGAGTCACATTTTTTCCATCTGAAACTTTACTTATTTGTTTTCAAATTCTCAATATGGTCCAAAGAATGAGCCAGGAATCATTTGGTTGCAAGAAACTGACACCCCCATAAACTATACAAACTGGCAAGTTTATTGAAAAGATTAGGGAATCTCAAGGAAATAAAGCGCTGGCAATATACTGGGTTTTCAGTTAATCCAAAAGTTATGAGGCAATCACATCCCATCTCTGCTTATCTCTGCATGGCTGCCTTGTTCCTAACCTGTCTTCTTGGAAAGGCTCTTGAGCTTTGGCTTTTCCATAAATGTGGCTATCATTGGCCTGAACCCCAACTCTAGCTCTAGGTAACTGTCTAGTTCAATATCCACAACAAACTAACTCAATATTCTAACTCCTAATTCCTGAGAGCCCAACTGGAAAAAGATTTCCAAGTCAGATCCTAAAACTGGCCAGCAAAGGGGAGTTCCTTGGTAGATATCTGCATAACAACATTAATTTTTTTCAGCAGACATTTAGTGGGAGATACATTATCTTGGAGCAATGTTTCAGAAGGAGACACTGACTAGGGTTTTCTAATAAGTTAATAATGAAGAGACAGACGGATTTTTTTAAAAAGTATTGTGGGGTATTGTAAATTCCTCCATCACTTTGGCAGGTTTTCCCCAACACTTTGGCAGATGACTTGAGTTCTCAACCCTCCAAACAAAATATGCATGACCCCTACTAGTGATCGTGGAATAAATAAATTCCAAAGATTAGTCCCAAAATGGGTAGACCAAATATTTTTTCAAACAGAAAATATATACCATAGTATAAGTATACAAATTTGTTTATTTGACATGTATCAGTAGAATGGTTATGTGGTGGTTTGCCAGTAACTAAAGAAACAAATGGTGGGAAAAAGAAATCAGTTATAAAAATCAGAACCTTCTAAATAATGTTTCTAAATAGAACATTTTGGAACACCCAAAGTCAAGATTAACCAGGAGATAGGAGAAACTTGCAGGATCAATTAGGTTCACAAAATCTTTTTTGGTATATTGTGGAATTTTCTGAGCCTTATTAATATCAAGAAAAGGAAAAGTCCTCCTCATATGATTTCTTCTCCTCCCTTTGGTATACTACATAGTTCCCAGCTCCATGGACCTAAAACCCAGGCTATAATAATGTAGTATTAGGTTACTTTCCATGTGAATGAGGACTTTTGCCAAGTCTTGCAGTCTTAACCATTTCTTATTTTGCATAACAAAATGTTTTAAGATTCAAATCATTAAACTTACAAATAAATTTCCACAACCAGTTCTCCATTGTGAACTGTTTATGTATCTAATAGAAACTCTACTGTAGTAGAAATACCACTTAATCAACTTACAAATAAATGAACAAATGTTGCCCATCGCTGTGCCTGTGGCTAGTACTATTTCTGTTCTCATGGGTTCAGCTATATTCCTAAAGAGTCAGGGTTTTCATTCCTAAATGTCTTTATGCCAGTTGTACTTGTTTTTGTAATTATGTGATTAAAATAAATATTATATAGACTGATGATATGTAAATGGGAAAGTTTTGAATACTTTGGAAAGGCTAAATAAATGTGAGTTGTTAAAAATTACAGTGTACTTGGCCATCAGAGAAATGCAAATCAAAACCACAATGAGATACCACCTCACACCAGTTAGAATGGCGATCATTAAAAAGTCAGGAAACAACAGGTGCTGGAGAGGATGTGGAGAAATAGGAACACTTTTACACTGTTGGTGGGATTGTAAACTAGTTCAACCATTATGGAAAACAGTATGGCGATTCCTCAAGGATCTAGAACTAGATGTACCATATGACCCAGCCATCCCATTACTGGGGATATACCCAAAGGATTATAAATTATGCTGCTATAAAGACACATGCACACGTATGTTTATTGCAGCACTATTCACAATAGCAAAGACTTGGAATCAACCCAAATGTCCATCAGTGACAGATTGGATTAAGAAAATGTGGCACATATACACCATGGAATACTATGCAGCCATAAAAAAGGATGAGTTTGCGTCCTTTGTAGGGACATGGATGCAGCTGGAAACCATCATTCTTAGCAAACTATCACAAGAACAGAAAACCAAACACCGCATGTTCTCACTCATAGGTGGGAACTGAACAATGAGATCACTTGGACTCAGGAAGGGGAACATCACACACCGGGGCCTATCATGGGGAGGGGGGAGGGGGGAGGGATTGCATTGGGAGTTATACCTGATGTAAATGACGAGTTGATGGGTGCAGCAGACCAACATGGCACAAGTATACATATGTAACAAACCTGCACGTTATGCACATGTACCCTACAACTTAAAGTATAATAATAATAAATAAATTTAAAAAAATATTACAGTGTACTTAGAAATTACTGGCACCTGTCATTTTATTCCATAATAAGTAAATACTTAATGAGTACTTACTGAATATAAAAACAAATAAAGAAATGCATGGTCTATTTGCATATAGCCCTTTGAGTGAGACAGACAAGTGAAGAGGGGACTGAATAGTTTCTCACAGTCCTCCCATAGGTACATGTCTCCGTAGCACACATATTTGGAGTTAGGACAAGCTTCCAGGAGAAAATTACATCTGAGCAGACAGCTGAAGAACAAGGAGAGTTATCCAGAGTTTAGGAAACAGGAACAAGGAAATTTTAGTTACAGGAAATAATGGAGGCAGATGCAGGGGAAGAGTGAATCTAACATTCTGGGCATTGATGTAGTTTTAGGAATGTAGTTTTAGGAATGATAACGACACTCATGGCTCATATGTTGTGTAAGGAGTTTTGTACTTTATCTTGAGACTAATGCAAAGTTGTTGAAGGGTTTTCAGAGAAGTTGATTAGAATTAAAAATTTGGAGAGATCATGCTGACAGTACAAGGGAAAAAATTGACTTGGAATTAAGTGAGACCAGTTAGAAATCCATTGTAAACAATCCAGTGGAAAACTGATGGTAACCTAAACTAGGATAACATGAATTACCAGAAGTGACTCAAAATAAGCACAAAACCTTAATGGGCATAACCAGAAATAATTGACAAAATTGTCAAAGAAATCCATGCCACCAAAATCCCAAAGCTCAAATGGTTTTATGGAATGCTATTTGAAAAATTTTTATAAGGGTGATGCTGTTTCCAAATGTTTTTTAATGAAAAAATTCTAGTTGGTTTTATCAAGTTAGCATAACTTTGGTAATAACATATCTGACAATCACACCAAATAAAACAAGCAAAAAAAAACCCCAAAAACCTCTTAAAATGTATTAATGTATTTACAAAATTCCTAAGAGGTTATAAGACAATTAAATATAAACATATTTAAAACACATATCATAGTCAACTAAGATTTATTTTTGGAATGAAAGGATAGTTGAATATTAGAAAACTTGTTTACACAGTTTGTCATACACATAAGTAAAAGAAGAAAATCCATATGATCATTTCAATATATAACTGTAGGGCCTATTAATATAATTTTAATTTTTTTCATAATTTTAAAAGCTCAACTTAGTAAACTAAGCATAAAAGTTCATTTTTATATGAAAGACTCTGTGATCTCACTCCTTGCCTGTTAACTGTTCCCAGCACCCCCTGTGCTTTGTGGGTCAGTATCATCGAAAATTATATTCTGAGTTAACTTTTAATATAAGCACTTAGTGTATACTCTATATCCTTTGCATTGTACAAAATAATCTCAATCTGTAATCTCATTTCATGTTCTTCATTAATTAACACCCCACTCACTCCCTTTATTCATCCTACCCCGACACCTTTACCTGATTTTTCAATGATTCTGACTCACCTTTATATCTTAAATGTTACTTTTTCAGAGGAAAATTATTTGGCCCTCTGATTTAAATTAGAACTTGCATTTTTTTCACTCATAGCACCCTTTTTCCCCATTCATAAGTCTTGTCACAAGTTACAATTATGGGGTCATATCTTTGTAACCTTTTAAAATCTTTACCTCTCCATTAGAATTTATATTAGGTCAGAAATGGTGTCAAATTATTTCACCACAGTAGATAGAACCAGTACCTTAACACAATAACTACATATGATAGGTGCTCAATAAATATTTATGGAATAAATACGTGTTAATAAATGGCAAAGAACCAGCAGCATCCCCATTAATGTCAGAAACAGATTTCTGTAGCCATTGTTGTTCATCATTATTGGGAAGTCATAATCACCGAATAAAAGAGGAAAAGAATGGGAAAAATGCTTTAGAAAGGACAGATGAAATAGTCATTATTTGCAGAAGTATTTTTTATCTGAACAACCAAGAACACAAACCGGAAAATGACCAGAATCAATACCAGATTTCAGCATGATGGCCTGGAATTAATACAGAAATTTGAAATAGATTTATTTATGTTGGCAATAACTAGTTCGAAAATATTACAAAAAAGAAACCTCCCGATAGAAATAAAAATATAAAATACCTAGGAATAAGTTGACAAGAAATATGAAAGTTTGCAAATGTTAAAAGGCAGAAGGAGGAAAAGGAGAAGTCTGCAGTGATTTACTGGGGTCTTGAGCTCTGTGATCTCACTCCTTGCTTGTTAACTGTTCCCAGCACCCCCTGTGCTTTGTGGGTCAGTATTCCCACACCTTCCCTAGAGTCCTTTCGAACTGCTCCACACTTCTTAAACCTCTCCTTTCTCTCAGCAGATGAGCTTGACTGCTACTTCACAGAGGAAATAATACCATTGGATGGGAACTTCCTTAAATTCCTATTATTTACAAATACATGGAACTGTTTCTAAGTCTTTTCCTTCCCTCCTATTGCAATGACTTAGATGTCATTTCTTCTGTCTAAAAGTAATCAGTAGAACTGTGCAATAGCCCTGGAGAACGTTGCTGTATTGACCGTCTTCTCCTTTGCTTCCGTGTCCTCCTTTCTTTCTCCTTTTCACTACAAACTTTATGAAAAAGTAATCTGCACATACTGTCTCAATTTCCTTATCTTTTCCACACATTTTTTTTTTTTTTTGAGAGTCTTGCTCTGTCACCCAGGCTGGAGTGCAGTGGCACAATCTCAGCTCACTGCAACCTCTGCCTCCTGAGTTGAAACAATTCTCATTCTTCAGCCTCCCAAGCAGCTGAGATCACAGGTGCGTACCACCAACCCAGCTAATTTCTGTATTTTTAGCAGAGACAGGATTTTACCATGTTGGCCAGGCTGGTCTCAAACTCCTGACCTCAAGTGATCTGCCCTCCTTGGCCTCCCAAAGTGCTGGGATTACAGGCATAAGCCACTGTGACCAGCCTCTTTATATACTTTTAATCTCACTGTTTTCTTGTTTTTCACTAACAGTTCACAGAACTGCTCTCTTCAAGGCCATTGAGAACTTCACTGGCACCAAGTCATATCGTTTTAGTTCTCTTCGACTTGTCTCCTCAGTGTCACTTAACGGTATTAACCATTCCCCTTTCCTTGAAACTCTTAGTTTGGCTTGAATTATCCCAAGCTCTCCTGGCTTTCCTCCTATCTTTCTGTTTACTACTTAGGTCTTCTTTCTTTCCCCACCTTTAAACGTAGCTGTTTCTCAGTAACAGAGTACTAGTCTTTCTTCCCAGGTAAACTTATAAATTCCAATTATTTCAGTTACTATCTATAATACCAGCTGCTCACGCATCTACATACTTCTAGCCCAGATCAATTGACTGAACTCAAGTCCTGAATATCCAGAAATTGCCTCTTGGAATTTTCTCTTGATTCTTCTACACATACCTGAATTTTAACAAAGGTGGAAGCTGTTAAATCATTTTCTCCATGTGTTCAGTTTCTCCTCATGTTCTTGTTTATTTGAGAATGGTACTACCCTCCAATTTGTCACTTCAATTTAGCTATTGACTTTGACTCCCCCATCTTTCTCATCATTCACATCCTGTCAATCACTGTGTCTTATTTAATCTATCTTAAATACCTTACAAATGTTCCTGCCCCATGGCACTGTTATTATTTCTTATGTGGATTTCTGTAACTATCTCATAACTGGTTACCAATACTCCCTTTTGCCACCCAATATTTACTCTCCCCTTCTGCATAGAATGATGATTTTATTCAGGACTGAGAAGCATCCAGCTAAGAGAGAACATGTCCCAGGTTACTTCAGGTTAAGATTGGTCAAGCTATCTGACCAAAGATTCATAGGTAGAAGTGTTGAGTGGAAGTGCTTGAGGGGTCTTCAGTAAATGCTGTTTGAAGACAGCTAACTATACAGAGGAAGGTTTTTGTCTTTGCTCCCTCCTCCTTCCTTATTTTTGGAAAACAGACACATTACATCAAGAACTGATCTCAAGAAGGGCAGCCATGAGCTAAAATGATACAGTGGAAATCTAGAAAGAATCTGGATCATTAAGTTACCACAGCTTCTGGAGCACCTATCCCATGACTTCTTTTATATAGGAGAAATACATTTCTGTTTTGTGCAAGCCACTATGACTGCAGAGAATATCTGCATATTCTTCATATGCAGAGAAGTAAAATTCTGAGATACCATGTTAAATTATAGTAGTAGTGTAGATAATTACTTATTCACCTAGGCTTCAGTCATCAATTGCATACCCTCCAATAATACAAGAGAAAACCGTCACCAGTATTTGATGTTAGCAAATGGAATTTTATTTGGTGCCCTCTATCCCCAGTCACAAAGCACTTGTGGGTCTAGCCTTAGATGTAACTTAGGCAATTCAATTAGAGTTTTCCCTTAGAAATAGATACAGTTTTAAAATGGAAGGTGATCTTTATTATTGTCTAAACCCTCTCATTTGATATAAGAAGAAACTGAGGTCAAGAGAAGACCACAGGGTTAATTATTGTCACTATGATAGCATAGTGACAAAACATATAGAATCTAGACCCAAAGCCCATGGACTGGAATCCTGGTTCTCCCACTTGCTAGCTGTGTAACTTTAGACAAGTGATTTAACCCCATGGTGCCTGCTTTCATAGGACTGCTTGTGAGGATGAACAAGTTACCACATGCTAGGCATTTAGAATAGTGCCCAGCACAGAAGGGCACACCACAGGTATTGACCAGAACTTTGACTCAAGGCTCTTTCTAGTCCTACCATGCTAAGTGCCTAAGCACTGACTGGTTAGGAGCAGAAAGCCAAGAGAATGAGAAACAAGACGGTTAAGGTTTGATGGGTTCAACAAAAGACAGATAACTTTGGAGACAAGAGTAATGCTGGGAAAGGAAGGTCTAGATTTAGTGCATAAGACAATAATAAGTAGTTCAGGACAACCAGGAGTGATACAAAAGTCTTCAGCTCCTGGAAGGTGAGCACCGAAAGAGATCTGAAACAGATATGAGAAGAAGTGGCAGAAAAGCTTCTCCTACTTCAAAAATTTCTGAAGGCTCACCATACCTTAATCATTACAAAAGATAATCGCTTTTGCTTTTTTAAACTAAAAGTCAGGAGACAGTGGAAGATTACAAATTGTCCTTAATTCTAAATTCAAATGAACATAGAATATTTCTCTCAATATTCTTAAGACAGTTTGCAAAACAGGATTAAGAACCCAGACTATCAAATGTGGAGAAAGGAGAGAAAAGGTTAATACTTTGAGAAACAAAATATATACAGGATTTAGGCATGCATATTTCTTGTGAGACCTAGATTCTGCGTTTTCATCTTGCCTGTAAACATCCCTTAAGAAGTATATAAATATGACTTTTATCTCATTAAGGGTTTGTTTAAAGATTTAGATCTGTACCTAATCCATTTCCACATAATAGCTTTGAGGTGCATTTCTCTAGTTTTTGTTAGGAATTTGAAACACTGAGAGAGATTTGCATGAGCCAGGATCAGACAAAGGATGACAATGCTGTGTTATTGTAGAATGTTAATGCTTAGGAGATTCTATTATGCTTCTGTCATTCAGAATAAGCTAAAGCACCAAGTGCTTTCACATGTGGATTATCTTTCTGTCATCACAGATAAAAGAATGTTGATGCTGTTACTTTCACAAAACCTTTCCATAGAGGATTTTCTATCTTTTTCTGTGGATAAGCAAGGCACATATGAGAAGGAACAGAATGCTGACACAGGAAAATAGCCCTTTTCTGAGTTTAAACTATGAATAGATGAATGAGTAATGGTTCAAAAGATACATTTTCTATCATTGAGTAGATGCCTTGAAATTGTGCAAAGAAAGTCCATAAAATCACAAATATAAAACTGTTGGCTTTTCTACCTAGAGGTGCAACATTAAGTCTATGTATGACTTTGCCTGCATACGCAAGTGGATAGTCATTCCACTCAGGGATTGGGATTGTCCTAATAGTTACTTTTCTTTAAAAAAGGAAACAATTTTTTGAAAATTTTTATTAGGGAAGAACTTCTCAAATTCCCCTACAATTCTCTGACTTCGTTTGTCATTATACAATTATCTCAGGAAAGGCATGATTTAAAAGGCCAATGGTAACATAAATGTTTAGCTTAGTAGGCTGGGCGCGGTGGCTCACGCCTGTAATCCCAGCACTTCGGAGGCTGAGGCAGGTGGATCACTTGACGTCAGAAGTTCAGACCAGTCTGGCCAACATGGTGAAACCCCGTCTCTACTAAAAATACAAAAATTAGCTGGGTGTGGTGGTGTGGGCCTGTAGTCCCAGCTACATAGGAGACTGCTGATACTGGAGAATCACTTGAACCTGGGAGGCAAAGGTTGCAGTGAGCCAAGATCACACCACTTCACCCCAGCCTGGGTGACAGAGAGATTACATCTCAAAAAAATAAAAATAAATAAATTAATTAAATAGATATATATTTAGCTTAGTAACATTTCCAAGGGATTCTTATTAATAAAAATAATAATAATTGTTGCCATCTACTGTGCTAAATTCCTTACATAAGTCTTCAGATTTATTCAACAATCTTACAAGGTCAATATTATTATCTGTGATAGATAATTTTATGTGCCAACTTGACTGGGCTAAGGGATGCCCAGATAGCTGGTGAAATGTTATCACTGGGTGTGTCTGTGTGGGTGTTTCTGGAAAAGATTTGAATCAGTAGACTTAGCAGAGAATATCACCCTCACCAACATGTGTAGGAATTATCTAATCCACTGAAGACCCAAATATAACAAAAAGACAGAGGAAGGGTAAATTTGCTTTCTCTTCTTGAAGAAGACAATCCATCTTCTCCTGCCCTCAGATGTCAGTGCTCTTAGTTTAGGCCTTTAACTCAGACCAGAACCTATACCAATGACCCCTGTGGTTCTGAGGCTGTCAGACTTGAACTGCAACTATGCCACCAACTTTCCTGGGCCTCAACTTGCAGGTGGTAGATTGTGGGACTTCTCAGCCAATCCCTTATAAAAAAAAGTCTCTTTCTATATATCTCTACATATATATATATACCCTATTGGTTCTGTTTTTCTGGAGAACCCTGACTAGTCTAGATTTTGGTATTTAGAATAGTTTTAGAAGAACAGAATTTTAAGGATGAGTTTTTAATTTAGTTCTAGGATTTCTAGAATTGTCTCTCCAATCTGATTACATTTGATATCTTGTAAATGAGTTTATATCTTATAGTAAAGAGAGCTCTGATAGTCCTTGGCATTAACTCTTTATATAGATACATAAAATATCAGCATTGGATACTCCTTATCAACCACTTAAAAGAAGCAAGGGACTAAGTGACTCTGTATATGACACTTTTGAACATTTTTAGAAAACTAAAGAATATAATAACAGTAGTGAGTTGTTCCTAATTTCACTGGACAAAGTAATGAAAGAAAAGGATAAGCTCGGGAACTTGAATTTCCAGCTCAAGCACTGCATAAATAACCCAAGAACTTCTAGTTGTGCCCTGAGAGAGAGCCTTGTTTCCTGTAGCCACAGGGCTAAAATTGCTGAAAATCAAATGCAGAACCTCATTCTAAAATTGGCTGAATTACAATGCAAATTGAACTCCTAGCCTCACAGGGTATCTACTGTTAAAGTGAGGTCATTGATTGGCAAAGAATGGGATTCTCTACATTGGGATGGGGACATGTGGAAAGACCCTGATGAATCTGGGGACATTGAGGTCCTAAATTCTGATAAGTCTTTTTCACCAGAGGAAGAAGTCTTACTACCAGCAAAAGTGGCCTCCTCACCACAGTGATATGAGCTTTTGCACCTCTATCTGAGGGGATTATCTCTGCATTTTGCCAGTGGAGATGTTAATGGCCTCCACTGAAGCATTCAATTTAATACTTATTCTCTCAGGACTTACCTCCACCAGCCTTCTTTGCTTCTAGAACTATAACTAGACTCAAGTCCCAGCAGTCCCCTTTAGGGGCTTTTAGGTAGAGTACAAAGTGTGACCCATAAGAGGTGTGCTACTCCAAAAGAACTGCTCAAGCTTTCTAATTTATAGAAGCAGAAATCCAGGGAACATATATGGGAATGGATGTTAAGGGGTGGGATAATGGCAGAAGGAGTATAAATTTGGATCAGATTGAATTAATTCACATGAGCTCACCAAGCAGAGAGTCTACATTTAATGTTGCAGCTTGAGGATGTTAGAAAAGTCTCTCTCTAGCTGATCGGCCAAAACAGGAACAAAAAATGGCCACCATGAGTGAATTGGAAATATCCAGCCTCCCTTGCCTTAATGTAAAGAAGAAATTGAATTCTTGGGGAGATTGCAGTGTTAGACAAGATTTGCTATCTAAGAACTACTCACACACAGAGGGACAGTCCCAAAGATGTACCTTTCACCAACCACTTTGAGAAATAAGTTTGTGACCTTCCTTAAAGAGCTCTGTGATTGTTCTCCTCTGTAGACTAGACCTTACAGTGGGAACTGCATCTACTTAATTGAAAAACCTGTATGGGGACAAGGCCAAGTGGTGGCATTCAACCACCAAGGACAAGGTGGACATAGTTATGGTAATGGATGGCAGAATCAAAGGAGTTAGAATAGTCTGACTAGTGCAGACCTGTGGCATTTCCTTGATAACTATCATCTAATTTGAAGTGAAATAGAGTAATGTGGCTCCTAAGTTATTACTTTATCTGTGTAAGCAGAAAAGTTCTAGTACAAATGAACAAAACTCTAATTCAAATCATAAAAACATAGTCAGAACCCTGCAATCAATTTCCAGACTTGAGCTAGTTTACAGCCCCAGAACCCCTTGAATCACAGGAAGCATGGGTCCCCTCAAGGAAGGAATCTAGTTCACCACCAAAAGTTTATCTGTTAATCTTTCTCCCAGCCTTCTCCAAAAGAACCTACAACTTTTTACCAAGATAACTGTGCACTGGGGAAAAGGAAATACCTAGATCTTTTGGAGACTACTGGATGCAGCTTTTAAATTCCAGGAGAACCCAAACATTACTATGGCCCTTCAGTCAGAGTAGTTGCTTATGGAGGCCAGTTAAACAATAGAGTTTTAGCTCAGATCCATCTTACAATGGGACAGTGGTCCCCAAGCCCATCCCATGGTTATTTTCCCAGTTCAGGAATGCATAAATAAAGTAGACGTATTGAGCAGTTGATAGAATCCTCACATTGGTTCCTTGACCTGTGGATTGAGGTCTGCTTTGATGGGGACGATCTAGTGGAAGCCATTAGAAGTGGCTCTACCTGGCCGGGTGTGGTGACTCACACCTGTAATCCCAGCACTTTGAGAGGGCAAGGTGGGCAGATCACGTGAGGTCAGGAGTTCAAGACCAGCCTGACTAAGATGGTGAAACCCTGTCTCTACTAAAAATACAAAAATTAGCCAGGCGTAGTGGCAGGCTCCTGTAATCCCAGCCACTCAGGAGGCTGAGGCAGGAGAATTGCTTGAACTCGGGAGGCAGAGGTTGCAGTGAGCCAATGGCGCACCATTGCATTCCGGCCTGGGTGACAGAGCAAGACTCCATCTCAAAAAAAAAAAAAAAAAAAGTATTTAAAGAATTTGCTCTACCTAGGAAAAGAGTAAATGGAAAGCACTACTGCCTCCCTGGAGGGATTGGAGAGATTAGGGCCATTGTCAAGGACTTGAAAGATGAAGGTGTAGTAATCCTCACCACATCCCCATTCAACTATGCTTCAGCTGATTCATCCATCTTCTGATCTCGGATATTGGCACACTTGGCTCTCTGGGCCTTCAGACTTGGACCAAGACATACATCATTGGCTCTCCTAGGTCTTAAGCCTTTGGACATAGGCTGGAACTATACCACCAGCTTTCCAGGGCCTTCAGCTTAAAGACAACATATTGTGTGACTTCTCAGCTTCCATAATCATGTGAGCTAATCCCTCATAATAAATCCCTTCCTATGTATCTACATATGTTCTTTTGGTTCTGTTTCTCTGGAGAACCCCAACTAATACATTATCCCATTAAACTTGAGGTAACTGAAACAGAGAGAGGCTCAGTAACTAACACACAGTCACCCAGAAAATAAGTAAGCAGGTTCAGGATTTGAATGCAGATATGTCCAAAGCTTGTTGGAATAATAGTACCCTTTCCTGTTCTCCCCACTCCTCACTCTAAAACCCTTTTCCTTACTACAATGATACAAATGATGATGATCCCAAAGTACATTATCTATAACTTTTTCTTTATGTTCTGGTCTAGAACATTTTCGTTTATTTTCCTATGTTAGAAAATCAGTCAAGGTCAATAAATGGAGAACCTGTCAGCACATGTATGGGCACGCTATGCCAGACTCTGCATTGCACTATCCTATTCAGTATGTCCCTAAGCCTATCATTTTCCCTGCTTTACAGATTCAACATTTGAAGTTCTAAGGGAAATATTTGCTCCAAGCTACACATAGTAAGCATATATATTTTACTTAATTAAAATACCTAGTCTATAATAAGCATTCAGTGAAAAATTATTGATAGTTGAATGAGTACAAATAGTATCATATTTGAAATTTTTAACCTAGATCAGAATTAAAATCTTGGCTCTTTTCCTTATATCCCACTGACTTAAGCTTGGAGTAAACTGAATAGGCTATTGGGTATTAGTAAAAATTTAACTGCCTACTTCCCTAATTGTCCTTTTCTAGAGCCCTCATTATTACCATTTTGCTAGATACAGCAGATTTCTCCAGAAAAGACTATATATGTAAGTGTGTGTGCTACACAGTTGTACACACAACACTCAGAGAGAGAGACAAACACACACAAACATTCAGGTAGATAGAGAGATACACATACACACAAGAAAAGGCATGGGCTTAGTCTATTATTATTCGCATAAAAATATTGAACAATTCTCTAGGAAATCTTTTTAAAACTCTAGGAATCTTCCTAGATTTATGAAATATGTGGGTTAATTCATGAAAGCATCATGAGCTAAACAGTTGGTTTACTAAAGTTCTTGGACCAAAAATAAAAAAATCACAAACACAAAATGTAAATGACTATTTGGCATCTCTATTCTTCACAAAGACTATTCTTAAAGTTAATAACTAAATAATCATGCAAAGATTTTTGTTAGAGATTGGGAAAATTTACAATGAGGAATATACAATATGTGTAATAATCAAATGATGGAATGGCCATATTATTTAAAACCTTAAAATGTCTGTTATTTTATTAGGGATGCCTAAATTGTCACTAAAGTTTGAGTTCTGTAACGAGGAGTCTATTTAGAAAGAAATGACAGAATCTTATCTGTAGTACAAAAAGTATTTTGTTTTTTAATTTTTGTCAGTTTCATTGTATATTTGACTCAAGGATAAATTTCAGCATTGCACTTGTGACCTTCATCTCTGACCCTCATTACTTCTCCAGCCCCATCATTCACAATAACCCTCCATCCAGTCCTTGCATTCAGAATGCACCTGGCTTCTCACAGTTCCTTAGCCTGCCACGTGTACTTGTATTTCAATGCCTTTACACATGCTCTTTGTTCTTTCTGGAATGCCCTTCCTCATATTTTTCACCTGGCAAATTTCTGTCCTTAATAGACAAATACTTGTTGTTAATTATACCATTTAAATAATATTTCTCCATAAAGTCTTCACAAGAAGGTTTAGCATTTTGCTCCTCTGTTCCTGCGACATTTTGTTCATACCTTTATTGTAGCACTTACATTGTATTGTAATAGTTTCCCTGTATATTTCACTTGTTTATTCATTCTTTTACTTACTAATTTAGGCAATAAATAAAATTATCTGCTATATGAAAAATCTTGGAAAACAACAATAACCAGCTGCTCTGTCACACTATTTCCACATATTGCTTATTTAAACTTTACCACCTCCTTTGAGATAGAAATTATCACTATGTTCCTTTTAAAAATGAGGAAATTAAGTTTTGGAGAAGGTAAGTGTATGCTGGATGATATTCAGCTAGTAAATAGTGGGCCACAATTTTACTTATTCTATTCTATTCTATTCTATTCTATTCTATTCTATTCTATTCTATATTTTACTTTTAGAAACTATGTCTCATTCTGTTGCCCAGGCTGGAGTACAGTAGCACAATCGTAGCTAACTGTAGCCTCAGACTCCTGGGCCCAACCAATCCTCCTTGTGAGCCACAATTTTAACACAGACCTGATTGATATCAAAATACTTAGACACTGTCTCTCTGGGCTACACGCTGCTCAAGGTAAGTAGCCACGAGAACCAAGTTAAGGTATTCAGTTTTGTATCTCCAGGGCCTACCAGAGTATACTGGGAATTTGACCAATGTTCTTGAATGAATAAAAGAATGAGTAGGTGAATGAATGGATGAACATTATGTAATATAATTTCAGAGGACATGATAGATGTCCTCTGAAAAGTTATACACACATAGATATTAGAAAACAAATAATATTTTAAATATATCAGACAATTTTTCTAGAGGTTCTCCTATGGTGAATCTTCTTGTAAGGTTAAGTTATATCTGGATTTTCACATAGTGAGGTTGCATAAAATGAGGTGTAGCCACGTGGGAAAAAAGAGATCCAGCTCATGCTATGTGTTTCCAATAAAGTAACTTCCCATTTAGTCAGCACTGTACCACAACACTGTGACCACTTGGGGCCCCCCCAGTGAAAGAGAGTTTGAAACAAGTCCAAAGAAGAGCAATGAAAATGATTAAATGGTTGGAAAATTGTCTGTCTAAATAAAAGTCACAGATACTGGGCCGATTTAGTGTAGAAATATGAAGGGGCAAACCTATCCACATTCTTCAAGGATGTGAAAAGAAATAGGCAGAGGTAAGCAGCTGTTTTTAATGTTTATTTATGATGGTAAAAGTACAGAACAATGAATTTCAAATGCAGCATAAAAAGTTTAGGTTAGTACTTGTAAAGTTCTTATAAAACAATACATTTAATTAACCCCAAAATTATGGTATTTATTTCCTTGGAAACTTTTGGAAAATGAATCAACTTCCATAGAAGAGAAATATACTATGCCCAGACCCAACTAGAAGCAGGGGATGGATATTTAAGAATGTGGTTAGAAAAAAAAAATCCTAGGTCTAGTTAAGATTCATGTATATGTGTTGTTCACTTTGGAAATAAAATTATATCCAGCCAACTTGGCTTTTAGAAAAAGCCTTAAGTTTTTTCTCTTTTGTAAATGTGAAATCCAAGTCTCTTATGAGTAAATTATTTTGGAAAATCTATCAAATATTTGGTGAAATACTTTTTGGCAAGAAATGTTATGGAGTCCTGAGCAATTTCAGCAATGATTTATGAACAATTATCCAAAGGGTGACAAACCAATAATGCAAAGGAGAAGGGTATCGGGGGTTATAAAAAGCACAGGGCCCACAGAGCAGCTCGTCTGACTGTCTGCTTTCCTTATCTCTGGACAGCAGTGTTGGTGTTGATAACAAGATCGTTTATACTACTCAAAACACCCAACACTCTGTCTGTTTTGCCTTTTCACAGACCTAAGGTCTGTGAGCTGGAACTGACTGTGATGGTTTTCATCTAACAGAGCCATGTGAAAGCTTTAGGGGCTTAGCAATGTTTCTACTGTATCATGTTACCGTTGTGTGGCTCTAATGTAGTATTAATATGATACAGATGTATTAATTTATTGTGGCATCAGAGATATTGAAATATATTGGCACAAAGAAGTATGTGGGAAGAGTTATCCAGGTCTGCTGAGACTTCCTCCATGATCCAAAAGAAATCAGTTCCCAGAAAGCAACCCACTTCCCAGAGAGCAACCACACTGTCTAGACTGCCTAAGTTGGTGGTATGGGAAAAATGCTGAAGGTCGATAATTGAATCAAAATGACATATACCTGACATTTGGATAACCAGGGAAAATAAAAGTCATATTAATTGTAAATGCCAGCAATCCAAAGTGTGGTTAATTTTTTAAAACTGTTTTCTCTCCAGAGACCATTTTCTTCAGTTTTTCAATGGAAAAAAAAAATACATTCAAAAGGCGTCTTCACCATACAAGGAATTCTTTGTTCAGACTGGCTACTGACATTCCAAACAAACCTACACTCAAGATAAAGTTATCCTCTCAGAACACTCAGACATTTTTTTTTCTTCCCTATCATCAACTTGCCAACATTAAAGGCAGTTCTCACTTTTAGACACAATATGTTTGATGCAAATGCAACTTAAAGAAGATTACTGTAAGGCCTCGCCTGGCTGGTCTTGTATTACATCCTGATTATGCATGTGCTGTCACATGAGAATGGAAGCCACCAAATAAGTAGCTATGGGTGGTGAAAAGTGAAATATGAGTCTTTATTATTAAGTGTCCAGTAAAGAGGTGTGGTGAAAAGCAGGACTCCCAAATTGAACTGGTGAAAAATATGAACTATCTGCACCTTACAACAAAATAAGCAAAAACCTTTCTTCTGGACATTTTAAGTAGTCTTTTTTTTTTTTTTTTTTTTTTTTTTTTTGTAGTTGATAATTAAACTGTGAAAGAGACAGCATCGATATACTATCTTCAATTCTTAAGCAGGCCCACTTCTCCACTTTCTTCTAAGTTTCTCACTCTCATTAGAAATATATATTGCATTTAGGTTCATTCCTAGAGAGACCATTTGTGAAGCTATTGAATTATTAAAAGCAGGTAGCTTTTCATTGAGCCTCAATTTAAGACTTGAACTTAGAGCTGTTTTGCTGAATTGGCAAGAGGGGAGAAAAGGAAAGTAACAAGACTTTCAAGTAAATTACTCCCTAGAAAGTTTTTTAAAAGTATTGTTGGGCAAATCAAATATAGGGAGCACCAAATTCCTAGAAAGAAAGATTCCCTTGAATGTATATTTTTCACAAATTTTGTGGGTCAGCTGTCTATATTTTTCATGAAAGCCTAAAAAACTTCAAAACACTTTCTGCATATTTATATCACTGTGTGGGTAAGAAGATGAATATAGGTGGCATGAAGATTTTTAGGTGAACATTTTGCTATGTTCCTTTATTTTATAGTAAATTCCCCATGGTTCTTGGCTAGAAGAAAAAAGATGCTTTTTACCTTTGTGTTATACTGGTCCCTTCTGCTACCAAAAAACTGGAAAAGAAATGTCACTCTGGATCCGTGAACATTGGTTGAGTGGTTCAGTTCTATCTATCTATCTATCAATCATCTATCTGCCTATATCTATCCTTCTCTTTATGAATTGACCTATGTAAATAATTTCTGATGAAGTGCCTACTTTGGACCTCATGGTAACATATATGATATACCTCTTATATATCCTTTTCTTCCAGGAATGTTCAATATTTTTAGGATGGCACCCAAATTCACAACACAGAGTGGAGTCATCAATGCTGAGAAAGCTAAACTCGGCACCGAGATGCTTTTGTAGTTCGCAGAAGAAATGTTAAAAGGGGAATAGAATGGAGGGTCTAGAATGGAGAGATACTTTCTGGCATAAAAGTAATCAAATTAGGTGAGCTATTGTTTGGGATTCTTGGTGAGTGAGGTAGAGGAGTATGTATTGACTTTTTTACTAATTTAGAAGATTGGATAAAATGATAGTTAATGTAGAAGGAGGTATATGTTTGGGGAATAAGGTGATAAAAAATAAATCATGAGTTCAGTTTTAGCCAATTATTTAGGTAAGGTATGATGGGAGAAAATGCTAAAAGCCCAGAAAGCAGCCAGATTGTGAAAGTTCTAAGAGCTGTATTAAGAAACTTGTTGATGTAATTAATAAACAGTGAGCAAGTATGGCAAGTTTATAAGCATGAAAATGGCCTGGCCAGATTTGTGTTTCAGATGCAGCACCCAGGATGCAGAAGGGCAATGCCATTCTAAGAAGCCAACTGGCAATCAGGAAGAGCAGGGGTTTGGTTAGTGAAATATTCCAGGTACACAGTTATGATGAACAGAACCAAAAGAGTAAAGGAAGAAATCGAGAAATAATTATGAGATTAAATTGGTAGGATTGGCTAGTTGATTGTATGTGGGGGATGAGGGAGAGGAAGTGGTTTAGGATGACTACACATTTCTGGCTCCAGTGAGTAAATGAATAATGTTGCAATTAATTAACATAGGAAACATGAGAAGGAAGAGTGGGTTTGGAGAGAGAAAAAAATTTAGATCCACTTTGAACATGCTGTCTTTGAACATGATGAAGCAGACATCCAAATGGATTTAACTAGGAGGTGGTGAAATATATGAATCCGAAGGCCAAAGGAGATACCAGACTGTAGACCTACAATACAAATTGACAGGATACAGTTAGTGGGAGTCAAAAGCAAGTGAACGGGTTCACTTAGACTAAAAGTAGAGTGTCATACTTAGGCAACAAGTAGAGTGTCATCAATAGTTAGGCAAGGCCGGGTGATGTGGCTCATGCTTGTAATCCCAACACTTTGGGAGGCCGAGGTGGGTGGATAACCTGAGGCTTAGGAGTTCAAGACCAGCCTGACCAATATGGTGAAACCTCATCTCTACTAAGAATACAAAAATTAGCCAGGTGTGGTGGTGCACACCTGTAATCCCAGCTACTCAGGAGGCTAAGGCAGGAGGATTGCTTGAACCTGGGAGGCAGAGGTTGCAATGAGCCAAGATAGCACCACTGCACTCCCACTCCAGCCTGGGTAACAGAGCGAGACTCCATCTCAAAAAACAAACAAACGAACAAAAACAGGGAAAGTCATTGGTGGAGGTTACCTAGGGTTGACATTTGGTGAGTGTGCCAGGGAAAAGGATCAGAGAGGCTAACAGTAAAAGGCCAAGTCAGAAAGGAGAGACAAGTCACCATTTGAGGATGGGAAGGTGCTGAAGAGGACAGTGGATAAATGTTGGGTTAAATGGGGAAGGGTACAAGTAAAAACTTGTGATGGAGGCAGGGAAACACAGAGTTAAAGATCTCAGAACAAGTATTGACTTGTGAAGACAAAGTTCAGGCTGCCTGGCTTGGGAAGCAATGAGCTGTAGGTCCTTGGGGTCAGGAGTGGAAAGGAACCAGTTCAAGGAATCTTCAGGGTCAAAAGTGTAAGCCCTGAAGTTCCTGAGGAAGATTGTAAGAAACACAATGGAAAGAAAGGTTTTTCGCCAAGCCCTTTATGTAAGCTGAAATGAATTCCAGGGTGTGGTAGACAATAGCTGTGATGTTTTAAGGTCACATAGAGAGAGGCAATGGCCTTAAAGTGATGAAAATGGGAGGTGCTTCAGAAGGCAAGGTCTCTTCACCCCACCTATTAACATGTGAACATAAAATGAAGTAAAATAATAAAAAAAAAAGTCGTCTTTTTGGTGTACACCATACTTGCTCACACAGCTAGTTCACTGATCAAGAAATAGTGTACAAAGATAAGCCAGTTCTCACTGGAACCCCACTTAATCAGGGTCAATGGGAGGTGAGATGTCTATAGGAAAGGATGATGAATGTTCAGATTCTTTGTGGGAGAGCAGTGTTTGCATTCATGAGAAAACATTTTTTTAAAAGATGATAATGCTGTCTTACAGAGAGAGGAGGTAGAACTCCTCTCTATTTATGGAACAGTGGAACAGAATTGTGGAACAGAATTATGGAACAATGGAACAGAATTGTTAAAGGGAGAACAATTCAAGTTCACAGATGCAGAGAAATAGACACAGATGTAGACACGAAAGCATACTGCACAACGCCAAGCCCAACTCCACCATGCCAGGGGTATGTCTTTGTGGCAGAATTTCCATAAACTATCTCATTTAGTCCAGTATTTAGAGGAGACTGGTATTGATATTTGTCCAGCTATGGCCTGCCTGTGAAGTGCTGAGGAACAGGACCTGGTGGAGAAAGAAATGGCTCTCTTGCCAGTACTTTTTTCAGCTTTGTGCAGGTCTGCACTACTGAATTTGAACAAGAGTTATGGTAATAATAGTGCTTGAAGGCACTCTACTATCAAGTATTTAGAAAAAGTTCTAATTTTCTCCGAAGAGAACTGAACGATTTTTAAAATCTGGCCAAATAGGTTGTAATCTTAGAAGATACTGTGTGGAGTTTATATCCCTAACTAGAAAAATTAAACATGAAAAAAATCACTCTTTACTGTATGCTTAATTCCAAGCTAATTTGATAAACTATGAAAATAGAGAAAAAAATTTTAAAACTAGGTCCTGCTGCAAATGAATCATATTTAACTGAATTGTTCTCTTGTTTGCCTAAATTAATCAGAAAAGTTAAACTGGTTGTTTCACTGTTCTAACACAACAGAACATGGTGTGAACATGCCTCTTCCATTTGAAGGCTTAGTGGTGGAGGTGGTTTTCTGTTTGGACTTTGAAGGAAAAGAGGGGACTAATTCAGCAGATGGGGACTGGAAGATTTTTCTTTCATGTTTCAAATACAATATGAAGTGAACTATGAAGTTAAGCAGCCACAATTCTTTGCAAAGGTCAGCTGGTCTCAACTGATTTCATGTTCTCGCCACAAAGCACTCTTGATCTAAAATGGGTTATGTGGAAAAAATCAGATGCTGCTCTATCCATTATTGACTTATTTCAAATATTTGCTTTAATTCCAGGATAATAAACATAACCTTAACTAAGGAATTCTTTCCCAGCTGTAATCTATGCTCTAATTATCTGTGTTAAATTCATACATCGTTTTTATTTTAATTCATTTCACAAGTGTTTGCACTTTTTGAGGTTTTTTTTTTTTTTTTTTGGCTTTTTTTATTATTGTCTTTTTTCTTTTGGAGACTTTTCTTTATTCATTTGTTTCCATTTGTTTTGGCCAGAACAACAATTTTAACAGGGCAGGATAGAAATAACGGTGTTCCAAGTAAATTGTGAACATTAACAAATCTTTTTTTTTCCTTTTCTTCAGAATACAGTAACATATATGTGCCTTTCTGATCATACAAATGGAAGACAGTGAAACAACCAGTAATTATTAAATACCTATGATTTAGTCGATATAGATTTATTTAGGACCTACTATATATATTGAACGTTGTTCTAATTACTGTGGTGAATACAGAGAAACAAGGCTATGGTTTCAGCTGTCAAGTATTTGTCACTTTATTCATCTGACAAGATTAAATAATAATTGGAGTAACAAGGAACAATTTAAGACAGTGTGCAACTAGATATTAATCCCCAAATAGGAGGTCAATGCAGGTTAGGATTAGCCAGAGAAAGCTTAATGAAGGAAGTAGAACTCACATACTAATGAAGTTACATGAATGGTTGGGTAGGATCTCTATTGTCAGGATGGGAAAAGTAAAGGAAGGAGAAATAATGAAAATAAGTAACAACAACAGCAGTGAGAAGGAAAAGGAGAAGAAGAGGAAGAAGAAAGGGAAGAAAAAGAAGAAGGAAGGGGCAGAAGAGAGAGGGGGAAAAGGAGAGGAAGGAGAAGTAAAACTTACATTGAGTGTTTATGATGCTCTAGGAACAATGCTGAGTGCATTATGTGGTCTGAAATATTTGTGATCTGCTCTGAATAATTTCACTTGAGTTTCTTCACCTACACTATGACACTTTTCAGTATTTTTCTACTCGTGGGGTCTTTTAGCCATCCGTAATCTCTTCGCAGGTCCCCCTTACAACCAATGCCACCCTTTTACAAGAATAACAGAAAGGCAGAGTGAGCAAAATTGAGAAGCAGACCTCTTTCTCCTGGGACTCTTCTGTGCTTCTTCTTTCTTTTGTTATTGGTACCTTCCTGCCATCAGATACCAAGGTCCAGCTTGCTTCTCTGGGCCACATAAGGTAACCACAGTTTCTTTCTTTAGAAACTGTGCTGTATTTCTTTCATCTTGGCCTTTTTCCTTTATCACAACTTGCATCTCTAGAATTCCATTTCCTCACATTTCTGCATAATGGGGGGAAATCCTGTAGACAAGTTTGAACATTGATGGTCCATTAATACTTGATAACTTCCAAATTATGTTTACATTTTAAGAGGAACTTTATTACTTAAACCCAAATGAAAGAGTAAGGAGAGAATGTAAAAAACAAGGATGAATACAATGTTGTCTATACATATTTTGGGAAGAAATAGAAGGAGAGATCATTACTGTGTCAAACCATCTAAACAGAAGCATGCAATTTATTTCATCATAAAGCTAACTCAAAATAGGCCATATGGAAAAGCTTATCTCCACGTTATTAAAGATAACGGGACATCAGTGGGGACTGAACTTATGACCCAGACCTCCTTAACACTCAATTTTAACAGCAAAAGCACTGCAGGAGGTGTCAGCTAAACCCTGTGTCTGTACACTGACTCTGCAACTCTCTGTAAAGGGAAGTAGACCTGATTATCACTTGGATTATCTCTCTTTCTCTTTTTGAACAGAATGTGAAGGTAGGAGCTGGAAGGAAAAGAGTGAGTTATGTGGGACAATATTATGGCTCTATTTTACCCACAGATTCAGGACTGTTTTATCTGTGACTTATGTCACATAGAACTACGTTGGCCTACGTGGGGATTCTTACCAGGTATAGAGATATAGAAAATAAATCTAACAAATTCCCTGTAGAAGAGAAAGCCAGTCTATATGAACTTCCATATTTTCTTTTGAAAGACATGCTGACCTCCAGGTTAAAATTTATCAATAGCTACTGAAATACCTTAAAAACATTTTAGAGGGAAAGAAAATAATATTCTTTCCACCAATGAATCATATATAATACAAAGTAACTTTTGAGAGCCCAAGATAGAACTGCAGAGACTGTTAAAGTCACTGTTTGTGTTTGGAATCTGGGAAACTAAAGATAAATCTTTAGGGAACAGATGATACATCCTAAGGGATACATGCTGGGGACCCTGTCTGAGAGGCATCCTTCAGAATCGCTGGTATCCACTGCTGTGGATGTGTAATGATTGGTTAGAGATATTTCACTGCTGTTTTTTGTAACATTTCTGGTTCTTTTTATCCTTTGTTTTTGTGTCTCCTGGCCTTTCCAAATTCAGCTGCTCTCATTCCAGAACAGGTGTGGGACGATGGCTTGGTCTCTCACGGCAGCACCCTTGAGGATCCTCACTGCCTCTGCCACACCAGTAACATCATTAAAAAGTCAGACAGAAAGGAAATGGAAAGAAGGAGATTTTATCCCTCTGAAGCTATTGTTGCTCTTGGCAGGGTGCTACCAAGAGGCCTAGATATGTACCACTTAAAGCTTAAATACTACAGCTCATTCTACCAGAGAGCCCTTTCAACACAAAAGCTGAAGTCAACTATGCTCCTTTATGAGGTGACTCATCTCAAATGATAAATACAGTGTGCCTCCCACACACAAAAACAGATGTGGCAGATATGTCCCCTATAGACAGTGCTTTGCAAAAGCTTTGGGACTGCAGAGATTTTGTTCCGAAAATAATGTTTTGCATTTCTCCACCATTTTCCTCCAAAGTAGTCACAGCATTTGGGATGTTGGGGAGAGGAGGCCATATCATGCCAAGTGACGTGAGGCTCAGCTGAAGGAAAAGTGTCCACCCGGTATTGAGCCAGCAATGACTGCAAGGGGTTGTTGACACAATCTGGAAACTCCTCCCCTGGAGACCCTTAAGACCCATCCACCCAAGGTAGCTTCCCTCAAGCCTGCCAACTATCCACAGCATGCACTCAGTGATTTTTTAGGCTATTTTCCTCCATCGGATGAACGGAGATGCGTGTAACATACCCACAAACAATACTTTTGCCCACTTAGTTCCATCAAATCTTACAAAATCTCTAGAATATGAGCAAAAGAAAAATTATATTCATTATCTTTTTCTGTCTACACTATTTATTTTTGTATTTGTGTTTAGACTGTTTCATAGAAAAGTAATGCTTATCTGACTGCCTAAGCCTAATTAAGCCTTTGCAACGTGGTTTTCGAGAAGCTGGCTTCTTCCCAAGATGTTCCACCTGCCACCTGGCGCAACTGCTTCCACTGGTTGATTTGCTGCCACAGTTAAAGACATGGTTAAATACTCGCAGGGACCCAGAAATCCCACATTGCAATGTGAGATCTACCATTCTCAGGAGGCATATTCCATTCTCAGAAATCAGTCCTTACCCAAGAACATGAGCATATTTTAAGACAGGTTTTATGGAACAATAGAGAGTTCAGAACAATGAATTCTCACTTACAGTCCTATCGGAATTCTGTTCCAGGCATCTCCACTCCCACACACGCACTGTGAGATGCGCTGTGATGCTTTTCAAATAGCCAGACCTTAACTAAAGTGGAAAAGGTACTTCGTAAATTTCCATTTCAAAAGTTGTCTGAAGCTTTGTGTTGCATGGTAATGCTTCTATTTAGTGGTACATTCATAGTTTTAAATTTTCTAGAGAAGTGCATTAAACTATTTTGGTTATGGCTTCAATAGATGTAGATTATTTATAAATTATATGTTTCATGTACAAAAACTAGAAAATTTTAAATAATGAGATAAAGATGAAATAAACATATTTAATATTGTACTAATCATGGTGGCTTTATGCTTTAACTAATACATCAAAGAAAAATATGTTAGGACAAGGTTCATTGTTCACTAAAATAGACATAAATCTTAAATTTAAATAGCTTTTCTGAAACATTTTTTTACTAACTTGTCAGATATTAGGCTGTCATTTTCTTTAATTAACTGAGGAATAGCTCTTATTTGGAAAAGAGCTATCAGGGCAACCATTTTCTTACAGTATTCAAGTGCCTGTTCTATTAAGATTGCCTTAAACTTAGGTTTACTTTGCAAAAATATTTTGCAGTCACTTGCCCATTTTGTGAAGACTAGTAAAATCTGGGTAATAAATAATTCTGTCCATTTAATCATGCATATATAAAACTATCACTCACAGCAATATCTTGAAAACAAAAATTCAAATGATTACACCACAGTTAAGCACATCATCCAGCTCCCGGTTTCCCACCACACACTTTTAGGATGTGGTGATTGACATGCATAGGTGGTGAGGATGCCAATGTCATTCCATATGGCAAATTAGTAGTGTTTTATCATTAGGAAAGTGAAAAGACAAGCCACAGAAAGGGAGAAGATATTTTTAAATACATATATCAGCAAAACCTGTGTCTTAGTCCATTTTGTGTTGCTATAAACGAATACCTGGGGCTGGGTAATTCATAAAGAAAAGGAGTTTATTTGGCTCATGGTTCTGCAGCTTTTACAAGAAGCGTAGCACCAGCATCTGCTAAGCTGCTGGTAAGGGCTTCAGGAAGCAAGAGAGATGGGGCCAGTGTCAGGCTCTTTCTAACAACTAACGCTCACAGGAACTTAAAAGAATGAGAACTCACTTCTGAGAGAATGCATTAATCTATTCATGAGGGATCTGTTCCCATGACTCAAAAACTTCCCACTATTCCTCACCTCCAACATTGTGGATCAAATTTCAACATGAGATTTAGAAGATATAAACACACAAACTATAGCAGACTGGTACAAATAATTCTTTCAGATCAATAAGGAGAGAGAACAACAACCTAATCAAGGAAACAAGCAAAATACTTAAGCAAAAAAAAAGAATGTTTAGATGGCCATGAAACATCTTTTAAAAATTGCAGAAATCATTAGTCATGAGAAAAGTAGAAATTAAAACTATAATGCAATATCACTACACACATAAAAGAATTATAATAAAAAAGTTGACTATATCATGTGTTGGTGAGGATGTGGAGCCACTAGAACTTTCATATAATGGTTTTGGGAGTATAAATTGGTACAATCGCTTTGGAAAACTATTTGCCACTACCGACTAAAGCCTGATACATGCATACTTTATAACTCAGTAATTCCACTCCTACAGATTCATCCAACAGAAATGTTGATAACAATACTTTCATAGAGGCACTATTTGTGAGAGCCAAAAATTGGCAACACCAAGACAATTTAAATGCTCATCAATAGCAGAATGAACACACTTATGGTACAGCCACACATTAGAGTAATATGCAACATTAAAAATGAATGAACTACAACAATATGTGACAATAGAGATAAATTCACTAACATACTGATGAGCAGAAAAATGCCATATACACTATCATACACACAAAAGATTCTATTTATGTAAAAATTCACAAAAAGACAAAACTAGCGTATGGTATTAGAAGTCAAAATAGTGATTTCTCTTGAGGGGTAATCATGGGAAGAAGATATGAGGGAGGAGGGTCTTCTGTGGTGTTGATAATACCTCTCTCTTGATCTGGGTTAGCAATGTATGTGTGTTCACGTTGAGAAAATTAATCTAACTGTATATCTTTCATTTGTAAACTTTTCTGTATGTATGTTATACTTAACAATGTACCTTAAAAAAACTGAGTAAAGCTCAATTTATTTCCTGACTTTTAGAGAAAAATTAAAATAAATGACAATATTAGTTGTTTCACACTCTCTTGGCTGATTTGGTGAGTCACTGTGGAGCAGGCACCACCTGTTTGACACCCCTGGTCCAGAGTGAGAGTACAGTAAGTAGAACAAATTTCCTCCCAGACAATAGTTCTACAAAGTTTACTAATTCTAGTCCAAAAGAAAAATAAATGCTGACGATCCAGGAATACAAAAACTGTTTTTCCAAATAGTTTAGCTGTTGCCCCTTCCCCGGAGACCACAGTTGTGTTGGTCATTTAGGAACACTGGGACAAGGAAAAGGGTGAGCACTTCTCATCTTCCCATGCCACCTTTCTCTAAACTCAGTACTGGCTGATCGGAAACTCTTGCCATTTTAATTGAATCTTTGCTTTGTTCTCTCCCAGTAAGAACAACCATCCTATTTTTACTACATTGGGACAAAATATGCATTGCATACAAGTCACTGTTTCTCCCTCTGTGGATCTCCCACAATAGCTGAAATTCCTTACTTACATGCCTCAAATATGAAAATGACCTTTGCATTTCTTTCTTCCAACCTAATCACAAAACAAAAAAATTATATTATCCCATTACATTTGTCAATACATTTATCGATTAATCCATATTCTATATTTATTGAGTTTCTGGTTTCTTCCAAGTAGTCTGCAAAAACGTAATAATCTAACCATGAATAAGAAATTAGGCTTCCTGTTCTTAAGGTTCTGTAAGTGTTCAGGTTGCAATTTTAGGTGTTGTTTAATTTTAAATATATTTGTTTATAAAGACAATAATATAACCTATTACATAGAAATCATTTACTAAGGATAGTGAATGATTTCTTTTCCATTTATTAAGCTAAAATAGGTACTGGAGACAATTTTTCTATTGTCAGACCATCTCACTGGCTAAGTTTGTTGAATGTTAGAACAAAAAAAAATATTTTAGGGGTTTAAAATAATAAAGAGTAAAGTCAACAAAGAGGCCCTTCTTATCCATTACCAAATATCTTTTTAATGACACTAGTATAAATGAATGAAATAGAACAATTACATTTTTCTTAAATACACAAAAGTTTACATGATAACAGGAAAACTGGGGTGGAATGCATTTTCATTTTTAATGAAACCAAAACATTTGTTCAAAAGATGAATTTAACACCCAGCAGGCTGTTCAGCTACCCTCCTACTTACTCAACAACAGTGAATGATAATCTTGGTTTTTGAACAGTGTGCCATTTAGCAACAAGCTTGCCTGATCACCTCAATGACTCAGCTTAACAAATGCTTTCCTTCTTTTCCTAAGAATAAATTATAATTAAAACTATTTGTAAATATAAGTGAATGATAAAATTGTAACCATTAGTTATCAAGTTTTATACATCAAACTAGACATCCTCTCTTTTTATAAAATGAGTGAATTACAATTGAAACATAAAACTACACCTGTAGATTCCAAGATTTGAACTCAGTATGATTTACAATAAGTTGATAGTGCTTATGCTCTAATTACAGTGCTGTGATAACTGTCATGGAATTATGCAGTATGAGTTGAGTAGACTGTTAAGCAAGCTGAAGTGTTCCAGAAAAGGCTTCATGACACTGAAGAAGTAATAAGATGGGTGTTTCTTTTTTGCGTGCTATGATATGACTGCTAAATAAATCAGAGATGACAATAATTTACATTCATTCATTAATCTCTTCTCCTTTTTCTTCTTTCAGCGTTTGTTGTATGCCTATCATGTGCCAGGCACTGCCAGGGTGTGAGTATACCAAGTGAATTAAGTGAAACGCTGTCTCAGCTCACAGTCTGGTGAGAGAGACAGACATGTAAACAAATAATTACAGTGCAATTGGAAAAGTGCTGTAAGAGAGGAGGAATGCACTGTTAGCAGAGATGTTAGCAGAGATGGAGGAGACGATAATCTTACTGGAGTGGGAAGATGGGGGTGGGTAGGAAGAAAAGTCAAAGAATGCTACAAAGAAGAGTGTATGTTTGTATCTGAAACTTTGTCTTGAGAAAAATTAGATTTAATCATTCAGATATTTAAAACAACAGATTAAATGTAATATAGTACACATAACATTAATAAGAAACAAAGTTTCTTTTCTTCTATTGCAGGACCATGTTCCTTCATGAGGCTGTCCCAAGCAATATGACATTTTATTGTCCTTCATTGAATATTGTGCATCAGCTGAATTCCTTTTCAAAGGGTGCCTAGTAAATACCATAGATAATTCTTTCATCCACCATTTTCAGTTTAGAAAACCCTATCTACTGCAATATTGTTGGACTGAACCAATTGTTCCCAACTCTTTTTCCGAGACCAATAAATATCTCTAATCCCAAGTGTTACAGGCAAATAAAAATGTAATTATCTTATTGATGACAAGAAAGCTACAAACATGAGCCCAAAAGGGTCAAGCTGCTTATTTCATACTAACATGTAATTTGTTCATGTAGCCTTGTACCTTTCCAGGCTACACAGGATCTAGAAATCTTTTAACACAAAAAGCAACAAGGGATTATTACTTTATACCAATGTTTTCACATTGTGTTATTACTATTGTCACCAACCAGAGATTCTCATTACTTTTTTCTCTTCATATTTGAAAGGTGACTTTAAATCTCTCTCTAAACTCTCCCCTAAGTCATCATCCTAAAGGAGTTAGCAGCCATTTATTCATGCACCAAAAACAGCACAAAGGAAATAGCAGTTAGTCATCCTTTAGTAGTTCATGCTAAAAGAAAATGCAAGGATTTATAACTCAGATTTCAAATATGTGATCAGCAATCGCAAATTCATATAGACCTTTTCTAATAAATCAAGCTGTCAATATTTCCTAAGTGTCAGTTTTGTGCTGAAAACTATACCAGCTATGTTGGGAAGTACCTAGAAGTGTTTACAATCAAATGGGAGGCTCACGTTATATAATATGCTTAAGAGAAGCATAAAGTGAAAGACAGGTAAACCCTTAGGATACAAGGACTAATGATATGAACACATGGTTCCCTCACCAACTAATTGAAACAAAAGACCTAGCCAGATCTATCACTTAGATCAAATTTATAGATAACCTTCTGTGAACCTAAATATGTTACTCACCATTATCTCCAAGTTCCTCCACCCTTATTCCTGAACTTACCTATACAAAAGAAGCTAGATTTCATTTATACTTTTGTGTCATTGTAATGAAATCAAAAGTATCACTATAAAGCTTTCAGATCATATATGGTCTGGGTGCAAATATTTAAAACAAGCCTTAAAGCAACCAACAATTTTTTTAAAGGAAGGCAGGAGAGGGGGTGCCTTGGGAGAATGGGGGCTGTAACCAATTCTGTGAGGCAGGTGAAGTCTTGTTATAATTAAGCTTGTAAAGTCCCAATTCCACTTCAATAAAACAGCATGAGGCTCCAGCTGGTGGCCAGCTGCTCCACAGACCTTTTCCACACCAAAAAAAAAAAATTTTTTTAATAGCCCCATAGCATAAGCCTTATAGGTTTGTTTTAACCAAATGTCACTTGTTTAGGTAAACTAAACAATGCCAGATATTGAGTTTTCTGAATATTCAGAAAACTAATGACTCCTCAATCGGTGAGTATACCTACATTGTTTATAAACATCTTTCTCTATTCAGAATTATCAATATAAAGAGGAACATATGGCAAAATTTTATATAGCTCATTTGCAGAAAACTTGGACATAGTTCAAGGTAGGTACCCTTTAAGAGGCTTTTATTGTTTTGGATTACACAGTTCCTACCAAAGTATGCCCAACCTCTCAAAGTTGCATATCAGGACTGAAAAACTGAACAAAAAAAAAAATTGCAAGAAGGCATTACCAAATTTATGAATGGAAAAATCTCAGGGAAATTTAGCAAGGTCTAAGATTGCAAAATGTTTAGACCAAGAATTAAAATATTATTTTCTGCATAATGAGAAACATCTATAATTTTCATTTTTATTGTTATTTTGACCTGTGAGTTAGTTCTGCATAGGTAACAAACGGTTCACAGAGAATTTTTGAAAATCTTGATGGATGGGCTAAAAATAGAGCTGAAAAGTAGGTGGTGGAAAAAAAGTGGAATCAGAAAAGCAACAAAACGGGATTTGTTTTATTTTTTATTCTATTTCCTCACAGAAAGTGACAGCCAGCCCACGCTGCTCTCAGAAGGACACCGTGACTAGAGACACTTTATAAATATAGGACACGCCCTTAAATCAAATGAACTGTTATTCTTATTTTGCTAAATCATTTAAGAAAATAATAAGGGATACTTGGAAACTGGTTGGGGAAAAAAAAGGGTACGTTTCAACAAGGAATATTCATTCATTCATTTATCCTTTCAGTAAAAGAATAAATATGGAGCACCCACTCTGAGCCAGATACTGTGAACACAGAGGTGATCTACTGTTCTCAGGTGGTTTACAAACCAATAGGGGGCATAATTATGACACATTAATCACCACAAATCCAAATATACAGGGTAAGCAAGACACCATGAGGGTACTAAAGAGGGCAGGTAACCCAGAAAGGAAGCCAGAGCACTGGTCAGTAGAGGTTCCCTGGAAGTGATGACGCACGTGGTAAAATGTGAAGGTTGACTAAGAGGGAAGCAGATGAAATGGTGGACAGAGTTTTAAAGGCAAAAGCAGAGGGCACGAGCAAATACTCAGAAGTGAGAACGGCTGCAGCAAAATTGAGAAACTAAGATATTCACTATGACTGAATAACAGATTGTAAAATGAGAAAGTGAGAAGATACAAGACTTGAGAAGGAAAGAAGAGGCAGATCATGAAGAGACTTGGAAGCTCGTGAACAACATATCTTATGAATCAGACATGAGATTTAGAAACAAATGACCCACGCTTGAGACTTACTAGTTGTAAGACATTCAAAATATACCATAAAGCCTTAGCTTCCTTATTTATAAACTGATGAGATCAATCCTGTTTCACCTACTTCACATGACTATTGTAAGGACAAAATAAGATAACACATGAGAAATTATATATAAAGAGGTATATTATGCACATGGAAGCATGACAGGAGCAGGTCAAAGAGAGTGCAGTTGACAGAGGGAAAAGCAAGAGGAGAAAGAAAACCTGATTGTTATCTTTGGGGTCTAAAAAAGGAAAATTTATTTTGAATGAGCTAATTTTTTACCCTTGCCTGCAATAGCTGCAGAGTCTATCTCCCTCTATAAATCTCTTCCTCTTATAAATAGCCAATTCTTGTACATTTGTTTCTGTACTCTTCTTCCAGTACAGCGGGACTGTTGCCCATCTCCCTTCATTTTTCATCTAGGACTCCTTGACCTATGTGCAGCCACCACATGGTGGCAGGTAACTGGAAGGACAGTGAAAGGAGTACAGGGACTTCCTGACAGCCCCCCAGGAGGAGTCTCCAGAGGGAGACCTCTGTGAGAAAACTGCCCCTGGACTATTTTCACTTACTCCCTGAGATTTAGTCAGATCTCAATTTCCATTCACCTAATTAGGAATCTATTCCTGAGGGTTAAAATTTTCTAAAGGGTTTGAAAGGAAGTCAATTTGTTACTTTATGTCTTATTCTAACATAACCAACACATGTTCTCACAAGGGACTGTAACAGTAACATCCATATGAGGAAAATGTGCTAAAAGATTTAAAATGAATCTTGCGTATACAGATGCCCTGAAAAGTGGCTACAGAACCTAAAATATGTCATAAGCATCCCCCACTGCCTAGTACAAGAGACAGTAGATAAGTTCTTTAAGGCAACATATCTGGCCTTGGTGGGAAATGCTGACATCAAGACCTTTACACAAAGTGGGTAGTTTTGACCTTGGAAAGTAAAAGTTCATTTTAATAATGTGCTCATAATAGGATAAAAATGTATTAGCCTTTTTTCAATGATTCAATTTAAGTATTTTTAAAATCAGTACCTTGGAGGCCAATCAAGTGATTGCTTTAATCGCATTAAGCCTGTCAAATCATATCTTTTAATTTTTTTAACTTTTATTTAATTTAAAAAATATAAATCTGGAAAGATATGTAATCCCTGTCCTCAATTACCTTAAAATCAAATCTTCCAAATTTTCTTCCACCCCTCTAATGAAAACAGTACAATCTTTGCACATAATTAAAGGGTAATGGTTATAGCAGTAGTAGCAACATGGAGCCCAAATTTATCAAGTGAGAGAGAAAGACACCACCCCCCAACTCCACGTCCCCACCAAATATCCCATGAGCCATATGGAAGACACACACATGGGAAGATATTTTGGCCAGATGGAAAATAGAGAGGGAGCTTGAGGTAACAATTTGAAAGTAGGACAGGGCGTCAGTATTAGCTCAGAATAGGGATAGCTACTGTAAAAACAAAAACAAGCTATCAGTGATTGAACAGAAAAACTTATCATAAAGTCTAACACAGATGTTCCTGGCCAGAAGTTCTCTAGGAAGGTCTCTCCTCAACCTTCTTTTCTTGTCACGAAGTTGAAAAAGAGAGAAAATCACTTATGACCAGGCTCAGAAATTGTTCATAACACTCTGCCAACATTCCATCAACCTGAATTCCAAGATCAGACCTATATGCCAGGATACCAGGAAATATAATATAGCTGTATGCCCAGAAAGAAGAGGTACAAGCAAACAATGGCAGTCTCTTCTAGGCCTGGGATAAGTGAAGGCTCTGCAAGGCCAAAGAGAGATGGAAAGGAAACAGCATAGAAACAAAGGAACGAGGAGGCTCTCTAAGGGAATCCTGGAGAAGCAAATATACGGAAATGACTTCTTTCTCTCTCCTTTTCTTCCTTCTAGTGACCCTCAACCTAGACTTTTCTTTCACTTTTTGTCTTATTCTCTCATTCTCTCAGACCCTTGAGATGCACCCCAAATATCCACTACTCAATAGTTGCCCTTCAAATTTCAGGCAGGAAACTTCATTTCTTAATATTTTGCTTTATGTTAAAATAAAAATGTGTTATATAATTCAGACATTAGATAGAATCACTCAGTTTCCTAAGCTCAAAATAAAATTAGCTCAAGCTCCCAGCTTTCCCATCTTGTCACAAGTACCTCCCTATGTTTCTGGGAATTCTGGTCAGGGAATGGCGAGTTCCATGGTAACCTCCAGCTTCCACCGAATTCTTGTTTTTTACTCAAGACTTGTAGCATTGTTTTATTTCTGCCCTTGCATAGATAGGTCTAAACCCAGCCCCTTTACTTGATTTTCATAGAAAAATAGACACGCATATACGCAACAAGTAAATCAACAGACAACACTTCCAAGAGGTCTCCTTGTGAGCAGACCAGGAGTTACTGATAATCTGGGTGTCAGAGGAGCTTTGCATTGCAGAAATGTGTTCAAGTTAAAACTGAGTATGAGGCATCCCGTTGGCCATTCCAGCATACTGCTTATCCAACGACAATATCTTCTTTCACTGTATCCCTCTCTTGTCTACTGTGTTACCTCCCTCTCTAGACAGATAACCATGTAACCATTGACATTAACATGAGTAAAGACCAAAGATTCAAAGACACAGTAAAGTACCATCTTCCTTCCCAAGTCCCTGTGCATGGGGTGAGCAGAAGGGGGAAAGGAAGAAGTTTCAGGAAGGATAATACAATATTCCAAAACGGAGAAGAAAGTGTTTGGTCCTTCCAGTGTTACTTCAGAGCAGTAACAGTTTAAATTGAATATCGGTCATTTACAATTCAATATTCAGGATTCCAAATCCCTCAAATGGAGTAAGATTCAAAGGCTCTTCTCTGAAACCATCCTGTAACAATCTCTTCTTACTCCTTATGCTCTAGCTCATTACCTCTGCCTAGAACACCTTTACCCACCTCTTCACAAGCCTGGTTACTTCTTCTACTTTTTAGTCCTAGCTCAAATGTCTGTCCTCAGAAATGCCCTCCCTGACCTAAAGTATCCCCTCTCTGTTCATTTATCACATTATATTGTTTTACGGGCATACCTCAGAGATATTGTGGGTTTGGTTGTAGACCACTGCAATAAAGTATTATAATAGCGTCAGTCAAACAGTGGTTTCCCAGTGCATATGCAAGTTATGATTACACTATACTGCAGTCTATGAAGTGTGTAACATTTTGTCTAAAAACAATGTACATACCTTAATTTGAAAATGCTTTATTGTAAAAAAAAAATTGCTAAAAATTATCTGAGCCTTCACCCAGTCATCAACTTTTTGCTGGTGGAGGGTCTTGCCTTCATGCTGACGACTGTTGACTGATCAGGGTGGTGGTTGCTGAAAGCTGAGGTTTTCAGCTCAAAATTAGACAACAACAAAGTTTGCTGCACCAATTGACTCTTCCTTTCACGGAAGGTTTCTCTGCAGCATGTGATACTGTTTGATAACATTTTACCTCCAGTAGAACTTCTTTCAAAATTAGATCCAGTCCTCTCAAATGTTGCCACTGCTTTATCATGTAAGTTTATTGTAATCTTCTCAATCCTTTGTTGTCATTTCCACAATGTTCACAGCATCTTTACCAAGAGTAGATTCCATCTCAAGAAAACATTCTCTCTGCTCATTCATAAGAAGTAACTACCCATTCATTAAAATTTTGTCATGAGATTTCAGCAATTCAATCACATCTTCCAGGCTTTACTTCTAATTCTAGTTATCTTGCTATTTCTACCACATCTGCAGTTACTTCTTCGAATGAAGTCTTGAACCCCTCAAAGTCATCCACAAGTGTTGGAATCAACTTTTTCAAACTTCTGTTAATGTTAACATCTTGACCTCTTCCTGTGAATCATAAATGTTCTTAATGGCATCTATAATGGTGAATCCTTTCCAAAAGGTTTATGATTTACTTTGTCCTGATCCATTAGAAGAATCACAATCTATGGCAGCTATAGCCTTACAAAATGCACTTCTTAAATAAGAAGACTTGAAAGTCAAAATTACTCCTTGATCCATGGGCTGCAGAATGGATGCTATATTAGCAGACATGAAAACAACACTTATCTCTTTGTACATTTCCATCAGACCTCTTAGGTGACTAGGTACATCGTCAACGAGCGGTAATATTTTGAAATGAATCTTATTTGCCAGCAGTAGGTTTCAACAGTTGGTTTAAAGTATTTATTAAACCATGCAGTAAACAGATGTGCTGTCATCAAGACTTTGTTGTTATATTTACAGAGCACAGGCAGAGTAGATTTAGCATGACTCTCTTATAGTGCTAGATTTTTCAAAATAGCCAGTGAGCATTGGCTTCAACTTAGACTCACCAGCTGTTTTAGTTGCCTAACAAGAGTCGACTTTTCCTTTAAATTTTTGAAGCCAGGCATTGACTTCTTCCCTCTAGCTATGAAAGTCCTAGATGGTATTTTCTTCCAATAGAAGGCTGTTTCATCTACACTGAGTCTGTTGTTTAGTGCAGCTACCTGTATCAGTGACCTTAGGTATATCACTTGGATAACTTGCTGCATCTTCCAAATCAGGACTTGATGCTTCATCTTGTACTTTTATGTTGTGGAAATGGCTTTTTTCCTTAAACCTCATGAACCAACCTCTGCTAGCTTCAAACTTTTCTTCTGCAGCTTTCCCATCTCTCTCAGCCTTCATAAAATTGAAGAGTTGGGGGCTTGCTCTGGATTAGGCTTTGGTTTAGGGTAGGTTGGGCCTAGTTTGATCTTTTTCACAGACATCAAAAACTTCCTTTATATCAGCAATAAAGCTGCTTGTTTTCTTATCATTCATGTATTCATTGAAGTATCTCTTTTAATTTCCTTCAAGAACTTTTTCTTTGGATTGACAGTTTGCCTGTTTGATGCAAGGGGCCTAGCTTACTGCCTATGCCAGCTTTTGATGTGCCTTCCTCACTAAGCTTAAACTTTCCAGCTTTTGATCTAAAGTGAGAGATATGTGGTTGCCTCCTTTCATTTGAACACCTAGAAGACACTATAGGGTTATTAATTAGCCTAATTTTAATATTGTGTCTGTCAAGGAATAAGGAGGATTAGGAGAGGGAGAAAGATGGGGGGATGGCTAGTCAGTGAAGCAGTCAGAACACAGGCAACATTTATTCATTAAGTTTGCTATCTTATATGAGCATAGTTGTGGCACCCCAAAACAATTACAATAGTAACACAAAAGATTACTGATCATAGATCACTATGACAGATACTATAATGATGAAAAATTTGAAATATTGCAAGAATTACAGAAATGTGACACACAGACACAAAGTGAGCACATGCTATTGGAAAAATGGCACCAATAGACTTGCTCAAGGCAGGCTTACCACAAACCTTGAATTTCAAAATAATAATAATAATAATAAAGAATAAATAAATAAAAATAAATAAAATAAATAAAAACAGAAAACAAAACACAATATGGCCAGGCACAGTGGCTGGCTCACACCTGTAATCCCAGTACTCTGGGAGGTAGAGGCACATAGCTTGAGCTCAGGAGTTCAAAACCAGCCTGGGCAACATGGTGAAACTGCATCTCCACGAAAAATGATAATAAAAAAAAATTAACTGGGCATGGTGGAATGCGCCTGTAGTCCCAACTACTCAGGAGACTGAGGCCAGAGGATCGTTTGAGCCTGGGAGGTGGAAGTTGCAATGAGCTGAGATTGCACCACTTCACTCCAGTCTGAGTGACAGAGACTCTGAAAAAAAGAAGCAAGCAAGCAAGCAAGAAAAAGGGAGAGAAAGAAAGAAAACAAAAACATATATTTGAGAAGTACAGTAAAAGATGCACTAAAACAAGATATGCCTGTATTCACAGTTTTTATCGATCTCTAAAAGTAACTTCATTGTTTTTGTTTCTTGTTCATTTTTTGTCTTTTTACTTCTATAGGATATGTTCTTTGAGGGAAGAGTCATGTTTGTAAGTATTTCTAACACTTAAACTAGTTTCATGTTCTATAACAGTAGCTAATAAATATTTGAACATAAACATAATCCCTGTCCTCTAGAAACTCAAATTAGTGAGTGCAGATAGACACATCAACCAACAATCACTAAACTAGGAATTAAGTACAGTGATAGAGGTAGATTTTAGAATTAATAGAGATAAGAAAGGATACCTAATACGTGAAGGAGAGAATAAAGAGAACAAGAGACTCTGAGATAAAGAGGTACCTGAACAAAGACATAAGAAGTTATTAAGTTGGTTATTTCAAATAAGAAGGAGGCCAAATACATAAAAATTTTAAAATGAAATGCAAAACAGCATGCAATGGAACTGTTGATTCAATGTCAAGTTTGAGATAGGGAGTGACTAGAGGAAAAGCTGAATAGTTTTACAGGGAGAAGATAAGAGAGAGCATTATATGCATCTTAAGGAGTTTAGATTTAATTCTAGAATAGTTGATGAGCACTAAAAAAGTTTAGGCTCAACCAACCAATGGATTAAAGAACAAATCACCAGGAAAATCAGAAAATACTTAGAGATGAATAAAAATGAAAACACAACATGCTAAAACTTATGGAACACAGTGAAAGAAGTAATAAGGGGGAAATTTATGCTATAAACAATTACATTAAAAAACAAGAAAGATCACAAATGAACAACTTTACCTTGCCTCTTAATTAGAGAAAATAAAACAATCTATACTTAAAGCTACTAGAAGGATGAAAATGGTAAATACTACAGCACAGATTTAACAAAATAGGTAAGATAAAAAAAAATAGAGGAAAAAAACAAAATTTGGTTCTTTGAAAAGATAGACAAAACTGACAAACCTTTAAGCTAAATGAATCGAGAAAAAAGAGAGAAGATGCAAACTATGAAAGTCATAAATGAAAGTGAGCATATCACTACTGATTCTCCAAAAATAAAAAAATTATAAGCAGTACTGGGAACAATTGTTCTCCGTTAAATTAGATAGCCTACATAAAATAGACAAATTATTAGAAATACAAAACTTACCAAGAATAAATCACAAAGGAATAGAAAATCTGAATAGACCTAGAAAATATGACTAGTAAGAAGATTAAATTAACAATTAAAAATCTCCCAGTGAAGAAAATCTCTGGACCTGATATCTTCACTGATGAATTCTACAAAAGAGTGAAACAAATACTAATTCTCAAATTTTTTAAAAAAATTTAAGAGGAACTCCCTAACTCTGTGAAGTCATTATCACACTGATGCCAAAGCTAAAGATACTCCAAAAAAGAAAAAGAAAACTACAGAACAATGTTCCTTATGAACATGGATGTGAAGGTTTTAATAAAATAATAGCAAATTGTATTTAGTAGCATATTAAAAGAATAATTTATCATAATCAAGTGCAGTTTATTCCTGGAATGCAAAGATGGTTCAACATAGGAAAATCGATCAATGTAATACATCGCATTAACAGAATGAAGGACAAAAACGCATGCTTATATCAATTGACTCAGAAAAAAAATTTGACAAAATTCAATACCTTTTGATGATAAAAACACTCAACAATCCATAAATAAGAGGAAAGTATCTCAACATAATAAAACCCATATATCAAAAACCCACAGAGAACATCATACTCAATGGTGAAAGATGGAAGGCTTTTCCTCTAAGATAGGAACAAAGCAAGGATGCCTACCTTCACTACTTAAAGTTCTAACCACAGCAAGTAGGCAATTAAACAAAAGGCATTTAAATTGGAAAAGAAAAAGTGAAATTGTTTCTATTCACAAATTATGTAATCTTACATGTAGATAACTCTAAAAATTCCACAAAGAAACTAAATGAATTCAGGCAAGTAGCAAGATCCAAAATCAACACCCAAAATCAGTTGCCTTTCTGTATACCAATGACAAACTACCTGAAAAGGAAATTACAAAAACAATTCAGTTTACAATAGCATAAAAAAGAACAAAATACTTAGGAATTAACTTAACCAAGAAGGTGAAAGACTTGTGCAATGAAAACTAAATATTGATGAAATTAATTAAAGACACAAATAAATAAAAACATACCCTATATTCATGGATTGGAAGACTTAACAATATATAAAAGTCTTAGAAGAAAACCAATGGCAAAAGCTTTATTACATTGAATTTGGCAATGGTCTCTTGAATGTCTCATCAAAGGCACAGGCAACAAAAGAAAAAATAAACTGGACTTCATAAAAATAAAAAAATCTTGTGCATTAAAAGACAATATCAACAGAGTAAAGAGGCAGCATGTACAATCAGATAAAGTATTTGCAAATCATATATCCAACAACAGTATCAGATACATGAATCAATTGGGATGAGCAATTAATATCTACACTATATGGAAACTTCTTAAAATTCAACAACAAAAACCTGATTGATAAATGAACAAAGAATATGACATATCTCCAAAGAAGATATACAAATGGCCAATAAGCACATGAAAAGATGTGGAACATCACTAATAATCAAAGTAAATCAAAACAACAATGTAATATCATGTAACACTCACTAGGATAACCACTATTGAAAAAGAGAGAAAGAGAGAGAGAAAATAACAACTGTTGGTGAAAGTGTGAAGAAGTTAGAATGTTTGCACACTGTTGATGGGAACGTAAAATAGTACAGCCACTGTAGAAAAGAGTATGTCAGTTCCCCAAAACATTAAAAATAGAATAGCCATAAGATCCAGAGGTTTCACTTCTGAGTATCTGTCCAAAAGAATTGAAAATAGGATTTTAAAGAGATATTTATGCACCCATGTTCATAGTAGCATTATTCACAATAGCCAAAATATGGAAGCAATTCCAATGTCCATTGACAGATGAGTGGATATACGAAATGTAGTATACACATACAATGAAATACCAGTCAGCCTTAAAAATAAAGGATATTCCAATATATGCTACCACATGGATGAAACATGGGGACATTATGTTATGTGAAATAACCCAGTCAAAAAAAGACAAATACTGTATGATTCCACTTTTATGAAATACTTACAAGAGTCAAAATTATACATAGACAAGAGAATGATGGTTTTAAGGGGCTAAGTACATAGGAAATGGGAAGTTATTTTTTAATGGCTATGGAGGATCAGTTTATAAAATACAAAGAGTTATGGAGATGAGTGGTGGTAATTGCACATTATGAATATATTGGTTTAATATCACTGAATTGTACACTTAAAAATGGTTATGATGGTGAATTTTATGTACATATATTTTAATACATTTTTAAAAGTTGTAAAAAACAGTTTTAGGCAGTAAAATTCTGTAATCTGGTCCATGTTTTAGATAGATCACTAATCAGCTTTGTGAACAAAGTATTTAAGACAAGTAGACTGGGTTAGGAGCCAGCATACCAGTCAGGAGATTATTAGGGTAATTAGAGGAAGAGGCCCATTACATTAGGTCATGGAAGCTGAGATAAATAAGAGGGATCTATATTGTTCTTACAGTTCCTGACTCAACCTTGGGGAGATTTTTTCTTGTCATTTGTCCTCCATGGTCATATCTGAAATCCTTTTTTGGAATATATCTCCTTTTAGTGGCTGCACAGCTTTAGCAACTTCTTCCTTCTGGTGACTGTTTGGTGGTACAATAATCTCACAGTAACAAGATTCGGTTATTTTGACACCCTAATTCCTCCCAAAATTTAAAAAAAAAAAATCTTATTTGTCTCACGTCAGTTTAATTGTGGCAATAGTTATACCCAAACATTTTTTCTAGACATATCCTGCCTTCTTCATTTCTGTGTTTCCTTTACCCTTATCACAATTTTTCTTGACTTTAAAGGTAGGTATTTTGAGGCCATCTAAACTGCAGGAATGGGTGGGAAGGCAATGACTGTAATGCTGAGTTTCTTTATTTTACCAAAAAGTTTTGATAGGACTATTTCCCTCAGAGCCTTTCTCTTTAAATCATGACTAGTTTTATTTATAATCATTTTAAAGACTATTTTAGAGCAGTTTTAGGCTTACAGCAACATTGAGAAGAAAATACAGTTTCCCTATAATCCCTACACCCACACATGCACAGCCTCCCTAACTATCAACACCCACCAACAGAATGGTACGTTTGTTACAACTGATGAAAGCTACATTCATATATCATTATCACTCAAAGTCCACACTTTACATTGGGATTTACTCTTGGTATACCTCTATGGGTTTTGATAAAGGTGTAATGCCATGTTTCCACCATCATAGTATCACACGGAGTAGTTTCACTGCCCTAAAAGTCTTCTGTGCTCCACCTATTCCTCCCACCCTTCTTCCTAACCTCTGATATTCTCTGATCTTTTTATTCTCTCCATAGTTGTTTTTTGTTTTTGTTTTTGCCTTTTCCAGAATGTCATATAGTTGGAATCATACAGTATGTAGTTTAATTAGTCCATTTTCACACTGCTATGAAGAAATACCTGATACTGGATAATTTATAAAGAAAAAAAACTTTAGTGGACTCACAGTTCCACGTGGCTGGGAAGACCTCACGGTTATGGCAGAAGGCAAAAAAAGGAGCAAAGGGACAGCTTACATGGCAGCAGGCAAGAGAGCATGTGCAGGGGAACTGCTCCTTGTAAAACCATCAGATCTTGTGAGACTTATTCACTATTACAAGACAAGCATAGGGGGAAATCCTGTCCCCATGATTCAATTACCTCCCACCAGGCCCTTCCCACAACATGTGGAGATTGTGGGAATTGCAATTTAAGATGAGCTATGGGTAGCGACACAGACAAAAAATATCATTCTTCCCCTGGTCCCTCCCAAGTCTCATGTCCTCACATTTCAAAACTAGTCATGCCTTCCCAACAGTCCCCCAAAATCTTAACTCATTTCAGCATTAACTCAGAAGTCCATAATCCAAAGTCTCATCTGAGACAAGGCAAATCCCTTCTGCCTATGAACCTACAAAATCAAAAGCAAGTTAGTTACTTTCTAGATACAATAGGGGCACAGGCATTGGGTAAATATGCCCATTCCAAATCGGAGAAATTGGCCAAAACAAAGGGTCTACAGGCACCAAGCAAGTCTAAAATCCAGGAAGGCAGTCAAATGTTAAAGCTTTAGAATGATCTCCTTTGACTTCCGGTCTCACATCCAGGTGACACTGACGCAAGATGTGGGTTCCCATGGTCTTGTGCAGCTCTGCCCCTGTAACTTTGCAGGGTATAGCTCCCCTCCTGGCTGCCTTCACAAGCTGTTGGTGAATCTACCATTCTGGGGTCTGGAAGACAGTGGCCTTCCTCTCACAGCTCCACTAGGCAGTACCCCAGTTGGGACTCTGTGGGGGCTCCCACTCCACATTTCCCTTCCGCACTGCCCTAGCAGAGGTTCTCCATGAGGGCCCCACCCCTGCAACAAACTTCTGCCTGGACATCTAGGTATCTCCATACATCATCTGAAATCTAGACAGAGGTTTCCAAACATCAATTCTTGACTTCTGTGAACATGCAGGCCCAATAGCATGTGTAAACTGCCAAGGTGTGGGGCTGGCACCCTCTGAAGCAATGGCCTTAGCTATACCTTGGCTCCTTTTAGCCACAGCTGGAGTGACTGAGATCCAAGGCACCAAGTCCCTAGGCTGCATACAGCAAGGGGGCCCTGGGCCTAGCCCACAAAACCATTTTTTTTCTTCCTAGGCCTCTGACCTGTGATGGGAGGGGCTGCTGTGAAGGTCTCTGACATGCCATGGAGACATTTTCCTCATCATCTTGGTGATTAACATTTGACTTCTTGTTACTTATGCAAATTTCTGTAGCCTGCTTGAAGTTTTTCTCAGAAAATGGGTTTTTCTTTTCAATTGCATTGTCAGACAGCAAATTTTCTGAACTTTTACGCTCTGCTTCCCTTTAAAATGCAAGTTCCAATTCAAAGCATGTGTTTGTTAATGAATAAAACTGAATGCTTTTAAGAGCACCCAAGTCACCTCTTGAATGCTTTGCTGCCCAGAAATTTCTTCTGCCAGATACCCTAAATCATCTCTCTCAAGTTCGAAATCTCACAGATCTCTAGGGCAGGGGCAAAATGCTATCCATCTCTTTGCTAAAGCATAGCAAGAATCACCTTTGCTCAAGTTACCAATAAGTTCCTCTTCGCCATCTGACACCCTGCTTAGTCTGCACTTTTTTGTCAAAACCATTCAACTAGTCTCTAGGAAGCTCCAAACCCTTCCACATTTTCCCATCTTCTTCTGAGACCTCCAAAGAGTTCCATCTTCTGCCTGTTACCCAGTTCCAAAATTGCTTCCACATTTTCAGGTATCTTAGTAGCACTACCCCACTCTACTGGTACCGATTTACTGTATTAGTCCTTTCTCATGCTGCTAATAAAGACATACCTGAGAATGGGTAATTTACAAAGAAAAATAGAAGCTTTAATGGACTCACAGTTCCACATTGCTGGGAGGCCTCACAATCATGGTGGAAGGTGGGAGAGCAAAGTTGCATCTTGCATCTTACATGGTGGCAGGCAAGAGAGCGTGTGCAAGGAAACTGCCCTTTATAAAGATCTTGTGGGACTTATTCACTATCACAAGAACAGCATGAGAAAAACCTGTCCCCATAATTCAGTTACCTCCCACCAGGTCCCTCCCATGACACGTGAGAATTATGAGAACGTCAATTCAAGATGAGATTTGTGTTGGGACACAGCCAAACCATATCAGTAGCCTTCTAGATTGGTGTCTTTCATTGACTAATGTACTTTTTAGCCTCCACGTGTTTTCATGACTTGATAGCATTTATTTTCAGTGAATAATATTCCATTGTCTCAATGCATCACAGTTTATTTATCCACCCACCTAGTGAAGAACAGACATCCTGATTGCTTCCAAGTCTTGACAATTATGAATAAAGCTGCACTAACATCTGTGTATACGTGTTTTTGTGGGCATAAGTGTTCAACTTATTTCAAGCAGCCTGATTGCTGAATTGTACGGTGTGTTTAGTTTAATAAGAAAGTTTCAAATTGTCTTCCAAAGTTTCTGTGCTATTTTTCATTCCTGCCAGCAGTGAATAAGAGTTCTTATTGCTTCACATCCTTACCAACATTTGATGTTGTCAGTATTTTGGGTTTTCTTCATTCTGATAAGTGTCCAGAGGTGTCTTATTGATTTAATTTGCAGTTCCTTAATAATGTATGATGTTGAGCATGTTTTCATATGCTTATTTGCCATCTATATATTTTTTTGGTGAGGTGCCTGTTCTTTTGCCCATTTTGAAATCAGGTTATTTATTTACCTAGTGTTGGTTTTTAAGTGTTCTTTTTATATTTGGGGTAAAAGTCCTTTTTCATATATGTCTTCTGCAAATATTTTCTAAGTCTGTGGGTTGTTTTCTCATTCTCTTGACAGTGGTTTCCAAAAACTCAACTGTTTTATTTCGAACTCCAACATATCAATTATTTCTTTCATGGGTTGTGCCTTTGTATTGTATATTCTCAAAGCCTTTTTAAGTCTTATTTTTTTGTATTGATTTGGGTCTAGAAGTAGCAAAGTTTTCTTACATTGAAAGGCTCCATATTTCAGAGCTAGTGCTCTCTCTCTCTCTCTCTCTTGCTCACCCTCTCTTCATTTATTGCTTAAGAAATGTTTTTCTGTAGTTTGCCTTCATTTCATTCTTCTCATGTCATGTTAAACTCAGTAACAATGAACAAATAGTACTACTAATCCTATTTCAAGTTTTTTACTCTTACACCATACCTCTTAAGTTACTAATTTCTATTTTAGAATATTAGGCACTGTTATAAATACTCAAATCTCAGTGGCTTAATATAAATTTATTTTGATTCACATACTAGTCAATTATGAGGATTCCTGGTTGGTGTTTAGTCACATGAGAATCATAGATCCCAGTCTACTTTCATTTTGTGGTTCTCAAACAGATGGGAAAAGTCAGAAGAGTTTGTTTAAAAGTCCCTTGGCCCAGAAGTGACTGATCATTTCTCATTATATTACATTGCCTTAAATTATTCTTGTGTTCTTTTCTGGATCCAAGAGAGCTTTGTCTTGGAAATATAGTCCTTGGTTGGGAAGTCTTTCTACATTATGACAGAGAGAATATGAATATTTTGTAGGAAACATAAGTTATTTGTAGAAAAAAACCATAAGAATGGAGAATTTCATCCAGGAGTAATATGATGAGAGAAAGAATTGAAAGGGCCAAAGAAGAATCCCTAGATCATACCAATCTTTAAGGGACTGGCTGAGAATGAGAACCATGGGAAGAAGACTTAGAAGGAATTGATCAGCCAGAGGGCAAAATCTAAGATGCTCGAGGAAGAAACAGTTTAAATTAAGAAAAAAAAAAAATAACCGAGAGCTAAATACAGATATGTGTGTCAATAAAGGGGCTCAAAATAGTTTGTTGTATTTGGAACTGATAACATATAAGTGCAATGAGGGATGTGATAGCCAGTTTGCAGAGGGTTGTGGAGTGGACAGGATTTTGATAAGGATGGGGAAAAAGGAACTAAAGGCTATTTCTGCTATAGTTTAAATGTGTTCCCCAAAGTTCATGTATTGGGAACTTAATTCCCAATGTGTTGAGAGGTGGGACTTTTAGGAGATAATTAGGTCATGAAGGTTCTGCCCTCATGAATGAATTAATGTCATTATCATGGGAGAAGATTTGCTATAAAATTGAGTTTGCCCACAATACTGTCTCATGCTCTCAAGACCTTTCTGCCTTCCACCATGGGATGATGCAGCAAGAAGGTCCTGACCACATGCCAACCCTTTCTTGCACTTCCCAGCCTCTAGGATTGTAATAAACAAATCTCTATTCTTTATAAATTATCAAGTCTGTGGTATCCTCTTATAGCAATACAAAATAGACTAAGACACTTTCTTGTAAGAACTTTGCATCAGCAGAGGAGAAATGATACAAAGAAATATCTAGAAGGGGACACAGGTTTAAAGTAAGGGATTTATTATTGCTTTTGTTGCAAAAACAAATTTTTTTTAAAAAAAGACTACTTTTTGTTGCAAAATATCATTATGTTTTAGAATTTGAAGAGACTTAACCATGTGTATACACTGAAAAGGGCACATATTTCCTGCTAATATAAAACTATAAGGAAGATAACTTTCCTCCTCAGAACTCCTATAGTGTTTAGCTGAACCATAAGTGTGGTGTAAGTATCCATATTCTTGACAGGTTTCCTACTAGATGTAAGATCTCTGAGGCAGAATCTAGGTCCAATTTATATTTGCATCTGCAGAGCATGTTAGGAACATTAATGTGTTTACCTTCTGTATATAGAATAGTAACCAAAAATGTTTATTGTATAAATATAAGAAATCTTTCACTCTCAAGATTGTATATTTGCTAAAGTGAATATTGTTTCTTGAAAAGATGGGTGATGATTTTTAAGCCTACCAACCTTCTTTCTGCTCCATAATTTTCTCCTCTTCTTTTTACATTCCCACTCATTTTTTTCTGTTGTACTGCTAGACAATAGACACAGCCATCATAATTATAATAAATGCAACATGATCTACTTCACAAGGAAACATTATTTGTGGTTAATGTAATGAGATTAAAGACTCAAAAACAACCCCATGGAGCTATCCAACCTTTTTTGCTGTGATAGTTAACGTAGTATATCAATCATATCTCTAATACATTGTTCTCTTTAGTGGGTGAAATCTCTATTTGCCTTTGTTAAATTGTTAATGGCTTCAAAGGTTTGCCACTTGCTTTTTCCTTAATTTTTTTTTTTTTTTGCAGTTTGTTTAGAACTTTTTATTTTCCTAAATTGACCAATTTATATAAATTTTACTTATGAACACTAATCCTCCTTAAAAGCAATTCACATCTAGACATCTAGTACATTCCTAGATTTAACATACTCTTTAGGCCTAATCTTACCTACTCATTCAATAGTTACAAATTAAAATATAATACAGCTTTGAATTCTAGACTAAATCTGACAGTTGAGATTTAATTTGCCATTATGACCTCATAGTTGTAAAACAGAAACTAGATCTATAGCTCACCTTATTAAAACACGGCCATCTATCAGTGCCTAATGTAATCCCTACTTTTTCCAAGAAAAAAAAAGACCCACTTTTTTTCTATGAATGCATAGCTTTTACTTTCATTATCCCTTTTATCATTTAACTTTTCATATGGGTCTTTCTCTTGAAGATCAGTGACTATACATTATACTTCTTTGAATGTTTGAACATAATAGATTTTCAATGGAAGAATGAAATGTATTAATGATACATCATTTCATCTAGAGGGCAAAATGTCTTCATAATAAGTGACTGAGATAACAAAGGAATCACAGGGTTCATTATGCCAGATCAGGAATGAGGGAGAAATTATGTAGAATGCTTATTAACAACAGCAGATTCTCAGAAAACTAAATTAGGAGACTGAGCATTGCTGTAAGGTAGAAGAGAGTCCCCTTCACAAATGCCTGAGAAGAAAGTGTGTTAAGAGGACAAATTGACCAACTGTGGCAAGTGCTGGTGAGCAGTCAAACGATAATTACGTTTGACAAGACAAGAATCACCGCGGAACTGGATGAGAGCTATTTCAGTCAAGAGTTGCATCCCGGGATCTGCATGTTTAACAAGAACTGCGGATAATTTGTATGCAGAATGACTTTAAATCACACCAAGACACTAATATTATCTTAAACTATTTCTACAAACCTGAGTGGGGGAAAACTTGAAACTAAACAAAAAGTCAATTGACCTGATTCTTCTCTCTAAATAGATTGTTTATTTAGATTATTAAAGATTATTGTGTTAAAATACTCTTATTGTAGTTGAAAGTAACCAAATATCTAGGTATTTTCTGTTTTAATAACAGGAGCTTCAAATAAAACATTAGTAATAAATATTCTAAGTTCGAGAATGTTGCTCTCTGTACTCATTTCGTGAACACAAGATATAAGGAAATATTTATTTCTGTTGAACAAAAGAATTATACTAAGGTGAAACCTTCCCATTATGTTTTCCAGATAAGACAGAAAATCAAATATTTTAAGCATGACAATAGAAGGAAGTGCTGAGTTTATGCGTGAGAATGGCTCTCCAAAGGATAAATGTTATATCAGAGAAACATTATAGGAAGAAAATTTTATATGGATCTCACAGCACTGAAATTATGAATATTTCCCACTAGAAATTATGTTGGAAAGGTTATGTTTTACAAAGACTTAATTCGAACATAAGGAAATTAAAATAATTTAACCTGAAGAAATGTTTGTAATATTTATTTGATATTTTCCACAGGAAATGAAGTCTCAGTAATAATTAAATGCAAACAACATCTACTGAAAGAGGCTTATGAATGGTTGTGTGGAAAAACAAATTCAGAATTGGAAACTTCCTGCTCTCAGTTCTATTTTTGAGAATAATAATAGAATAAAAGCACAACATGAGACTATTACTTAGAAAAGATAATTGTGTTTGTAAGTGTGTGCATTCACACAGATCACAGAGAGACATACTGTGTAGGAATAATTTTCATTATGGTAATGAAAGGTAATGGGTTCAAGAGAGTTGGTTGGCAATTAATAACCCTCAGGGGGTTCTAATTGTTATTTTCCATTTTTATGAACCTCTTTCTGAAGCCCAATAAATAATTGATGAATCATTCAGTAGCTAAGGAAAAAAAACTGTATTAATCAGTGTATTTTGTGCAGAGTTAGGCTTTCATTATGACACTGAATGTTGCCTGGTGTCCAGAAAGCAGTCCCCGAAGCAGTTTTAATAAATGCTACAGCTGGAAGTATATATATTTTCAACAGACTGAAGTGTGATTTCTAAACACTTAAAAGGAAAGCAGACATGAAAACAGAAGATTGAGAAAGACATCCTAATATACTTGAAAACTACTAAATTGATAAATATTTAAAGAGTTCATGAAAATGTAAGGAATGGAATTATTTAACAATATATACTGATAATTTGATATCTAAATTAATTTAAAGAGCTGAACATCACAATTCCCAAATCAAGCATTGTGTAGTTTCCAAAAGGTAGCACACATTCACTCATCTTCTTCCTTCTCAATATTCAAAATCTCACATATTGGTTGTAATATATTTTCCAATAATTTGTTATATTATTTCCCAGAAACCCAAGTCAATTTAACAGGGTAAAAAATTGTACTTCCTGATTTGCCACTTGAACATCTCATGAACATTCTCAATCTCAAAGCCTCCCCAATAGACAAAAGTGGTTCTCCATGGCAACAATCAACCTGTAAGGAAGAATTTACAGAGGAAGGGAAACACTATCCATAAGTCATGTGGTTGGAGATAAGAACTAGGATCAGTTGTAAAAGGGACCATAAATTTTCTCACCTCACCAAGTCCACTCCTCTTCAGAGAAACCTCAGGCAAAACAAGAACTTCATGAATTAATACAGCAAATATATTGTGTCAAGATTATTGTGTTAAAATACTCTTATTGTAGTTGAAAGTAACCAAATATCTAGGTGTTTTCTGTTTTAATAACAGGAGCTTCAAATAAAACATTAATAATAAATATTCTAAGTTTGAGAATGTAGCTCTCTGTACTCATTTGGTGAACACAAGATATAAGGAAATGATCTAAGTCCTAATCTCTGAGTTCCCTGGAGCCAAGGCAACCAGGCCTTGAAAGTCTCCCCAATTTATGGAGATAGAGTCACCATAATTGGTGAGAATATCCCACCAAGTAACCCAGGAACTGAACTTTTCAAGGTTCACATAAGGGTTTCCCATTCACGAAGGCCCAGTTTGTCTTGTGTCTTGTGTTTGGATTTAGATGTTTGGATCTTTGGAATGAAATTTTGTTACCTGGGTGAAATTCTTTCAGAACCCTCAAACATAATCCTATCAGACTTCTCTCAAAAGTATATTTTCATTTATGAGAGCAAAATAACATTTTGATATGGGAGTATAGCTCAGAGAAGGAGTGATTAGACAAGGGAGGAAGTCACAAAAGGAAGAAGATGTTGTTAGTATGTTCAGACTTCCCCCATTTGTGTGAGGCCATTAATATGTATTTGGTAATTAATGAATACCTAATCCCCGCAAACTGCAATATCTCAGCTGTGCACACAGATATTTTTTAAACCTTATCCATTTTTTAAAAGCCACTTTATTTTTTAGAGCAGTTTTAGGTTCAGATCAATATTGAGAAGAATGCACTGAGAGTTCCCATGTGCCTCTTACCCCTACACAGGCACAGCCTCCCCAAATATCAATGCCCCCCCACCAGAGTGGTACATTTGTTACAAATGAGAAACACTGGCACATCATCATCACCCAAAGCTCATACTTATATTAGGGTTTACTCTTGGTGTTGAACATGTGTGGGTTTTGACAAAGGTGTAATTCCATGTATTCACCATTAGAGTACCATACAGAATAGTTTCACTGCCCTAAAAATCCTCTGTGCTCCACCCTCCTTTTTAACCTCCAGCAACCTCTGGTCTTTCTGCTGTCCCCAGAGTTTTGCTTTTTTCCAGAATGTCACACAGTTGGAATTATACAGAATGTAGCCTTCCAGATTGGCTTCTTTCACTTACTATAATAACATACTTTTAAGGTTCCTTCATTTCTTTCCACGGCTTGATAGTGCTTTTCAGTGCTGAATAGCATTCCATTTTCTGGATGTACCACAATTTATCCACTCACTTAGTGAAGAATGGACAGCTTGGTTGCTTCCAAGTTTTGGCAATTATGAAGAAAGCTGCTGTAAATATTGGTGTGCAAGTGTTTTTGTGGACAAAAATTTTCAGCTCATTTCAAACAACATGGTTGCTGAATTGCATGGCGTGTTTAGTTTTCTAAGAAACTTGCTCAGTATCATGTAATATTAAGCTACTTTTTCATATACTTATTTGCCATCTGCACATCTTCTTTGGTAAGGTATCTGTTCAGATCTTTGGCCCATTTTTTAATCAAGTTGTTCATTCTCTTACTGTTGAGTATTGCACAGATTTTCAGCCTCTTATAATATGTGCATCCTCAAGTTTTGGGAGGGCTCACAAAGTGTCTAATGTACATCCATAAAATTTTCTTGGGCACAGCTGGTTGTCATTGTTAAGTCAGGAATCTCTAGCAACAGATATCAAATCCCTAGTATAATCAAATTCATGTTTGGCTGCTCACCACTCAAAATGCTGAATACATAACAGGGGAGATATGGTGAAAGGAAAGCAGCTTTATTTAAATGCCAGTAGTTGAGGAGATGGTCAGCCTCAAGCAGCAAAGAAATAATCTCAAATTTTTAGGCTGAGCGAAGGGGCTTAAAAAAGGAAACTTGGCATAGGAAACATGTGAGAGTGGTGCAGGATACAGGTCTGCATGCCTTGTTATGATGGCTATCTGGAGATATTGCCCACCTGGAGAGCAGGCTGGCACCAATCGACAATGACTAGGTTGTAGATTACCCACCTTGAGCTGGGTCTCCATGCCTGGTTTGATTCAAGATTAGTCCCTGGGATTTCTAAGCAACCACATAATTCGATAAGCAAGCACAGTGCATGGGAGTGTCTGCTGGGAAAGAGAAGGAAACGAAGAGTTTCAAAGCACATTTTAAGGCTACATTCTGAAATTAGAGAAGAAAAGTCCAAAATGCCTTTTAAAGCTAAGCTACTCTGTTACACAAAGAGGGGTCCCTCAGTATCAAATCACCATATACCATAGAGAAAGAACTGGGGATTTACCGGTTTTATTCCTACCTGGCATCTGGCATCTTGCAGAGACACTACTCCCAGCCCAGCCAAGGCTTGCCAATTGGCCTGAGTCACCATCGAGACTTCCACAGTCTCAGTGCTGTAGAGTTGCCTATGGTGCCACCTAAAAGTGAGTGAAAGCAGCGATCTTTCCTCCAGGTGATGTGCAGTTAGAGGGAGTGCCACTATTGGGAAGCTTAGACCCCAAAGTCAAGAGTTTAGCAAAGCACCGTAATCAATGCACACACATGACACTATTTTCCCCCGTCCTGTGCCTAGGTGGTTGTGCTATTGGCTTCCAGGTTCAAATTGTTGTTTCATCCCATACAGCCTCTGGTGTCAAATGTGCCTTTTCTCCTTTTGATAATTCACCCTCAATGGTCCCATGATCATTCCCTGTAATCCAGCCTCCACCTACCAAGTATGTTTAATATGTCAGAAATCGAGTCATGGACAGGGTTCAAGTTATTTTCCCCATAAGAGACTACTGAGTGTGTCTGTGTCAAAAAGTCTGAAAATGTTCATACATAGTTTTTCTCCATTCTTAAGGAAGCATAATTTTCTCCAAATTCAAGATGATACAAAATTGATTTTCTTATACCTGGGCCAGGAAATGTCAAAGTGCTGATGCTGCTAGAGGTAAATGATTGATTCAAATATTCACAGGTGAAAAGATTGCCAGCAAACAGTCAGATGCCATATTTCTAGAGAAACAAAAAAATGACTAGAATAAACCATCAATTTCAAATGGATGAGTGCTTCTCTGTCAATGCCAGGCCAAAGAGCAAGAGTGGTAGCAAACCTGGTTCAATGGGTTGTGCTGTTCCACATCTGCCTGTCCTCATGGAGAAGGGGTCCCCTTCTTTACCCCTCATGAAGGTGCTCTATGGGATAGTGCAACCCCCCCACCCAGGCTCATTAGATAAACATCCAAAGCAACTCTCATCCTGCTAGGAATAGTGAAACTTGTGCTAGAAATAAAAACAAAAGTCGAATGTCACTCACAAGATGGCCGAATAGGAACAGCTCCAGTCTCCAACTCCCAGCGCAAGCGACACAGAAGACAGGTGCTTTCTGCATTTTCAACTGAGGTACTGGGTTCAACTCACTAGGGAGTGTGGGACAATTGGTGCTGGTCAGCTGCTGCAGCCCGTCCAGCAAGAGCTGAAGCAGGGCGAGGCATCGCCTCACCTGGGAAGCGCAAGGGGGAAGAGAATCCCTTTTCCTAACCAGGGGAACTGAAACACACAACACCTGGAAAAACGGGTAACTCGCACCCCAATACTGCACTTTACCAAGGATCTTAGCAAACGGGCACACCAGGAGATTATATCCCACACCTGGCCGAGAGGGTCCCATGCCCACGGAGCCTCCTTCATTGCTAGCACAGCAGTCTGCCATCTACCAGCAAGGCAGCAGCAAGGCTGGGGAAGGGGCGCCCGCCGTTGCTGAGGCTTAAGTAGATAAAGGAAGCAGCTGGGAGGCTCCAACTGGGTGGAGCTCACAGCAGCTCAAGGAGTCCTGCCTGTCTCTGTAGACTCCACCTCTGGGGACAGGGCACAGCTAAACAACAACAACAAAAGCAGCTGAAACCTCTGCAGATGCAAACGACTCTGTCTGACAGCTTTGAAGAGAGCAGTGGATCTCCCAACACAGAGGTTGAGATCCGAGAATGGACAGACTGCCTGCTCAAGTGGGTCCCTGACCCCTGAGAAGCCTAACTGGGAGACATCCCCCACTAGGGGCAGACTGACACCCCACACCTCACACGGTGGAGTACACCCCTGAGAGGAAGCTTCCAAAGCAAGAATCAGACAGGTACACTCGCTGTTCAGCAATATTCTATCTTCTGCAGCCTCTGCTGCTGATACCCAGGCAAACAGGGTCTGGAGTGGACCTCAAGCAATCTCCAACAGACCTACAGCTGAGGGTCCTGACTGTTAGAAGGAAAACTAACAAACAGGAAGGACACCCACACCAAAACCCCATCAGTACGCCACCATCATCAAAGACCAGAGGCAGATAAAACTACAAAGATGGAGAAAAAGCAGGGCAGAAAAGCCGGAAATTCAAAAAATAAGAGCGCATTTCCCCCTGCAAAGGAATGCAGCTCATTGTCAGCAATGGATCAAAGCTGGACGGAGAATGACTTTGACAAGATGAGACAAGAAGCCTCCAGTCCATCAAACTTCTCAGAGCTAAAGGAGGAATTACGTACCCAGCACAAAGAAACTAAAAATCTTGAAAAAAGAGTGCAAGAATTGATAACTAGAATAATTAATGCAGAGAAGGCCATAAACAAACTGACAGAGATGAAAACCATGACATGAGAAATACGTGACAAATGCACAAGCTTCAGTAACTGACTTGATCAACTGGAAGAAAGAGTATCAGCGATTGAGGATCAATGAAATGAAGCAAGAACAGAAATATAAAGAAAAAAGAAGAAAAAGAAATGAACAAAGCCTGCAAGAAGTATGGGATTATGTAAAAAGACCAAATCTATGTCTGATTGGGGTGCCTGAAAGTGAGAGGGAAAATGGAACCAAGTTGGAAACCACTCTTCAGGATATCATCCAGGAGAACTTCCCCAACCTAGTAGGGCAGGCCAACATTCAAATTCAGGAAATACAGAGAACGCCACAAAGATATTCCTCGAGAAGAGCAACTCCAAGACACATAATTGCCAGATTCACCAAAGTTGAAATGAAGGAAAAAAATCTTAAGGGCAGCCAGAGAGAAAGGTCAGGTTACCCACAAAGGGAAGCCCATCAGACTCACAGCAGATCTGTCGGCAGAAACTCTACAAGCCAGAAGAGAGTGGGGGCCAATATTCAACATTCTTAAAGAAAAGAATTTTAAACCCAGAATTTCATATCCAGCCAAACTAAGTTTCATAAGTGAAGGAGAAATAAAATCCTTTACAGATAAGCAAATGCTTAGAGATTTTGTCACCACCAGGCCTGGCTTACAAGAGACCCTGAAGGAAGCACTGAACATGGAAAGGAACAACTGGTACCAGCCATTGCAAAAACATGCCAAAATGTAAAGACCATCAGGGCTAGGAAGCAACTGCATCAACTAATGAGCAAAATAACCAGTTAATATCATAATGGCAGGATCAAGTTCACAAATAACAATATTGACCTTAAATGTAAATGGACTAAATGCTCCAATTAAGAGACACAGACTGGCAAAGTGGATAAAGAGTCAAGACCTATCAGTTTGCTGTATTCAGGAGACCCATCTCACATGCAGAGACATACATAGGCTCAAAATAAAGGGATGGAGGAAGATCTACCAAGCAAATGGAGAACAAAAAAAAGCAGGGGTTGCAACACTAGTCTCTGATAAAACAGACTTTAAACCATCAAAGATCAAAAGAGACAAAGAAGGCCATTACATAACGGTAAAGAGATCAATTCAACAGGAAGAGCTAACTATCCTAAATATATATGCACCCAATACAGGAGCACCCAGATTCATAAAGCAAGTCCTTAGAGACTTACAAAGAGACTTAGACTCCCATACAATAATAATGGGAGACTTCAACACTCCACTGTCAACATTAGACAAATCAACGAGACAGAAAATTAACAAGGATATCCAGGAATTGAACTCAACTCTGCACCAAACAGACCTAATAAACATCTACAGAACACTCCACCCCAAATCAACAGAATATACATTCTTCTCAGCACCACATCACACTTATTCCAAAATTGACCACATAATTGGAAGTAAAGCACTCCTCAGCAAATGTACAAGAACAGAAATTATAACAAACTGTCTCTCAGACCACAGTGCAATCAAACTACAACTCAGGACTAAGAAACTCAATCAAAACCGCTCAACTACATGGAAACTGAATAACCTGCCCCTGAATGACTACTGGGTACATAATGAAATGAAGGCAGAAATAAAGATGTTCTTTGAAACCAATGAGAACAAAGATACAACATACCAGAATCTCTGCGACACATTTAAAGCAGTGTGTGGAGGGAAATTTATAGCACTAAATGCCCACAAGAGAAAGCTGGAAAGATCTAAAATTGACACTCTAACATCACAATTAAAAGAACTAGAGAAGCAAGAGCAAACACATTCAAAAGCTAGCAGAAGGCAAGAAATAACTAAGATCAGAGCAGAACTGAAGGAGATAGACACACAAAAAACCCTCCAAAAAATCAATGAATCCAGGAGTTGGTTTTTTGAAAAGATCAACAAAATTGACAGACCGCTAGCAAGACTAATAAAGAAGAAAAGAGAGAAGAATCAAATAGATGCAATAAAAAATGATAAAGGGGATATCACCACCGACCCCACAGAAATACAAACTACCATCAGAGAATACTATAAACACCTCTACGCAAATAAACTAGAAAATCTAGAAGAAATGGATAATTTCCTGGACACTTACACTCTTCGAAGACTAAACCAGGAAGAAGCTGAATTCCTGAATAGACCAATAGCAGGCTCTGAAATTGAGGCAATAATTAATAACCTACCAACCAAAAAAAGTCCAGGACCAGATGGATTCACAGCTGAATTCTACCAGAGGTACAAGGAGGAGCTGGTACCATTCCTTCTGAAACTATTCCAATCAACAGAAAAAGAGGGAATTCCTCCCTAACTCATTTTATGAAGCCAACATCATCCTGATACCAAAGCCTGAAAGAGACACAACAAAAAAAGAGAATTTTAGACCAATATCCCTGATGAACATCGATGCAAAAATCCTCAATAAAATACTGGCAAACCTAATCCAGCAGTACATCAAAAAGCTTATCCACCATGATCAAGTGGGCTTCATCCCTGAGATGCAAGGCTGGTTCAACATATGCAAATCAATAAACATAATCCAGCATATAAACAGAACCAAAGACAAAAACCACATGATTATCTCAATAGATGCAGAAAAGGCCTTTAACAAAATTCAACAGCCCTTCATGCTAAAAATGCTCAATAAATTCGGTAATAATGGAACGTATCTCAAAATAATAAGAGCTATTTATGAGAAACCCACAGCCAATATCATACTGAATGGGCAAAAACTGGAAAAATTCCCTTTGAAAACTGGCACAAGACAGGGATGCCCTCTCTCACCACTCCTATTCAACATAGTGTTGGAAGTTCTGGCTACGGCAATCAGGCAAGAGAAAGAAATCAAGGTATTCAGTTAGGAAAAGAAGAAGTCAAATTGTCCCTGTTTCCAGATGACATGATTGTATATTTAGAAAACCCCATTGTCTCAGCCCAAAATCTCCTTAAGCTGATAAGAAACTTCAGCAAAGTCTCAGAATACAAAATTAATGTGCAAAAATCACAAGCCTTCTTATACACCAGTAACAGACAGAGAGCCAAATCATGAATGAACTTCCATTCACAATTGCTTCAAAGAGAATGAAATACCTAGGAATCCAACTTACTAGGGATGTAAAGGACCTCTTCAAGGAGAACTACAAACCACTGCTCAGTGAACTAAAAGAGGACACAAACAAATGGAAGAACATACCATGCTCATGGATAGGAAGAATCAATATCGAGAAAATGGCCATACTGCCCAAGGTAATTTATAGATTCAATGCCATCCCCATTAAGCTACCAATGACTTTCTTCACAGAACTGGAAAAAACTGCTTTAAAGTTCATATGGAACCAAAAAAGAGCCCACATTGCCAAGACAATCCTAAGTCAAAAGAACAAAGCTGGAGGCATCACGCTACCTGATTTCAAACTACACTACGAGGCTACAGTAACCAAAACAGCATGGGACTGGTACCAAAACAGAGATATAGACCAATGGAACAGAACAGAGCCCTCAGAAATAATACCACACATCTACAGCCATCTGATCTTTGACAAACCTCAGAAAAACAAGAAATGGGGAAAGGATTCCCTATTTAATAAATGGTACTGGGAAAATTGGCTAGCCATAAGTAGAAAGCTGAAACTGGATCCTTTCCTTACTCCTTATACAAAAATTAATTCAAGATGGATTAGAGACTTAAATGTTACACATAACACCATAAAAACCCTAGAAGAAAACCTAGGTAATACCATTCAGGACATAGGCATGGGCAAGGACTTCATGTCGAAAACACCAAAAGCAACGGCAACAAAAGCCAAAATTGACAAATGGGATCTCATTAAACTAAAGAGCTTCTGCACAGCAAAAGAAACTACCATCAGAGTGAACAGGCAACCTACAGATTGGGAGAAAATTTTTGCAATCTACTCATCTGACAAAGGGCTAATATCCAGAACCTACAAAGAACTCAAACCAATTTACAAAAAAAAACAAACAAACAACCCCATCAAAAAGTGGGCAAAGGATATGAACAGACACTTCTCAAAAGAAGACATTCATACAGCCAACAGACACATGAAAAAATGCTCATCATCACCGGCCATCAGAGAAATGCAAATCAAAACCACAGTGAGATACCATCTCACACCAGTTAGAATGGCAATCATTAAAAAGTCAGGAAACAACAGGTGCTGGAGAGGATGTGGAGAAACAGAAACACTTTTACACTGTTGGTGGGGTTGTAAACTAGTTCAACCATTATGGAAAACAGTATGGCGATTCCTCAAGGATCTAGAACTAGAAGTACCATATGACTCAGCCATCCCATTACTGGGGATATACTCAAAGGATTATAAGTCATGCTTCTATAAAGACACATGCACACGTATGTTTATTGCGGCACTATTCACAATAGCAAAGACTTGGAATCAACCCAAATGTCCATCAGTGACAGATTGGATTAAGAAAATGTGGCACATATACACCATGGAATACTATGCAGCCATAAGAAAGGATGAGTTTGTGTCCTTTGTAGGGACATGGATGCAGCTGGAAACCATCATTCTCAGCAAACTATCCGAAGAACAGAAAACCAAACACTGCATGTTCTCACTCATAGGTGGGAACTGAACAATGAGATCACTTGGACTCGGGAAGGGGAACATCACACACCGGGGCCTATCATGGGGAGGGGGAGTGGGGAGGGATTGCATTGGGAGTTATACCTGATGTAAATGAGGAGTTGATGGGTGCTGACGAGTTGATGGCTGCAGCACAGCAACATGGCACAAGTATACATATGTAACAAACCTGCACGTTATGCACATGTACCCTAGAACTTAAAGTATAATAATAATAATAATAATAAAAGCCAGAGTCAGAGAGATTTTTGTTTTTCTGCTAAAGGCAAATCAATTCCTGTGATAGATTTTCATCTAATATGTTATTTGAAACAAAATAATTTATATGCAAAGAATAGAAACAGAAGAATAAAGTATCCTTTCCAATTAAATATGATTGTGCTGCCTGATTTATTTTTTCAAAGTGAGAGAAATACAATGAGTTTTAACAAGCTTTATTATAACTTCAAATATAACCATCAAGCTAAAAATGACTTTGATTTTGTGTGACTGTGATTTTCTTCAGAAAGTTCAAATAGACATGGTATGTTCTAAGGTTACCATGTTAGCTTTTAATGCAGTATTTTACACTGCATCAATACAAATTTTTTTAGATCAACAATATATCTGATGCAGTATTTTCTTCTTCAAAGTTTTTGAAATCTAAAGTGTTGGCAGAAATCTTGTAACTCTGAAGTTAGAACAAATCTTACTAAAATAGTTTTCTATACACAATGGGAAGCTACTGAAGGGTTTTAAGCAAAATCAGATCTGTGTTTGAAAAGCTCTCTCTGGGCCAGGTACAGTGGCTCACACCTATAATCCCAGCACTTTGGGAGGCTGAAGTGGGTGAATTGCTTGAGCCCAGGAGTTTGAGACCAACCTGGGAAAGATGGCAAAACCCATCACCACAAAAAACACAAAAATTAGCAGGTGTGGTGGTGTGTGCCTGTAGTTCCAGCTACTCAGGAGGCTGAGCTGGGTGGATCACTTGAGTCCAGGAGCTGGAGGTTGCAGTGAGCTGAGATGGCACCACTGCACTCCAGGCTGGGTGACAGAGTGAGACCCCATCTCAAAAAAAAAAAAAAAAAAAAAAAAAAAGAAAGAAAGAAAGGAAAGAAAAGCTCTCTCTGGATGTGAGATCCCTTTGGAGGGAGCTTTTGGAGGGAGTGTAGGCTCCCTCTGTAATGATGCGGAGCACAGTGTAAACTGGGGCTATATCTCTTGCCAGTGGCTGAGTTAGGAGGCTACAACAGTAGTCAGATTATTGTGAAGTCTTGGAGATGGAAGCATGTGGACAGCTTTGAGAATGAATAGGAGGTAACATTGAGAAGATTTCATGAATGGTTAGATATAGGGGCCAAGGGAGGGAGATGTCAAGGGTGACTCCTAGATTTCTGGCTTGCCCAACTTGGTATTACTGGTACCTTCAGTAACAGAGGGAGGAATACAGGTTCAAGACCACACCAGGAGTTGGGGACAGCATGCTTACTTCTGGATGTAGCAATTTTGAAAAGGCTTTGAGACTTCCAAGATGTGATGTCAAGCAGACAATTGAACATATAGGTTGGGAACACAGAGCTGGAGGTGTCAAAGTGTGCAGAGGTGTTAGATGAGACAATTGACACCATGGTTGGGGATGAGGTGGCCTAAGGAGGGAGCATAAAGTGGAAGAGGAGAGGCCCTAGGGCAAATATTTATGTGGCTGGGTCAGCAAAGGAGATAGAAAAAGAGTCATAAGCTAGATAGGACACAGAGAACCAATAAAGGGACAAGTTATGGAAAATGAGTGATTCAAGATGTGTGGAATGGGCAACCATGTGCAGAGGTGCTGAGAAGTCAATGAGAGTAGATTACCTCCAAGTGTTCGAATGATGAAGTCTGGCTGTACAACCTTGTATACAGATTATTATTATTATTTGTCCACAAGCCTTAAGTTAAAGTCCCAGGAACTGATTTGATAGGTCAAAAAGGGAAAATATTTGCTAATCAACATTTTAAAGGGCAAAAGATAATAGATGATTAGTCCCTGACCCCCAAGCTTAAGTGAGCCTCAGGGCATGACATCTAACATGTCATTCCAAACAAATTCTAATCAGGCAGGTCTTCTTTGTCTACCATATATGTACTTTTATTTCCCTCTTTCTTTTTCTGTCTCTCTCCTTTCTATTTTTAAATCATTTCTATTCACTTGAGGACTGCTTTTATTTCAATGTTTTAGAAGTTTCAACTTATTTAAATGATAGGTTTTGACAGCATGATGAAATGTTGCATATCCCTTAGCCTTGCTTTTATAAGCAACTTTTCTTCAATCTAATAAGTGCAGAGAATTATAGATAAGTTAGCTCAGGATATAGAAAGTGCCTATTAATCTGCTGCTTCCAAACAAAAATGACTAGCCAAGAACAAAGTACAATTGATATATGTCTCTGATCTTTAAATTGCTTAATGAAAAATTGTATTAATGTATTTGAAGTGTCAGAATTCCACTTGAGGCCTAGCTGGTTCTTATGGTTCCTTATATGATCAAAAGGAGAGAGTCACCCTATCTGGCATTTCAAAAACCCATCTATGCACAGTTACTTCTCAGCAGAAGCAATTTGCATCTGAATCTTCTCCAGCCCTCATACATTGTGGTATCTGAGAGGAAGAGGGAAGGGAGATGGTGAATCTTTTTCTTGTGATTGTTTGCAATGGCTTTTGGCTGTGAGTTGCCTGCATTTCACTCTTTTGAATGACCTCCCTGCTCTCTGATTCTTATGGCATTGACTAATACTACACACCAAGCAAGGCTGCCAACTGATTGGCACAATTTGCAATTTTCATGGCTCACTTGGTAGACTTGCATAGATGTAACTGGCTTGCCTCTTTTTTCTGCCAATTAAACTGTGCACTCGAGTGTCATCACCCAACATCACTGACAAGGGCAAATGGTACCAGGTTAGCTCTGTGCAAAGACATTCACCACAGAATGATTAGTTTGTACCTTTTATTCCCTGAGAGAGGGGCCAAAATCAAAATAGCAAAAAGATAAAGAGGACTATTTCTCCACTGTCTAGGAAAAACACAATGAAAGTCTAAATCTGCCAAATGCTAATCACATAACTTACACCTGAACTACCTGCATAACAGCTCAAATCTGTGCTCCTCCTTTTTCCTCTCTGCCTTCTCGCCTATTCAGACATCACCTCCTTCATGTGGCCTGTTCTGATCTTTTAAGAGTTGTAGAGAGGACTGAATAAAATAAAACTGAAACACGCAGCACAGCATCTAGCATATGGTACAAGTTTTATTAATGGGAGTAGCTCCAGTAGCAGTAGCAAACCTGCCCACTGGATTTTTATTGTTGTTTGTCTTTGTCACTCGGCCTGCCACCACCCATTGGTACAGAATTCCACATTCCATTTCCATGATCCCCTCATAAGCAACCCAGGTGAATTTTTTTACTGGTTGCTTCTTCCTCAGTCATTAATTCATTTATACATATACTCATTCATTTCATCTCTAGGTATTTCTTAAGTACCACGATGTGCCAGGCATTGAACCACAATCTCCGAGGAAACGGTGGTAAACAAGACAGATATGATATCCCTCTCCTGATAGAGCTTTCATTCTTGTGGAGGAAATCACAAGCCAAAATAAATAAATAAAATAATTGCCAGAGCAGGAAGACAAGAAGCTACTTTTCACAAGACAGTCAAGAAAAGGCTTCTTTAGGAGTACGGTTTCAATCCTACACACCTGCAGAAGAGCTGAAATTAGAAAGGACCTTTCGACCTAAGTACATGACAGGAGAGAAAGCTATGTATTTTCATGTAGAACAGTTTAGGAGCAGGGGGATCCCAGTTTCTTATAATCAGATTGTCTCTCAGTTTATTTTAATATGCACTAATAACAGAAACTGTTATTTAAATGATATGGTTTAGCAAATTTGACCCCCCCAACAAAAGTATACATTTCAAATGATGAAAAGGGACAGTTTTAGATATTGTTTTGTTAAAGAAACTGGAAAATTCCCTTTACTTTTCTGGGCCTCAAATCTTTCTGAAGATAGTCCAGGTCATAAAAATATTGACCACATCAAGTCCTGGAGTTATTATAAGTGTGACCATGGCACATTAATACAAAATGTGTAATAATAAACTTTTAAAACATTTCATGAGAAATATTTAGTCTGGCGGTGATGGCAATAAACTTTAAAATATAAAAGTGTCAATGACCAAAAGAGTCTCAGTGAGATTTTAGTTTATTGTTTCTTCTGATTCAATCAGACTGGAAACGTGAGTTATGCTGTAATCGTATATCAATGCAGTCTTACGCTCTGCCCTGGTGAAGAGGAAGCAGAAAGAAGGAAATGAGTTGGTACCTGTTTATTGGCCACCAAAGCTTTCTTCAAGAACACATTTTGGGAAGCTTTGGATGTACAGCAAAATCAAGACATACATGTAGAAAAAAAATATGTAGTTGTTAATATACATATTGTTTCAATGCTATTCACATCACTTGTAATCATTGATATTAGGGAGAAGTGAAGCAAAGAAAGAGCAAACACAGTTCCTGACTGCTTGCTGGTCATTGTCAACCACGTTAATGAGTTTTCTAGCTTGCCTTTCTTTCATCATGGTCATATGTGGCTGGTCAAGAGGTTAACCTCCAGCACAAGGTTCAATTAAGATCTAGTAATTAGGTTTTTCTTTCCTATGATAAGGAATACTTTTAATGCAATTACCTAATGAGAACAGGCAAATGCTGCTGAATTCTAATTGATAAATGCCCAGGAGTACATGCAAACACTAAAGACCATCTGCCCTGAATTTTGAGTGACTACCAATTTTAAGGCTACACTACAACCAAATCAATTCAGAGCATTCCAGTTTCTTATTTAAAGAACTTCCATCTCCACTATCCAGGTACCTTATTTATTTCAGCTGTATAAGCTGATACTATCACAAGAATTCAAATGCTTTAATAGTCTGCTTTTAAAGGCTGGTAAAATATTAAATGTCTCCTAGCACTGATCAGTATAATTTGTCAATTTTTTAAATGGAGCAAGTCGCTAAGAAGTGTGTACGTAAGCCCAAAAAGTACAAGAGTGGATTCAGTAACCAAAATAACAACAAAGGTAAAACGAAGCAGTTTTGGGAAACAGCCAGATTCCAGTCTTAGGTCTGGAGTTATGATGTCTTGGGCAGATAACTCAAACTATCTCTATTATTTGTAAAATAGAAATAACAAGCCTAACTTTTAGATTTGTTGGGAGCTTTGCTGAAGTTTGTTGTCCTGTGGTATGGCATATGATAAAAATGTGCAATCAAAATCAGTCAATATCTATCTCCCCAGGCTGGCCAGCCAGACCTCATTGTGCAATCTGCCCTGGATTCTGAATCCTCTATTAATCACGTTGGTTGATTCCCTGTGCTGCAGCCATGGTTCCGAGATGAGAGTGGTCACAGGAAGGCAATGGATTGGAGCACTTTGTTCCCTGTTCTAAATTTAAAATTGTGAAAGGAAAGAAAAGTCCCATCTTTATAATCACAGCAAAACAGAGAATTGAAGACTAAATGAGCCAAAGACTAACAGCACATTTTATGCCTGATTTACCAAAGTAATTACTCACATCTATCCTTACCTTGGCCGTGACTTTTTTTTTTTTTTAATACTTTAAGTTCTAGGGTACATGTGCACAACGTGCAGGTTTGTTACATACGTATACATGTGCCATGTTGGTGTGCTGCACCCATCAACTCGTCATTTACATTAGGTATATCTCCTAATGCTATCCCTCCTCCCTCCGCCCTCCCCACAATAGGACCCGGTGTGTGATGTTCCCCTTCCCGAGTCCAAGTGATCTCATTGTTCAATTCCCACCTATGAGTGAGAACATGCGGTATTTGGTTTTCTGTACTTGCGATAGTTTGCTGAGAATGATGGTTTCCAGCTGCATCCATGTCCCTACAAAGGACACAAACTCATCCTTTCTTATGGCTGCATAGTATTCCATGGTGTATATGTGCCACATTTTCTTAATCCAGTTTGTCACTGATGGACATTTGGGTTGATTCCAAGTCTTTGCTATTGTGAATAGTGCCGCAATAAACATACGTGTGCATGTGTCTTTATAGAAGCATGACTTATAATCCTTTGAGTATATCCCCAGTAATGAGATGGCTGAGTCATATGGTACTTCTAGTTCTAGATCCTTGAGGAATCGCCATACTGTTTTCCATAATGGTTGAACTAGTTTACAACCCCACCAACAGTGTAAAAGTGTTTCTGTTTCTCCACATCCTCTCCAGCACCTGTTGTTTCCTGACTTTTTAATGATTGCCATTCTAACTGGTGTGAGATGGTATCTCACTGTGGTTTTGATTTGCATTTCTCTGATGGCCGGTGATGATGAGCATTTTTTCATGTGTCTGTTGGCTGTATGAATGTCTTCTTTTGAGAAATGTCTGTTCATATCCTTTGCCCACTTTTTGATGGGGTTGTTTGTTTTCTTCTTGTAAATTTGTTTGAGTTCTTTGTAGGTTCTGGATATTAGCCCTTTGTCAGATGAGTAGATTGCAAAAATTTTCTCCCAATCTGTAGGTTGCCTGTTCACTCTGATGGTAGTTTCTTTTGCTGTGCAGAAGCTCTTTAGTTTAATTAGACCCCATTTGTCAATTTTGGCTTTTGTTGCCATTGCTTTTGGTGTTTTCGACATGAAGTCCTTGCCCATGCCTATGTCCTGAATGGTATTACCTAGGTTTTCTTCTAGGAGTTTTATGGTTTTAGGTCTAACATTTAAGTCTCTAATCCATCTCGAATTAATTTTCATATAAGGAGTAAGGAAAGGATCCAGTTTCAGCTTTCTACTTATGGCTAGCCAATTTTCCCAGTACCATTTATTAAATAGGGAATCCTTTCCCCATTTCTTGTTTTTCTGAGGTTTGTCAAAGATCAGATGGCTGTAGATATGTGGTATTATTTCTGAGGGCTCTGTTCTGTTCCATTGGTCTATATCTCTGTTTTGGTACCAGTACCATGCTGTTTTGGTTACTGTAGCCTTGTAGTATAGTTTGAAGTCAAGTAGCGTGATGCCTCCAGCTTTGTTTTTTTGGCTTAGGATTGTCTTGGCAATGTGGGCTCTTTTTTGGTTCCATATGAAATTTAAAGCAGTTTTTTCCAATTCTATGAAGAAAGTCATTGGTAGCTTAATGGGGATGGCATTGAATCTATAAATTACCTTGGGCAATATGGCCATTTTCACAATATTGATTCTTCCTATCCATGAGCATGGTATGTTCTTCCATTTGTTTGTGTCCTCTTTTATTTCACTGAGCAGTGGTTTGTAGTTCTCCTTGAAGAGGTCCTTTGCATCCCTTGTAAGTTGGATTCCTAGGTATTTTATTCTCTTTGAAGCTATTGTGAATGGGACTTCATTCATGATTTGGCTCTCTGTTTGTCTGTTACTGGTGTATAAGAATGCTTGTGATTTTTGCACATTGATTTTGTATCCTGAGACTTTGCTAAAGTTGCTTATCAGCTTAAGGAGATTTTGGGCTGAGACAATGGGGTTTTCTAAATATACAATCATGTCATCTGGAAACAGGGACAATTTGACTTCTTCTTTTCCTAACTGAATACCCTTGATTTCTTTGTCTTGCCTGATTGCCCTAGCCAGAACTTACAAACTATGTTGAATAGGAGTGGTGAGAGAGGGCATCCCTGTCTTGTGCCAATTTTCAAAGGGAATGTTTCCAGTTTTTGTCCATTCAGTATGATAATGGCTGTGGGTTTGTCATAAATAGCTCTTATTATTTTGAGATACGTTCCATCATTACCGAATTTATTGAGCGTTTTTAGCATGAAGGGCTGTTGAATTTTGTCAAAGGCCTTTTCTGCATCTATTGAGATAATCATGTGGGTTTTGTCTTTGGTTCTGTTTATATGCTGGATTATGTTTATTGATTTGCATATGTTGAACCAGCCTTGAATCCCAGGGAGGAAGCCCACTTGATCATGGTGGATAAGCTTTTTGATGTCCTGTTGGATTTGGCTTGCCAGTATTTTATTGAGGATTTTTGCATCGATGTTCATCAGGGATATTGGTCTGAAATTATCTTTTTTTCTTGTATTTCTGTCAGGCTTTGGTATCAGGATGATGTTGGCCTTGTAAAATGAGTTAGGGAGGATTCCCTCTTTTTCTATTGATTGGAATAGTTTCAGAAGGAATGCTACCAACTCCTCCTTGTACCTCTGGTAGAATTCTGCTGTGAATCCATCTGGTCCTGGACTTTTTTTGGTTGGTAGGCTATTAATTATTGCCTCAATTTCAGAGCCTGCTATTGGTCTATTCAGGGACTCAACTTCTTCCTGGTTTAGTCTTGGGAGAGTGTAAGTGTCCAGGAAATTATCCATTTCTTCTAGGTTTTCTAATTTATTTGCATAGAGGTGTTCTCTGATGGTAGTTTATATTTCTGTGAGGTCAGTGGTGATATCTTCTTTATCATTTTTTATTGCATCTATTTGATTCTTCTCTCTTTTCTTCTTTATTAGTCTTGCTAGTGGTCTATCAATTTTGTTGATCTTTTCAGAAAACCAGTGCCTTGATTCATTGATTTTTTGGAGGGTTTTTTGTGTCTCTATCTCCTTCAGTTCTGCTCTGATCTTAGTTATTTCTTGCCTTCTGCTAGCTTTTGAATGTGTTTGCTCTTGCTTCTCTAGTTCTTTTAATTGTGATGTTAGAGTGTCAATTTTAGATCTTTCCAGCTTTCTCTTGTGGGCATTTGGTGCTATAAATTTCCCTCTACACACTGCTTTAAGTGTGTCCCAGAGATTCTGGTATGTTGTGTCTTTGTTCTCATTGGTTTCAAAGAACATCTTTATTTCTGCCTTCATTTTCTTATGTACCCAGTAGTCACTCAGGAGCAGGTTGTTCAGTTTCCATGTAGTTGAGTGGTTTTGAGTGAGTTTCTTAATCCTGAGTTCTAGTTTGATTGCACTGTGGTCTGAGAGATAGTTTGTTATAATTTCTGTTCTTGTACATTTCCTGAGGAGTGCTTTACTTCCAACTATGTGGTCAATTTTGGAATAAGTGTGATGTGGTGCTGAGAAGAATGTATATTCTGTTAATTTGGGGTGGAGAGTCTGTAGATGTCTATTAGGTCCGCTTGGTGCAGAGTTGAGTTCAATTCCTGGATATCCTTGTTAACCTTCTGTCTCATTGATCTGTCTAATGTCCAAGCCTTCTTCTGTCAACTCGTCAAAGTCATTCTCTGTCCAGCTTTCATCCATTGCTGGTGATGAGCTGCGTTCCTTTGCAGGGGGAGATGTGCTCTTATTTTTTGAATTTCCAGCTTTTCTGCCCTGCTTTTTCCCCATCTTTGTGGTTTGTCTGCCTTTGGTCTTTGATGATGGTGACGTATTGACGAGGTTTTTGTGTGGGTGTCCTTTCTGTTTGTTAGTTTTCCTTCTAACAGTCAGGACCCTCAGCTGCAGGTCTTTTGGAGTTTGCTTGAGGTGCACTCCAGACCTGTTTGCCTGGGTATCAGTAGCAGAGGCTGCAAAAGATAGAATATTGCTGAACAGCGAGTGTTGCTGTCTGATTCTTGCTCTGGAAGCTTCGTCACAGGGGTGTAGCCACCCATGTGAGGTGTGAGGTATCAGTCTGTACCTAGTGGGGGATGTCTCCCAGTTAGGCTACCCAGGGGTCAGGGACCCACTTGAGCAGGCAGTCTGTCCATTCTCAGATCTCAACCTCCATGCTGGGAGATCCACTGCTCTCTTCAAAACTGTCAGACAGGGACATTTACCTCTGCCAAGGTTTCTGCTGCTTTTTGTTTAGCTATGCCCTGTCCCCAGAGGTGGAGTCTACAGAGGCAGGCAGGCATCCTTGAGCTGTGGTGGGCTCCACCCAATTCGAGCTTTCCAGCGGCTTTACCTACTTAAGCCTCAGCAATGGCGGGTGCCCCTCCCCCAGCCTCGCTGCCACATTGCAGTTAGATCTCAGACTGCTGTGCTAGCAATGAGGAAGGCTCTGTGGGCGTGGGACCCTCCGGGCCAGGTGTGGGATATAATCTCCTGGTGTGCCTTTTGCTAAGACCCTTGGTAAAGCACAGTATTAGGGTGGGAGTTACCCGATTTTCCAGGTGTTGTGTGTCTCAATTTCCTTTGGGTAGGAAAAGGAATTCCCTTCCCCCTTGCACTTCCCAGGTGAGGTGATACCTTGTCCTGCTTCAGCTCTCACTAGTTGGGCTGCACTCACGGATCAGCACCAACTGTCCGACATGCCCCAGTGGGATAAACCTGGTACCTCAGCTGAAAATGCAGAAATCACCCATCTTCTGTGTCGCTCATGCTAGGGAGTTGGAGGCTGGAGCTGTTCCTATTCGGCCATCTTGGGTGTGCCCCCATTTGGCCATGACTCTTAGATTTACCTCTACCATCTAAGAATCACAACTCTTCAGCTTGTTCAGTAGACACAAGTCCCAGGCTTAGGGGAGTTCAGGAATTAGCATTAAGGTTCTGAGTGAAAGTTCTCCATAGAAATCGTTTCTTGACATAAATGTCCTCCACTCGAACATCTGTAATTTTACACACATGAAATTTCTCCGCTTTCAAAATAATAATACCTAGCATCTGTAGGAGAGTAAATTGATACCAACATCAAAATGTAAACACGGAAGATAAGAGGATTTTATAAGACCTGCTTTTTACATTTTCTTTTTCATATTCTATAAAAAGAGTACAACATAAGCAAAATGGTTGTGTAAATCTAACTGCAGACATAGTTTTAAGTCTTTCAACTGCAGTAATACTCCAAGATCCTCTCTCATAGTTTATAACAGCATTCAAATTCTACTCCAGACATTTACCCTTTCCATATGTTCCTAGCAGAAAATGTGCTTGAAAACAGAAATTCAGAGAGACATACGATACTCAATAATATAAAACATTTTCTAGGGGAACAAAAGGGACACTCTAATGAAAATACTTGTTGGATATTGGTTTTACTCAAATATTATCCAAGTATCATTCCTTTGGTAACCATTGTTTTGCATCTTATAATGTTTTTTTCTGAGATTTTTTGAATGCTCTTGTATTAAGATGTTCTTATAGCAAAGGTTATTGTTTTAAGTCTTATTTCAAATCTTCTCTAACTAAAATGTATAGCTGAAGCCACTCCTCAAACAAAACTTCCCTTTTCCTTTTGTAAAACTGTAGGCATTTTTTGATACAATAGCACGATTGTTTGAGCTCCAGTACAACAAATTTGAGACACTGATGAAGTCAACAGAAATTTACAGCGTGTCACCTCACCTCACTTAAAAGATCAAAACATAATAGACTGAAGAATATCCACTAAATGATTATTAAATATTTTTGACAGTTTGAATTTTAATTTGGGGACTATCAGTGACAGTTTCTGAAAAATCCTGACACCAATTTCTCTAAGAGTATAAAAGTATTGCCACTGAAGATCTTTCTACAGCATAGATGGGTGAGTGAGGGATGTATAGTGAATGTGGGCTGAAACTTTGGGTTATATAATCAGATAAGAATTTCAAATGCCTGTATCAGAAAATAATGCAACGGCAAAGAAAAGTGTAGTTCATTGAAAACTCTCTTCAGGAGATATAAGGTCTTTCTCTTCCTGCCTTTCACATGAAAAAAAAAATCTTTTAGATATAAGTTATTTCATTTTCTACAATATTCTTGAAGTTTTGCCAATGAAAGAGATTTTCTTATACCGAAGAAGCATTTCAATACAACCAGAATAAGAATTGCAAGCACATGGCAGGCATAATGCCCCTCATCAATACACCACAGGCAGTCATTGCAATAGATGTTGGTACTCTTGGTCAGTGCAATGGTAAATCTTGTGTGTCAACTTGACTGAACTAGGGTGCCCAGTTGTTTAGTAAAACAACACCCAAGATGTTGTGAAGACAGTATTAGATGTGATTGACATTTACAATCAGTAAATCAGTTTGAGCAAAGCAGATTATCCTCCATAGTATGAGTGGGTATCATCCAGTCAGCTGAAAGCTTTAAGAACAAAGAATAAGGTTTCTGGAAAAGAAAGATTTCTACCTCAAGACTGCAATATAGAAGCTCTGCCTGAGTCTCTCACCTGCCAGCCTGCCTTGTAGATTTCAGACTCAAGACTGCATGCAATTAACTTTTACCTGAATTTCCAGCCTGCCAGCTTGTCCTAAAGATTTCAAACTTGCCAGGCACCACAATCACATGAGCCAATTCCCTAAAAAAAATCTATTTGTACTTATATATTATTTACATATACAAATGATATCCTATTGGTTCTAGAGAACTCTGACCTCTCACTAACATACCCAGCAGGCCCAGGCATGGCTCTTTCTCCACACTTATTCCAGGCAGCCACTACTGGTCAATTAGAGGTGACACACCCAGTTACATCTATTTTCCATTTCCATAGACTATCTGGACATTTAAGAAAACAGCATATGGAATACATATATAAAGTAAAAATTCTTTTTGTAGTGTGTTTAATTACCTTTGTCTTTTTTTTTTTTTTTTTTTTTTTTTTTTTTTTTTTTTTTTTTTTTTGAGATGGAGTTTCACCCTTGTTACCCAGGCTGGAGTGCAATGGCACGATCTCAGTTCACTGCAACCTCCGCCTCCTGGGTTCAAGCGATTCTCCTGTCTGAGCCTCCTGAGTAGCTGGAATTACAGGCACCCGCCACCATACCCAGCTAATTTTTGTAATTTTATTAGAGATGGGGTTTCACCACTTTGGCCAGGCTGGTCTCAAACTCCTGACCTCAGGTGATCTGCCCACCTCAGCCTCTCAAAGTGCTGAAATTACAGGCATGGGCCACCACGCCAGTCACCATTGTCTTTTATATTTTAGTTGTTATGTAATCAGCTTGCTTAAATCAATATATACTTCATTTCACAGCTCTTCATTATTCATATTGTAGAACAGTTTCCCACAGCCTACCAAATATAATAAAAAGCACAGAGATGTGTTAACATCAAACTTTACATTATCTTAAGATGAGTTTTCACCTTTCTCAACTATCTCTCCCTAAATAATCTTACCCATTTTCTTATATTTCAAGTCAGAGTTAAAATGAAGATACAAAAATTGTCAAAGGGCCTTAGTCATAGGACCTACCCCACCTCCAAAGGTGTTCACCAGCCTCTCCTGCCCACCCATTTTCTCTGAGTCCTAGATCCATTGTATCCAACTATTCATCCCTGCTGCTACCCACTTCCCCACCTGTCTGTCTCCCACATCCCTGTAAATATACGCTACTTCATTGCTTATGTCAGGTATTTAAGTCATCCTTGATTCCTCTTTTCTTTTACTCCCATATCCGAATACCACCAAGTAACATGGGTCCTACCTCAAAGACACATCTCATTTTGTCCTCTACTCCCCATTTCCTCTGGTATCATTCAAGTCCTCGATGCCAGTATTTCTGACTTGGACTCTTGTAACTGCTTCTTTATGATCTCCTCTTCCATTCTTGCCCTCACAATTCATTCCTCACATTGCATGAAAAGTTCCTATTGTGAAAATTGGATTATGTTACAAAGTCGATTAACCATTCAAAGACTTCTCATTATACTCAGAATATAAAGCCCATGTGACTCATCCCCTCCCTCACCATCATCACTTCATGCCATTTGCCCTCTGCTCAGTGTCTGAGGCACACTGTTCCCCCATTGCCACATCCAGTTTTTAAAATAAGTTCTTCCTCACCTCACAGCTTTATTTCATGCTGGTCCCACTTCCTGAAAGCCTTCTCCATGCATACATCCTGAGTCCTTTACTGTTACTTGACCCAAGGGTCAACATACTGTTCACCAACATCTCATCTCAACTCAATCAGTCTTTTTCTGAGATGGTGTTTTCTAACAAATTTCCTTGCTTGGTGTATTACAATTTGTAAGTATCTGGTTTATTTGTCTGCTTATTGGTCTTTTGTTTCTTACCTCCACTAGTATGTACGTGCTGGTAGTTAATGGTCATGTCTATGATGTTTATTTTTGTAACTACAGAAAAATCTCGATTCCTTAAACTTAGTAAGCATTCAGTAAATACGTTTGAAAGAAAATAGTTCATGTATTCTTAAAAAGAATTCCTTAGCTACAAGCTCTGCTTTTACTACATGTCACTAGACCATTAACCCTTTGCCCTGACAAAAACAGTCTAAATTTTATCACAGAACTCTGGGAAAATTAAACAAAATTATTGGAAGAAAACAGAATTTTATATTATATTTAGGAGAGTGAAAGATTTATTTTAGATTTTCAATAGGTGGATAGACTTATAGATTTAAATTTACATAAACATAATTTATATATAAAATGGCATATATTATTGCATACATACATTATTTATATATGGTACATACATACATTTATATATATATAAATTGGCATGTATATTATACATATATAATGACACAATAGAAGAAATATATAGCTCTTACAACTATAATAATTAATAATTAAGACCATGCTGAAACATGAGGAAATATTACGATATGATGTTCAGGTAAAAAGCATAATGCAAAATGAATGGTAACTTTGATATAATCACATGTATATAAAATGAATATACATGTATAAAAGTGAAGGTCATGAATAAAAATGAAAATGGTTACACTAGGATTTATTATTTTGAAGAAAAACCCATTCATGTTTTACATCATTATCCTTTGTATCAAAAGTACAAATAGGGACAAACTGCACAATGAAAACCTTTGACATAATTTTTACAAAGTTGATCTTAAAAGTTAAATTACATCAGGCTGCAGGTAACAGATATCTCAGTGTTGCTACATTTGCTTTAAGCAGCAGTGCATCTGGAGCCATGTAACAAGAGATCATTCTTAAACAAAATTGGAGACAATAGAGCCTTTTTAGGCAAATTAAATTGGTATTTTTTCTATAAATGTTTCAGATATTTAGACTTTGGTCTTTTATCTATTCACAAAGCCAGTATAGCAAGAGAAACAAAATAAAATATAAGACTTTAAGCCTGGATCCCATCACTCAGGACATGAAGATAATAATGTTTATTTCTCTGAAATAAAATTTTTATTTCCCTGAGTTAAAAGGAAAATAATGGTATTTTAATTTGAAATGTATCCAAAGACAATGAACTTATTTTAAGATTCATTATTTAAGTCAATAAACATTACCCTGTGGCAGGCACTGCGCCACCCAGTGGGCCACAAATATGTTAAAGTGCCATGTCCACCTTCATTCAAGACCACAGCAGACAGCGAATATTTATCATGGGTGCCACCCAGGCCTATGGCCGAGGGCAAAGGGGGCACAGGGAAAGGTAATTTGATTCCTTCTGTGAAGAGGCTTTCTGCGGAAGACGACCTGGTAACCGGCCCTTGAACGATGGTGAGAGTTTCATCAAGTATAGAAGAGAGAAGAAAAGCAGTCAATACTGAAAACAGGTTAACTCAGGTATGTGAAGAACAGTTTTTAAAATCACCTCATTTTTCTTGACTGGAGAGGAAGGCAAAAGATGAGAAAGTGTATATTTCCTTTTATTTTATAGACATGGCTGACTCGTCCTTTAATAGAAAGAGAGTGGTTCATTTGTTTAGTTATATACACTTCACAATAGACAATGGATCTAACTTATTAACTTTGTTATAAAATTCATATTCTTTGATTAAAAACCTCCAGGCAAAAATATTAATGGAAGAAGTCATAATATACTTATGCAGAAAGAAAAAATTTACTGGTTATATAATAAAAAAAATGTGTTTATATATACATGGCAATTCATATTCCACCTGCAGGGTGGCAGAAAATTGTGTTTAGATTTACTTTTGAAATTTAATTTCAGATTAATTTTCATATGGGCAACTGATTTGTTTTCCTTTTTAAATGTCAGTGCTATTGTTACGTAAGACAATAAATGTTAGTTGACAATGTAAGTAATTGTAATACAAAATAGCATCTGCTACAAGGCATTCAAAGCCACCTGCAACAAATATTCTATATCTAAATTGTAAATACATACCTTTTATTATGCAAGCCTTCCCTTATATAATATGGAAACCAACGGCCTTTTAATTTGATGTCTTGAAATGGACAAAATGAAAGACACATGTGAACTTAGCAGCTATTAACAAATTCACAGAACACTTCAGACACATACATGTGATTAAAAAATGTTTACCTTTTGGAGAAAATATAGAAGAAATGTTACTGCCCAAGTCATGCTCTCTTTTTCACTGTGCCTATTGCACATGGATAGTCTAACGTCAGATATTCCTCTGAGTCAGGCCAAACTGGGCAAGGGCAAACACCACCACATTCCTAGTTAGTGTTCCATGCTTTAATTCCACAGAGAGATCCTATTTCATATGTTTTTCATTTTAAATTCTGCCTTCTTGAATGCTATTTCCTTTCTTTTGGTTTTCACCAAGGTCAAAGGAACCTCCAGCAAATAAAAAATGCAAATGTCCAGCGGTGTACTGGAAACCTGCCTATCCAGTGTCCAAACAACCCTAGGCTTAAAGTTATTTAGCTCACTCAGGACACTACCAACATCAAAATTCTAATGGTCAAGAGCAAGCACATATTTATTAAAGACATTAACTGTGATGACTTTAGCCAGTGTCTCCTTTTTCATGCTGTCTCCTAGGGGGTATCTACAGGGGTGATCACCACAGGCATGATCAATCACTAAACAACATCCAGGTAAAAGGGTCTCTAATTATTCCCCCTACACACCCTATCATTCCCTGACTGTAGAGGATCTCAACATACTAATATTCAGTAAGAGTGTCAAAATAGAACCTCCAAGATTCTCATGCTAAGAGAATGCCAGATAAAACCTATACAGAACTGTAGTGTGAGCACAAACCCAAAAAGCAATTCCATCCTTCTACATATGGTGCCCTCATAAGTAATCTTTTCCTCTTCTCATTTCTTATAAAGCCTTGTAGCATTTGATGATCAGAGACTGAATATCAGATGTGAATGAATATTGCTTTGCAGAAGCCTTCAGCAAAGTTGGTCAAAATATGCCTTGGGAAAACAAAGCAACTGGTTACCAATTACCAGATGAATGAAGTATTAGGATTCAATTTTCAAAAGAGCTACTCAATTATGCACACTCTTCACTGCCTCGTTATGCACACATATATGTTGAACAATTAGAATTTTATCAGTAAATTAAAGCTGGACTTACTTTGGTAATTACAACACATTAAAGAGCCTCTCTCACCATGAATTTTATAAGTAGGTTTCAAACATATTCAGAAAAGTGATTCTTGCAATCTTAAAAGCAAACAATTTATGAAATTTCATTGTAGCAACCTTCAATTTATATAATGATTCTTCATTTTGGTGTTTTCTTATGTTAAATCTCAGTCAAACGCTCATGTGACTAAATTACTTGCTGTATAGCATTTTCCCACATAAAATGTGGAGAAACAGCCTCCTGGAAGTCATTAAAAATGCATTTCTAAGTATATGTTTTTATATAGATGTTCCAGAAAACAATTCAATGTGAAAAATATTGGACTCATTTGACTTGTTAAAATAAATTGTGTGCTAATAACATGAAGGTTTAAAAAAATCCATATTCCACTTCTGTTATCTCTTAATGTTTCTCGATTTTCTAAAATTAATGTATTCATTCAAGAAATATTTTTGAGCACTTATGTTACTGGCACTGTGCAAAGCACAGAAGACATTAATGTGAGTAAGAGATTACAGTCCCTATGGGGGGGGGTGCGGGGCAGGATACAATGACAATGATTTAAGATGTGTTTAGTCAATATATCACTGGGACATGGTGATTGTTTGAATAGAGACAGGGAGAAAGAGAAGTTAAAGAAGACTTCCAGGTTTTTGGAGTTGATGAGAAGACATCTGGTGGTGTAATTCTCAAAGCTAGGAAAACGACACAAAGAACAGATACAGAGGAGAGGAACTAAGATGAAAAGTTGAAGAGTTTGAGGTGCCAGCAAGATATCCAGACATCCACATCTAACAGCAATTGATATCAGGAGAGTCACTAGGCTAGAGAAACACTTCAGTAAATGAAAGAGACTGCATAGGATGTGTACATTGAGTGGAAAGAGGGGGTAGAAGGGGTGGGGCCAAACTCTGAGGAACACTAACATTTAAGGGAAAGATGGAGTCAGAGGAATCTGAAAAAGAAACTGAGAACAAGTGCCAGAAAGAGAGAGTAAGAAGAAATTCCAGCTGTGTATGGTGTCAGGATCTCCTGGGTACAGCATGCACTGAGAAAGAATAATTAAAAGCCAAGGAAGTCAAGGGCTGAGAAGTATCCACTGGGTTTACCATTAAGGAACTAAGTCTGACTTTAGGAGGACAGTTTCAGAGGGCTGGGAAGTGAAAGGGAAATAAAGGAGACAGTGACTACAGATGCTTCTTCCAACATGAACAATAAGAGATGGCAGAGAATGGAGGGGGTCTGGAGTTTTCATTTTAAAGCCCTAGAGGAAGGATTTTAGTTGTATAAGAAGGGTGAGACTGCGACTATTTTGCCACTATTGAAAGGGAGCCTGTGGAAGAGAGGAGATTAGAAATAAGAGCATGACAGAGTACATTATCAATGACCTCACACTTAAAAAGTAAGAAATACTTCCAGCAATAATGTAAATGGGATTTGGTTATAGATAGTTTTTCTCAAATCTAGTATTACAATATCTCTGCATAACAATCACTTCCTGATAAATTATTTACTTACATATATAAGTATTATATACATACGTACATATATATAAAACTTATATATATAAACTACTTCCTTCCACAAAGGTCTTGAGGCAGCTAACAAGAAAACAATAACAAAATCAAAATATAATAATAACAAAAATCAAAACTATATTACAAAATTGCAAAGTAAATATGGAAACTGGGGCTAAGAAGAATAAGGGTAGAAAAGTAATAAAACCAAGCATAATAAATACATAAAAAGCCTTGTATATTTGCTAGTACTGAGTTAAAATCTGGCTGTGAGCCACCTAGCAACCAAAGCAAAGAGAGAAATGCTAAATGGTACAAGGCTTTGTGTCCATAAAATGAAGACAAATGAATGGTCTAGGGGAGACATAGCTGCTTAAATCAAGACCAGAGAGAATTTTTTTCATTGTCCTTACAAAGATGACACAGTGAGGAAAAAAAAATGCCTTCCTTAAAATATGTCAACAACTGATAAAGCAACAAATTTCAAACACCTGTTTCTAAAAAATGTGCCCCAATACGTCCTAAAAGGAAATGATACCAGATGGCAATTAACTTGAGTTCCAAGAATGCAGAACTCTAACATCTGGTTTGATAGAGGGCCTAATTTAGAATATCTTAGAGGAATGGAAAAGCTGCATGCCCTGGGAGTATTCCTTCATCAATATTATTAAATAGCATTTTTCTCAACTAGCATGATAATAAGGTTTATACTGCAGAGAATTAGAGGTTGGACTTTATGGCATGAACCTTGGTAGCCAATCAGTGTTGAGAGGTAGCAAAAAATGTCCCAACTGGTGGGCACAGCAGAGAGATAAAAAAAATCCAGGAGTTGATACTAGTTGAATGTCTTTCTTTCTCTTCCTTGCCTACTTGCTGTGGCTAGGATTTCTAGTACTATGTTGAGTAGAAGTGGGGAGAGGCATGCTTACCTTGTTCCTAATCTTTCCGTTTGTCACCATTGAGTACGATGTTAGCTGTGGACTTTTCACACATAGCTTTTATTATGTTGAGAGGAATTTCTTCTATACCTAGTTTGTTGAGTTTCTGTCATAAAAGGATGTTGAATTCTGTCAAATGCTTTTCATAATTTATTGAGATGATTGGGTGATTTTCATCCCTTATTCTATCAATTTGATGTACCACATTTATTGATTTGCATATGTTGAACCATCTTTGGATCCCAAATATAAATCCCACTGGATCATGGTGTGTGAGTCTTTCGATGAGCTGTTGAATTCAGGTTGCTAGTATTTGATTAAGGAGTTTTAAAATCTATGTTTATCAATGATATTGGTTTGTAGTTTTCTCTTCTTTTTGTTTCTTCGTATAGCTTTGTAAAATGAGTTTAAAAGTGTTCCCTCTTCTTCAAATTTTTGGAAGATTTGAAAGAAATTGTATTAATTCTTCTTTAAATGTTTGGTATAATTGACTAGTGAATTCATTTGGCCTATTTTGTGTTGAGAAGTTTTTAAATAGTTATTCAATCCCCTTCTTTATTAGCCTGTTCAGAGTTTCTATTATTTCATGATTCGGTTTTGGTATGTTGTATATTTCTAAGAATTTATTCATTTACTCTATGTTATCCAATTTATTGGTGTATAATTTTTTCAAACTGGACTCTTATGATCTTTCTTATTTCTGTGGCATCAGTTGTAATGTCTCTTCTTTCATTTATAATTTTATTTGAGTCTTCTCTTTTTAACTTATTAGTCTAGCTAAGAATCTGCAATTTTCTTTGTCCTTTAAAAAACCCAATTCTAAGTTTCATTTGATTGATTTTAAACACTCTAATTTTCTAGCTGTATGAAAATTGTTATATTAGTTATAGTACATATAAATGATTGAATTAAATGATTGGAGAATTAAGAATCATGGTTTTGTGTTTTTACAAAACATACGCTCTAGGCGTGGCACAGTGGCTCATGTCTGTAATCCCAGCACTTTGGGAGGCCAAGACGGGCAGATCATGACGTCAGGAGATCGAGACCATCCTGGCTAACATGGTGAAACCCCATCTCTACTAAAACTACAAAAAAATTGCCGGCTGTGGTGGCAGGCACCTGTAGTCCCAGCTACTCGGGAGCTGAGGCAGGAGAATGGCATGAACCCAGGAGGCGGAGCTTGCAGTGAGCCGAGATTGCACCACTGTACTCTAGCCTGGGTGACAGAGCAAGACTCCATCTCAAAAAAAAAAAAAGAAGAAATAAAAAAAGAACTGGAGTCTCCCTATGTTGCTCAGGCAGGTCTTGAACTCCTGGACTCAAGCAATCCACCTACCTTGGCATCCCAAAGTACTGGGATTACAGGCGTGAGCCACCGTACCCAGCTTCATTGATTTTTTTTTCTGCTGTCATTCTATTCTGAATTTCATTATTTTCTGCTCTAATGTGTATTATTTTCTTCCTTCTGCTTACTTTGGACTTAGTTTGTTCTTTTATTTATATTAATGGGAGAAAACGCAATGACTTTTGCACCAGTCTAATAGTTGCTTCAGGTATAAAGTTAGGTTGTTTATTTGACATCTTTCTTTTATGTTAATGTAGATATCAATTACTATAAACATCCCTCTTAGAACCTGTCTTGATGTTTACTAGCTATTCAATGAGATTTTCCCAATACTATACATATTAGTGCATCATTTAAACCAGATTTATAAGTCGGCATTTTTTGTTGTTGTTGTTGTTGGCAATTTTGCATTGGGAACATTGCTGTTGCATACAAAAGTCTAAGGTTATGATTTTCCTGGAACGCTTTAGAAATAATATTCTAGATTTGTGGATGGAGTTGATTTATATGGCATTCTACTACTTACACACTACATTACCTGACATTTTTACATTTTTAGAGTAAGATAATTGTGTTAGGCTGTTCTTGCATTGCTATAAAGAAACACCTAGTGCTGAGTAATTTATAAAGAATAGAGGTTTAGTTGGCTCACAGTTCTGCAGGCTGTACAAACATGACGCTGGCATCTGCTTGGCTTCTGGGAAGGCCTCAGGGAGCTTTTATTCATAGTGGAAGAGGAAGCATGAGCAGGCACATCACATGGCGAGAGTGGGAGCAATGGCAGGGGGCAGATGCCATACACTTTTAAACAGTCAGATCTCATGAGAACACACTCAACTATCACTGGAACAGTACCTAGAGGATGGCACTAAATCATTCATGAGAAATCCAACCCCATGAACCAATCACCTCCCACCAGGCCCCATCTCTAACAGTGGGGATTATAATTCAACATGAGATTTAGAGGGGACAATATCCAAACTATATCAATAATGATTGATAATTATAATAAAAACTTACAGCAAGATTGTCAAATTATTCCTCTAAAGTAGTTTAAAAGGTTTGTCCTTGAGGCTTTGCTTGTACATTTTTTGAGTAAGTCTAAATAATTAGCATATTTGGTTTTTGAGAGTTTCAGAATCCATGTTTTGTGAAACACTAAATTATTTTATTGTTTAAGCCATTTTCAATCAGATATGTAGTCACTTGAAACTGAAATTATCCTAACTGATACAGTAGGCAGATTTAGCAAAGCCAGTATTTTCTTGGTTGATTTGGGATAGGTTTGTGTTTGAGAACATATTTGTTTATGTTTTATTACCAACTTGTACCTAAATATGCTTTAGTTTGCAAAACTGCAATGGGAAATAATTTATGTTTAATTACATTTTAACTAGTTATTCTCTTGCCATGAAAATCCATGCAACTGGCATTAATCCAAAATAGTTTTGATGTGAGTCCAGGAACACAGCAAGAGTTTTTGATGAAATTGTCTGAAATATAGGACTACTGTTTAATTCAGGGCTCAGCATTTAGACTATTGAATTCAATTTCTTGTGCACTAGTGTGGGAATTAAAACAAATGGTAGTTTAGGTTTTTCCTTGTTGACTGTAAGGCCACCATGACAAACATCTGCATAAAGAGTTAAAAGTTTAGTGAATTATTTTTGTCTTTTATCTAAAAAAATCAAACCTCTAAATATTAAAAGCATCAATATGTTCAATAATCTGTAATCAAACATTCAGATGATGGTTGATTTGTTCAGTATTCATCTAGATGTTTTTTGTCACCATGAGCGGGACTACTACCTACTGAACATCGTCTTACTGAGAAGCAAATTCTATGAGCATAAAATATTGGTATGTGCCCGTTATTATTTTTTCAACACAAGGAAAATATAACTCACTAAGAGCCATGAGAGGTTAAATGTTAGCATCATTTAAATGAATCTGTTTCAAAATATTTCCAGGTCAATGTTCCAGCAACCAAAAATTGCATATGTCTACTTATTTACAAATATGACATCAATGCATCATAAGCATAATAATTATAATAAAATCTTAAGCCCCATGATTTATGGGAATTAAAATAGAATCAAAAAAAGAAAAGAAAGATCACCTGATTACATACTATCTTTGTCTGGGTTCAGTTAGGGAAACAGAGCTATCACATGTGTTGAGAATAAAGTGGTATAAATAATATAGTAATTACAGATTTTGTGAATGTGAGAAGAGAAAGGCAACAGAAAGATAGAACAGATAGAACATCAGAGAAACAGTGACTGTGACATCAGCCGACAGCATTAGAGGAGGTGTTCAAACCACGGTCACTGAGAAAGTCATGAAGCCACTACCTCTGAATGCCATGACTGAGGAAGAAGAGCTTATGGAGAGATCTGTGATGCTAGCATGCCTGGCAGTCACAGCTGCGAAGTGGGGCTCGTGGAGAAGTCTAAAGAGCTGCTACATCTGGCTACCATGTCCTTCCAAGAATAGTGGCTTCTGCTTTATTTCAAACTTCCAAATCTCTCAGTAGTTCTCATTGACAATCTTTATGCCAGAACCACTTATGGAAGAAACTTCAGAGAAATGTAGTTACCAGCCTTAGAAGAATTGGTGGCTGAGTCAAGTCAACATCCGCAAATATCCCTTTACTCATATTTGAATTTCACATAAAGGCAGTAATATTATGTTTTCACCTAATATATTGCAACTATCCTTTATTTAACTGAAGATACATCGACTTCCACAAAAGATGAAACATGAAGCCCCATATCATTTTATGCATCTTGGGGTGAGGTTTATTTCTTTTCTAGATGATTCAGCCTCTGCATTTGATATCATATAGCCAAATACTGAGATACAAGGCTAATCATTATTAACACATAATGGTTTATATTATTTGAGAATTGAGCAGAAAAAACGAATATACATAAATATATTCATAGCCAAACAGGGGAAAAATACATATACATGCCTTTTATTGTCCCTGTTCATGAAGCAACTCACATGGGTGTAGATGCTATTTATAATATCTTTTTTTCCATTATTATTGTAAATGCTTTTGAAATTTACCAAGTACCTCAGCCAGTCCTAGTTCTTTGTCTGATATGGTGACCACATCTTTATTCCTGAAGGGTTTGTGACATTAGCAATTCTGCCTATATTGCTGTACCACAGAACATGGGAAAACTGAGAGGCCCATCAAGAGAATCTTCCAGATTTCTGTCATGTTCATCCCTGGTGCCACTGTGTCCAACTGACACAATTTTCCCTTGACAATCAGCATCAGTCTCCTCAGCCAAAGCATAACTATTTTTTGACATGCTGTTGCAGTGTCATGAGGAGCCCTGAGTAAGCAGGTGGCTCCTGGTTACTCCTTCCTTTTCCCCATCTCAACTTCCTGGTCAATGGAACCACTGCTGTGTCTCCTGGTGGGAACATTCCTCCCTTATGACCTACAATCTCTCAACAAATGGAAATGAAAGAACAGGAACTGTGTTTTGACAGTCAGTTCTGGAGATAAATAGCAAGAGGCGTTTCACTATTTTTCCTCCATTTTTCCCTCCATTTTGTTCTCTGGTTATTGACACTTCACTCTAGTAATGCTTCCAATCTCAGTAGTGAGGGTCAGTTTGCATGAGTGAAGCCCTCATAGCCTAAGTGACCTAATGGCAACACTTTGGTCGCTTCAGCTTAGTTTCCCCACTACCTGTGCACTGCATTGACTCTGTGTCACCTCCTGAGCAACAAATGGCATGTTTTCTTTTGGCCCTCCTGCTCCACCATCCTTTATCTTACTTTTAGTCTTAAATGTTAAAATGAGAAACTAACTAAGTCAACAGCAACAAACAAAAAACATTGATTATTATCCCCAAATTCCTTAAATTATTCTCCTGTACTCTAGTTTAAACAAGGAAACAAATATTGTCTTCAGAGGAAATCTTTCTAAAATAACAGCAGCAATGCATCACTTTATCTACGACCATTATCTGTACATACTTAATTACCAAGAACCAGCTAAGTGAAAATTCATATAAATGGGTTTTATGAAGTGATTATGAAGAAAATAGAGTAAAGGTCAAAGGATTACTTAGTGCAGAGAAGAGAAAGCTGTAAGTTGACAATAGTCTTCCAATATCTTTCCCATTCTCATCCAGAGTTATGAATGGGAAAAATTTAGGTTAGCTTAGGTAAAAACCTGCTAAGTAAAAACATCAAATAGGCTGGAATGGATTATTAAAGAGAAACTTAATGAAACTAGTCTGCGATTCCCAAAGAGTGGTCTGTGTTTCAAGAGCAATGAACTAAGTGACCCAAAAAGGCCTTATGATTTCTGGCTTTTTCATATTGTATCTTATTCACAGAGGGGAAATGTGGTCCGAAATGCCTGGAAGTATAATATAAATGTATGGCAGAGCAAAGTGAAATCATTATCTTATGGCCATTCTAGGGGTGGGAGGAGGGTGTGGGGAGGAAGAACTCTGGCATGCTTATGTTATGCAAAGCACTTTCTCCCATGCAGCCTTCTCTTAGGCCAGTAGCCCTATGAAATAGGTATCTTTAACTCCACATTGCAGGAATGTCTATTTAATGTCACACAACCAGAAGAGAAAGAAGAGGGTGTATGGAATATGTATCAATCTCCTAGAATAAAATCTATTATTGTCTCTATAAATAAAAGCTCTCATGAATAAAGTTCATTCTATATACTTTAATCAATGTTAATATAATCTGACAAATAAACACCATTACAAGCATACATCTTAAATATGGACATTTGTGATTAATAGAAGTATCTCCAGCTTCTCAGGCGTCATGATGAGTTGCAAAATGACAACTGCCAGCAGGATGGTACAGGTACTTAAGTCACATACTCCATTAATAAGGTTCCCTGACAGAGAGACCATTCTAAGCCCAACGCATTAGAAGCTTTGAGATCAGCAGGACTATTATCTCACTCCTCTTCAATTTCACAGATTCTAAGAAAAGCAAATCACCAGCTTTGCTTATATATCTGGGTCTGCCAGACACTACCGAAATAATAAAAACACTACCTCAGAAGAAACTTGTGTCTCAAGAAGAAATCAACTGTATCCAATGTGGACTGCTGTTTGTCATAAGACAAAAAAGTCGTCTTTATAATAAGCAACTTCCAAATGACAAATCAGAAATTGTACATTAAACCATATTAATAAATATTCTGCACAAATTATAGAAAATTTATTTTTTTTTACATTAGAGCACTGTAAATCCTAATTTACGTATTTTTGTCAGCTTCTCCACAGGTTTACTTGTTTATGTACTCCATACTTATTAAAGTATACATTAAAAACAAAGAAAAGAACGTTCTCCAAAATTGATTGCTGCAGTTTAATTTTCTCGAATTTGTCAGTAACAGAGAGGCATTGAGATTTCGAGAAAGAGTTTCTGCTTTGGAGTTGTTAGGCCTCTTGAATCCTCTAATAGGTAAGAGCTGTATTACTTTTAGACAGTTACTTAACCTCTCTGAGCCATTGTTCCTCTCTGTAAAAACAGAGAAAATAATATACACTCTGAAGAGGTTTTTTGAGCAGAAATTTCCTAACACAGTGCATCTTTCCTTCCTTTCCCCCATCTGCATTTATTTGTCCATTCTATACCTAAATTGATCTGATCAGCTTTTATTAAGATAAAATGGAAGCCATCTTGCACTAGCATTACATTTCCAAGACAATTGCAAATTGTAGGACAAATGTAAATACAAATGATACAATCAGATCCTATGAACAACAGGGTTATATGGCCAATCAATCACAGGGTGTTCAACAAAATGTTCCTGAATTACTGAATGTTTTGAACTTATTGGGAGAATCTGAGAAACTAAGGTCATAATTCTATTAAAATGGCCTTTCCGATAGATATACAATGTGAGCTATATGTAACTTGCAATTGTTCAGTGGCCACAAACAAAAAAGTAAAAAGTAAACAGTAAAATTAATTTTAGTAATATTTTAACCTACTATATCCAAAATGTTATCATTTCAAAATGCAATCAACATAACAAATATTAATGAGATTTTTTTTCCATACTAAGTCTTTGAAATCTGGTGTGTATTTAACATCTACAGCACATCTCAATGTTAGTCTCATTTCAAATACTCAGCAGCCACTTTTGGCTCATGGTTCCCATACTGAACAGTGCAACACTAGATGACAGAGCTCTGGGCAGAGATGAACATACAAAACAGAAGCCACTGGAAGGAAGCCAACTTATTGCCCTGTAGGTAATGACAGGTTGCTAAGAGTCACTCCAGCCCAGATCTCACTCAAACCTTAGGTCTGTCCTGAGCTCCTGGGCCAGAGACCAAATGCCTTTTGGGCAGCCTCTGACCTCCTCATGAGTTTCTTTGTGAATTTTTAGAGGTTTTGGTCATTGACCTGTGAAGCAAACAACCAAAAAGAAGTTAGTCTTGGGGCCAATGGGATATATTCCCAAACTCCCAAAGCTCTCCGTGGGGGAACAAAGGACTTAAGGAATATCTTCAGAGCTGCAAAAACATTTTATGGTCCAGCTGTGGGGCCTTACCGCCTTGAGTCTTCTGGGAACACCCAGGTCAGTAACATAGCCTGGCTTTTTAAAAAAGAGGCATTTGGGGCAATTTATTGTCTTTCATTTGTTTGCAAAAATCAATGAGGCCTCATTAAGGAAAGGAAGGGGTTGGTCTTTCCTCTGGTTCATTTTATCTTTGTTGCTGTTTGAACAGGTGCGAAGGCTAGAATTATCTGGCGTATTTATAGGATTTTTGGACTGGAACGAACCATTACAAATTTGGTCATCAAACTTTTTAAAGCTAGCCCATTAGAAAAAAGAGACAAGCTTTAATTTTTGGACAATTAAAAAACGCATCTTTCACACTTTTTTTCTCACCTTTTAAAGGTTTTTAAAATATCTGACACCTGAAATTCCGACTGCTGGTACCCCAAGTTAGCCCCTCACTTGGTCCCTTCCTTGCTAAGGCTCCAAACTTCTTTGAACTCCAACTTGACTCCCTCCTTTTAGGCATCCCCACGAGCCCCCAGTTTTCAGTCTATACCATCACAACCTTCCTAAAGCATGCCTGTGATCACGTCATTTCTACTACTAATAAGAATTAATGTTAGGTGCTACGTTCCACGCATGTGCACTTTACTCTTTTAAATCCTCACAACTCTTTGAAGTAGTAACTCTTATTATACTCATTTTATTGTTAAGAAACTGAGGGTTCGGTAAAGCCCAGAAGTAAACAATTTATAAATGGCAAAACTGCGGTTTGAACCCCGGCAGACTGAGTCTCATTGCATGAACAAGAAGTTGACTCAGTGGCTATTTCACTATGCATATCAAAACGTTATGTTTCTCACCTTATATATATATGCAGAAAGAAATTAAGAGCATTTAGAAAGTTGTCTAGCATTTTAACTGAGTACATTTATGTCTGCTGAATTTAATAATAAAAATTTGAGGCTTGTAAAAAGAATTACTCAGTGCCATCCTATTCTCTTACAAATCCAGTCCAAACATTTTTATCAATTATCCCCACAGTTTTCACAAACTAATGCTCTTGTTTCACACCATTTCCACTGGCTAAAATGCTAAATCTTTGCCATTTAAACCATTTTTAAGGCCCATCTTAAAGATCTCCATTTCAGCCTGAAGTGATCTTTCTTTCCTCAGGGTCCTCAGAGAAACTCTTTGTGACATTCTGAATTCACAGTAAGACACTGTGCCCTGTGGCATAGGTTTTACAAACATACCTATCTTCATGTTTGGATGTGAAACCACTTGAGGGCCAGGGATGGAAGGGGTGGTGGGACATTAGGTAGTGAACATAAGCTAACCTGGACCCTGGAGCCCCAGGAACACTAGCTGTTTAACTTTGGGCAAGACCTCTCTGGTCTTGTTTCCTCCTCTGTGTCCAGGAATGATGCTCATGATGCCTGAGAGGTGTACTTCGCAGGGAGTTAAAAAGATCCAAATGGGTAACAAATATTACAGTGCACAGTAATGCCCAAATGCAATACAATGTAAGAAATTCCTCGCGTTCACTGTTGTTTCCCCTAAGGTGCTTAGTGCCATGCCTCACATTACAGTGGATCTATTTCTTGAATTGATACATTCATCCTTAAATTATAAAAAAACAACAAACATTTCTTAATGATCGTTTAATTTGATAGGTTTAATTGTCATTTCAAAATCAAATGTTCCTTGGCTGGGTGCGGTGGCTCACACCTGGAATCCCAACACTTTGGGAGACCAAGGCAGGCGGATTGCTTGAGCCCAGGAGTTCAAGACCAGCCTGGCCAACATGGCAAAACCCTGTCTCTACTAAAAGCACAAAAATTAGCTGAGTGTAGTGGTGCATACCTGTAGTCCCAGCTACTCAGCGGGCTGAGGCACGAGAATCATTTGAACACAGGAGGCTAGGGTTGCAGTGAGCCGAGACTGTATCACTGGTAAGACTGCATCTCAAAAAAAAAAATCAAATATTCCTTGGAAAATTTCTCTTTCAAACAGCTTTTGCTTTGTATATGCTTCCAGGAGAGTAATTACAATATTTTAGAACAGAGTGAAACACAGAGAAAATTTTTTCATTTTTTTATCATTGAAAATGTAGAATACTAATTAATTATTGATCATTACATTCTTTCTTATTACAAACATTGAAGTTATTGCCATCTGACCATCTATATCTAAACCTAATACTGCTCATCCTATGCCATTTGGGTTTCTTATTTTAAGCAAAATGCATCTCAAGTTGTGATTGCTATGTTTGTTTGTTTGTTTTCCTTATGTCTGCATGAACATTTATAGAAGATAAAACTGGGGCCTAAGATTTTGATTTCAGCTGTGGTAAAGACTGGGAGAAATTATCTTCTTTTATCTTCTCACTCATCAAATTGCAAAAGTTAATTTATAATTACGACAAAGTCCTGCCAAACACTCCACCTTCAGCTAAGTAACCAGGGAGGTTTTTATGCATATCAGAGAATTTAGTTTCACCAGCGAGCAATTTGTGGGCAGTCAGCGTGTTCTAGGAGTGTTTTCTTAGCCTAACGGAGAACATATGTGTCCCTGGTCATTCCTCCATTCCCTTCGAGAAGGGCACAAATTTTAAAAATAGAATATAATTATGCAACTATGTATTGCTTGTATATTCTTCTTGCACTCACAGGACTTTGTATGGTTGGGAAGAAGGCAGGATACACAGGAAAAACTGACCTGCTAAAGAAGCCCAAGTGATGCCCCACCCGAGACTTTCCAGAAAGAGCCAGAAAGAAACTTTTGGCCTAATCCATAGCACAAAAATCCCACATCTCATTCCTTCCTGAGAAATGGGATGATTGGGGAACAGCTTTGCCTTAGATTTATAGAACTCATTTTTTCCCAAAGTGTTTAATTTTTTGTACAGATTTCAAATGTATGCCTGTAAACTAAATATTTAAATAATGGTAGGATTAAATAAAGTTAATTTTTGACTGGTTTTAATATTTTTCTAGACATTCACACATTTGACCTGGAGTCAACCTGTGAGATAGCAACCAAGCCCACAGAAAGGAAATTGACAGCAGAGAGTACACATGGTCCCTTTTAAGGGACAATTAATGCAAATTTGCACCTGAAGCCTAGAGTTCATGTATCTTTGTCCTTTGGATTCCTTTAACTTGACCTTTCAGCTTTCCATGACTTACTCTATCCTGTTCACATTGAGTTTCACAAGTCCAAAATCACTAAAATATATGCCTATGTACATATATGTATATATATGTGTGTATATACGTGTGTGTGTGTGTATGTATATAGTCATTGTCAAATATATATATATATATACAGTCATTTAAAAATCAAATGTTCCTTGGCTGGGTGCAGTGGGTCAGGCCTGTAATCCCAGCACTTTTTTTATTACTACCATTATTTAAATATTTAATTTATAGGCATACATTTAATATCTTTACAAAAAATTAAACACTTTGGGAAAAATGAGTTCTGTAAATCAGTCTATAAGATTGCCTCTTTGAAAAAAATGTAAAGATAAAAGGAGCCCAAGTCACAGTGCACATTCTTTCTGCTCATTACACATTCCTAAAAACAGAATGAGAGAGAACGCTAGTGTATTTTACATTATCTTGATTTCACTAGTTCATTTTACGGGATTATTTTATTGGTTATCATTCTAATAAGTGATGTATGCCATCAGCAAGAGACAATTTTAAAAGAAAAGTAGAAACAGTATAAAAACTAGAATACAATTTTTATGATTATTCATTGCATGTTATTTTCTAAGCATTGCTATTCTAAATAACAAAGCTATTGGGAAGAATTCCACAGCTTAAAATTCCATTTTAGAGCTCAATATTTTTCTTTAAAAAAAGTATAATGGTGTGCAGAATCAAGTAATAAGAGAACTATGCTGATGGTTTCAGTATTCAGCCCTTCTGATTACATTTGCATATACCCAGGCATTTTTAGAAAAAAAGCAAAAGAAAAATACTGTCCTAGTATTACCAGAACAGAATGTAGAGCCATTGTCTCAAATAAGCTGTCTGTCCCTAGAAGAGTTTTCTTGGTGATGGTAGACATTTACACGCAAAATTGCAAATTGAGCAGGGATTCTGAACAGTAGAAATAATTTAATCACTTTTAATGACAATATTTTGAAAAGCTAATTTTTCCCTCTTAATATATAAAGAGCTCTGGATAAGCAATAATCAATAAGCATAGAGATTAAAAAACTGAACAGATTTAGAAAAAACAACATAAAAAATTTAAAATGACTGATAAATATGTTGCAAGCTTTTCAATCTCACTAGCGATCTCATGGACGGTAAGAGAACACGAGACATCTGCACAGCCTAACTCTTCTAATTACTTAGTGATAAAGAGAAAATCATTGACATGACACAGATGAATAAATTCTGCAGCACAAGTTCAGGGGAGCAAATAGATTTACATAGTAATAAAGAAACTGAAAGTAGATTGCCTATTCTATTTCTCACTGAAAAATCAGAGGACACCCCATCTAAGACAGAAGCAGCATTCTGTTAAAAATCTATTAGTGAGTCAATACATTTACAACACACTTTAGCATGCAGTACAGCCCCTCCACTTCATCCTCACCTCACCAGCTTGATTTCCCACTGTTCTCCCCATCCTAACACAGCAGCACACTCCATGTTTTAGCAATTTTTAATCATTTGGAGTTCACTAAATACATCATACTGCTTTATTCTTTATGTCTGGGAAATGCTTTACTCTTTACGTTATCTTAGTTGTTCAATTACTTTTGTCCATTTATTCAGTCATTCAACAAGTTATTTTCATAGAGTACCGGCTGGGTGACTGGTGTGTTGGGCAATGAACTTGTAAAGATAAATAGGAGGTAGTTCCTACATAGTTCCTGTTGTCTAGAAGCTTGCCTTCTAACCCAGGAAGGAACGTAAGAAAACCGGTTCATTCAATTCGGTAATGGAACAAAGTATAGAGTGCTAGAGCAGAGTGTGCCTGGAGGAAGTGATGCTCACACTGACGATAATACAGCTGTAGATGTCAGCCTGGCAAGAGGTGAAAGAGCATTCTAGAAGAATCAATCAGTGCATGCAGAGGGCCAAAAGTGATTTTGCTATATTATGACAGAAGACTCTGTAGAGTTTGTCAATGAACTGCGTTTGTAGAGCAAGGGGAAAGGAGATGTGTGGAAATCCTCTTGGACTTCTTGAGATAATTTAGAAATGACCATCTATAGATGGTATTTGATGTCACAGGCAGGACTGGATGAAATTATTGCCAAACATTTTATTAGACTGACTCTTACCTACCCCCCTAGTTTCAGTTCATATATTACTTCCTACAGAGAAAAGGCGCAGGACCATGCCCTTAGGAGCTATACCCCTTTGAGATTCTATAGAGGGAAAGGAACTGACAAAGGAAATTAAAATGTAATGGGCAGAGGGATAGGAGGAGCGTCAGAAGGGCCTGATGCTCTGGAATTTGAGAATGATGAATTTGGAGTAAGAAAATTGCCTAATGTTGAGTGTTCAAATAGTTCTACAGGCAGTTTTATATTACTTGTAAATGATCATGAAATTGAATCTTAAACTTTATCTGAATGGAATGCTAAAGAGTTTTTATTCTCAAAATTCAACTGCCATAGTTTTAAGAATCAAAAATATACTGAAATAGTTTAAAACAAATGATGTCTGCTTTGCAAATTATCAAAGGTAAAATTCAATTAAAAAATTCCAAATATTAAAGGATAAATAAAAAATTGAAGAAATAAAAATCGAAAGATAAAAAGTTAAAGGATTAGTAAATACATATAAGAAGATGTATAAACTATATATTAATATAAAAAAGTAAGAGTGGCTAGAGAAATACTGGGCAAGATGGAATTTACATGGGAAAATATTAAGTGGGATAAATAGGATCATTTTATAGTGGCAAAATGCACAAAAGAGTTTCAAAGGCAATACAAAATTAATGAAATGGAATTGCTTAACATTTGACTCAATCTTATTAGTCAGCTTATGATAGAATAAGAGGTGACATAAATGACTTAATAAAGATATAGAAAATCTTTAAAACTTATGTACTCCAACATTAATATAAAATATGTATCAAACATTATAAATTGAAAAAAGAAAGTATACTATCTTCCTCACTATTGCTTTAACATTTGCAATCAAGCTTGTATTTTGAGCAACCAAAAAATAATTCCAAAAAGGGAGAAATTTGTACTCTATATTTTCTCTCTTTCTTTCCTTCCAACTTTTATTTTAGGTTCATGTGGTACATGTGCAGGTTGTTATATGGGTAAACTGCGTGTCACATGGGTTTGGTGTACAGGTTATTTTGTCACCCAAGTAATGCACATAGTACTCGATAGGTAGTTTTTTGATCCTCACCCTCCTCCTGCCCTCTACTCTCAAGTAGGCCCCAGTGTCTACCGTTCCCTTGTGTGCTCCCACTTATAAGTGAGAACTTACACTTAGTTCTCCATTCCTATATTAATTCACTTAGAATAATGGCCTCCAGCTGTATCCATATTCCTGCAAAGGACAAGATTTCACTGTTTATTATGGCTGCGTGGTATTCCATGTTGTGTATGTACCGCATTTTCTTTATCCAGTTCACCTTTGTTGGACATCTAGGTTGATTCCATGCCTTTGCTATTGTGCTGTGATGAACGTAGATGCACATGTGTCTTTATGGTAGAATGATTTATATTCCTTTGTATATATACCCAATAAGGGGATTGCTGGGTTGAACGGTAGTTCTGTTTTAAGTTCTTTGAGAAAGACCCTGTCTCAAAAAACAAAACAAAACAAAACAAAAAAAGTATTCCCTTTTCTCTGCAACCTCACCAGCATTTATTATTTTTTGACTTTTTAATAATATCCATTCTGACGGATGTGAGATGGTATCTCATTGTGGCGTTGGTTTGTATTTCTCTAATGGTTAGTGATGTTGAGAATTTTTTTACGTGCTTGTGGGTTGCATGTGTCTTCTTTTGAGAAGTGTTTGTTCATGTTCTTTGCCCATTTTTTAATGTTTTTTTATTTTGCTTGTTGATTTAAGTTTCTGATAAATTCTGGATATTAAACCTTTGTTGGTTGCATAGTTGCAAATATATTCTTCCATTCTGTAGGTTGTCTGTTAAATCTGTTGATAGTTTCTTTTGCGGTGCAGAAGTTCTTTATTTTAATTAGATCCCACTTCTCAATATTTACTTTTGTTGCAATTGCTTTTAGAGTCCTCATCATGAAGTCTCTGCCAGGATCTATGTTCAAAATAGTATTTCCTAGGTTTTCCTCTAGGGTTTTTACAGTTTTGAGTTTTACATTTAAGTCTTAAATTCATCTTGAGGTGTTTTTTTTTGTTGTTGTTTGTTTGTTTGTTTGTTTAATATGGTGAAAGGAAGGAGTCCAGTTTCAATCTGCATATGGCCAGCCAGTTATCCCGGCACAATTTATTGAATAAGGGGTCCTTTCCTCACTGCTTGTTTTTGTTGGCCTTGTCTAAGATTAGATTGTTGTAGGTGTTCAGCTTTATTTCTGAGTTTTCTATTCTGTTCCATTGGTCTATGTGTCTGTTTTTGTAACAGTATTATGCTGTTTCGGTTACTGTAGCATTATAGTATAGGTTGAAGTCCAGTAGAGTGATGTCTCTAGCTTTGTTCTTTTTGCTCAGGATTGCATAGTTATTTGGGCTCCTTTTTGGTTCCATATGAATTTTAGAATAGTTTTTTTTAAAATAATTCTGTAAATAATGATGTTGGTAATTGGATTGGAATAAGCCCTGAATCTGTAAATTGCTTTGATAGCATGGCCATTTAATGATATTGATTCTTCCTATCCATGAGCGTGGAATGTTTTTCCATTTGTTTGTGTTATCTCTAATTTCTTTCAGCAGTGTTTTGTAATTCTCATTGTAGAGATCTTTCACCTCCCTGGTTAGCTGTATTTCTGGGTATTTTATCCTTTTTGTGGCTATTTTGAATGGGATTGTGTTCTTGATTTGGCTCTCAGCTTGGATGTTATCGGTGTATATGCTACTGATTTTTGTACATTTATTTTGTATTCTGAAACTTAGCTGAAGTTGTTTATCAGATCTAAGAGCCTTTGGGCAAAGACTATGGGGCTTTCTAGGTATAGAATTATCATCTTTGATGAAATAGTTTGACTTCCTCTCTTCATATTTGGATGATTTTTATTTCTTTCTCTTGCCTAATTTCTCTGGCAAGGACTTGAAAAACTATGTTGAATAGCAGTGCTAAGATTGGGCAACTTTGTCTTGTCCCAGTTTTCAAAAGGAATGCTTCCAGCTCTTGCCCGTTCAGTATGATGTTGGCTGTGGGTAAGTCATAGATGGCTCTTACTATTTTGAGGTATATTCATTTGATGTATAGTTTGGTATGGGTTTTTAACATGAAGGGATGTTAATTTTATTGAAAACTTTCTCTGCTTCTATTGAGATTATCACGTGGTGTTTGTTTTTCTGTTTATTTGATGCATCATATTTATTAATTTGTATATGTGGAACTAACCTTGTATCCCAGGAAAAAACCTTACAGCTTTTTGATGTAATGCTGGATTCAGTTTACTGGTATTTTGTTGCAGATTTTTGCATCTATGTTCATCAAGGATTTCAGCCTAAAGTTTTCTTTCTTTCTTGTATCTCTGACAGGTTTTAGTATCAGAATTATACTGGCCTCATATAATGTGTTAGGGAGGAGTCCTGCTTCCTCAGTTTTTTGGAACAATTTCAGTAGGATTGGCACCAGCTCTTCTTTATACATCTGGTATAATTTGGCTGTAAATCTATCTGGTCCAGTACTTTTTCTGGTTGATAGGTTTTTTTATTACTGATTCAATTTTGGAACTCATTATTGGTCTGTTCAGGGTTTCAATTTCTTCTTGGTTCAATCTAGGGAAGTTGTATATTTCCAGGATTTTATCCAATGTATCCATTTCTCCTAGGTTTTCTAGTTCGCGTGCCCGTAGAGGTGCTCATAATAGTCTTTGAGGGCTTTTTTGTATTTCTGAGGGGTTGGTGGTAATTTCCCCTTTGTCATTTCTGATTGTGTTTATTTTGATCTTTTCTCTTTTTTTGTTTATTAGTCTAGCTAGTGCAGTTTCTAACCGCAATACAAGAAATAGTGGAAATTATAAATTAAAATTCAAACCAATAATAACAAAAATGTTGGTCACAACTACAGAAAAGACAATCATTGATTCAAGTAAGGAGTAAAAATAAAATAGTATTCTACTTAGACAACAATTAAAATACAAATGCAGTTTTTTATCTCAAAAGAGATAAAGAAGAAATAAAATAAGCATTAACTCAAGCTGTTAGAATCAAGAATCCTAAGGAAAACAGATAGAAATAAATGGCTGTATAAAATAGAAATGACTATATTGAAATAAGTAAACACGGAATAACTAAATAAAATAAATATTTTTCAAATAAATTATTAGCGGGCCTATGAGGAAAATAAGGAAAAAGAAATATAAATAAAAAGCAAATAAATAAAATTGAAGTCAATATAAATAAGCTAAAGCACACAGCAAATAAAATGTTAAACAAATAAACAATCTCTATAAATACTATTATTTAGTAAAATTTAAAACAGTCTGTGATTTTTGAGGAAATAAAATTCACAACGAAAAAGAAAACATCGTGACTCCATGGCTGGGTGGTTTTAAGGATAAAATTATCTAAAATTGCCAGAGAAGATATAAATTCTAAGCTACGTAAATATTTTGTGGAACCATAGATGAATGAAATTATTCCCACTTAATTTTACCAAGCCGATATTTTTGTGAAATCTACCAAAAATAAACACCAAATAATAGTATAAGTCAATAGCAGTTGTTAATAGAGAAGTAAACATCCTTAACAAAATTTTCAGCATAATGTTACAAGTATAGTCTGTCATAAGTAAGAAATACTTATTTTAGACATTCAAGAGGTTGAAAATCAGGGTATATGATATGTTACTTTATATAAGTGGTTGAATTTCTTAAATAAGGCCATTTTTAAAGATTTATGAAAAAGATCTGGCATTTAGAAAAAATATTTTAATAAATATCTCCAAATCTATACTTTAAAAACTCTTTTAAAAATTAAAATAGATTAATATTATCTCAAATAAAAAGCAATTTTAAATTCAAGCCAGTAATCAATAAAATATTAGCAGCAAACTATTATAGCCATTAATATGGTTTGGCTCTGTCCCCACCCAAATCTCATCTTGTAGCTCCCATAATTCCCACGTGTTGTGGTAGGGACCCAGATGTAGATGATTAAATTAAGGGGGGGTGTCTTTCCTGTGCTGTTCTTATAGTGAATAAGTCTCACAACATCTGATAACTTTAGAAACAGGAGTTTGCCTGCACAATCTCTTTCTTTGCCTGCCACCATCCTCCTAAGGTGTTACTTGTGCCTCCTTGCCTTCCACCATGATTGTGAGGCTTCCCCAGCCATGTGGAACTGTGAGTTCTCCATTAAACCTCTTTCCTTTGTAAATTGCCCAGTCTCAAGTATGTCTTTATCAGTAGCATGAAAACAGACTAATAGAGTCATTTTATTAAAATTACAAAGTAATGCTGACCACTATTGTTGTTTTTAATATGAAAGGTTTGAAAAATGCTTTAGATGCAAAAAAAAAAAAAAAATTGGTATAGAGAGACAAAATTATTATTATGTGGTAAGATCATATATCAGAAACAGGAATCATTAGAAACAACTTTTAAAATTCATTTTTTGAAGTGGGGCTGTGATACTATGAAATATACGTTTGGTCTTTGTCCAGTCTCCTGGCATCCAACTCCTAAAATATTTGGAACGCTTAGAGTGATGTGTCTTTTTGTACGCTAATGAGTTGCCTGGAGGTTGACAGATCCTAAGTAGCTTCAGGATGGGGGCTGAACTTTCAGTCATACCCCCAACCTTCAAGGATGGAAGAGGACCTGAAGGTTGGATTGATCATCAATGGACAATGATTTAATTAATCATGTATCTGTAATAAAGCTTCCATAGAAACCCAAAAAGAATGGGTTCAGGGAGCTCTGGACAGTAGGAGTGTGGAGGTTCCTGGAGGGTGGTTCACCCCAACTCCATGGGGACAGAAGCTCTTGCACTCAGGATACTTCCATACCTCACCCTATGCATCCTTTCATCTGTATCCTTTGTAATACCTATTGTAATCAACCAGTAACCATAAATAAGTGTTTCTCTGCATTCTGTGAGCCTCACTCTAGTAAATTCATCAAACCCAAGGAGAAGGTTGTGGGAACTCCAATTTAGAGCAGGTCAGTCAGAAGCACAGGTAAAACAACCTGGGGCCTGTGACTGATTTTAGAAGTGGAGGGCAATCTTGCAGGATCGAGACCTCAACCAATGGAATCTGATGTTATCTCCAGGTGCATAGTGTCAAAATTGAATGAGAGAACAGCCAGCTGGTGTCCACTGCAGAACTGATTTTTTGCTTGGTGGTAGGGAGAAACTCCCACACATTTGGTCACAGAGTCTTCTGTGTTGATTGTTATTGAATGAAAGAATAGAAAACACTGAATTTTTTTTTTTAATGGAGGGGCCAACTCAAAATAAATACATAAATTTTACAGTATTTTTATAGAACTGAAATAAAGTTTTAACATATAATGGAAAAAGAAACTAGATTAATAGTATCCACAAAAAAATAGTAAAAATTCAGGAATAATATGAACAGACATATAACTCAGAAGACTTTTTGTGCTCTGAAAGGAAAGACAAACTTTTTAAGTATGGCAACTCTCTCATACCCAATAAATACACAGATTTAATCTAGTTCAAAATTAAAGGGCACTTTATGAAAAAAAAAACTCTGTAAAATAAGTACAAACTTTATCAGAAGTCTTAAACATATTATAAAGTTTAAATGTATTAAATACTGACTATTGGTACAAAAATAGCTACAGATAATGGAACATAATAGATTGCCCAACAATAAATCCCAACATATTTGAGAAATGAAAATATGATTAATGAAAGATTACAAATCAATGGATAAGAGAAAGAATGTTCTAGGAATGGTTTGGGTTAATTTGATTAGAAAATTTGGGGAAAAAAAAGACAGATTCTCACCGTACCTCATATACCAGCATAAATCTCATATGTGTTAAAGAGTTATATGTGAAAACCGTTAAACCTAAAATCTTAGAAGATAACATGGAAGTGCCTCTTATTAAATGTTTAAGGGGAGTAATGAGGGAAGGGCAGACCAGTAATGAGAACTAAATAATTTTAAGCTAAAACATAATTACAAATAAAAAAATAATTTTAATTACATTAAAAAATTTAAAATCTATGGGTAATACATTGAAAACAAATGCCCAAAGCAGAACATATTTGCAGCAAATACGAGTTAAATTATTTATTAAATAAAGAGCTATACAACAGGTAAAAGAAGTAAAAAGTATCAAATACATGAATGATCAAAGGACATTAAAAGAAATTCACAGAAGAAAATACAATTAATATACTACCATTTATGAAAATATTCAGCTTCTCTAGGAATCAAAGAAAATGATTTAATAATTGACCTGTGAGATTAGGGAGAAAGAGAAATGTACAAGCACAGCCTGGCAAGGATGGATGAAATAGAGATTCTCATACATAGTCTGTTGCAGTACAAATTTGTACATGTTTGGAAAGCAATTTGAGGAAGTAGTTATTCCCTTTTACTTGGTAATTTCACTTCTGGATATAAATCTTATACATCCGAGAGAGATAAATTATATATTAGATATAAATCTAATACCATTAGAGACAAGGTATTAGGCACAAAGAGTTTTTCTCAGGCTTATCGGTTGGTTGATTGGTTTTCCCATATGTGAATAAGATTCATTCTTTTATTTTTCATAGTTACAATGGAAACAACTTAAAAGTATAACCCAAGAAGATTAATTATTTTCTCGTATACCCCCCCACTCAATGACGTATCATGCAAAATAGGCTATAATATTAAGTGAAAATAAAAGATGTAAATTATGTATGTAATAGGATAAGTGTTCAAATTAAAGTTTCACATCAATAAAAGGACTAAAAGGAAATATATCAAAATATTAATGGCAGTGGTGACTGGTTGATGAAACTATGTGCTATAAAGTTTTTCCTAATTTTCTCTATTGTCAAATTTTTCTTTAGTGAATATGAATAATTTTTATTTTTGATGAAACAAAATGACAAAAAAAAAACACTAAACGAAGACATCTAATTTGCATCAACTACTAGGTCAGCAGCTTTCTGAAACCTGGAAGGGAAAGAAAGTTTTCTGGAGAGAGTGGGGCTCAGGCATCCCCCTTCTCCCCAACATAGCCTCTCTTTTGAGAGGCAAGCACAGCTCTGAGACAGGGGTGGGCTGGGAAGGAAGGAATTAGGAACAGCTGGAGCAGATTCAGAACCATGACATGCATTCCTCTTCAAAGGCAGCTCAGAGGCTGGGAAGGTGAGTGAGAGTTCAGAAGAGAGTCAGAGCTTACAAATGGGTGGATTAAGCTGAAAATGAGCAGGAGGCATCTTGAGGGCACCACTCGTGCTCAGAGTGAGTAAAGAGAAGAATGCAGCATTTGACACCTGCAGACTAACCAGCAGCTGAGTATAAGCTGCAAGAGAAAGTTAAAAGCTGTAAAAAGTGGTTGTGTTCACCCATGGAAAAGCCAAGGAAATAAGGAAGTGGTTAGAAGAAAGAGCTCATTTCAAATTGGTAATGAATTGTATCATTTATACCTAAGCCTCTCTTGGTTTCGTCATTTGGTCTAAACTGTGGGTGTGGTCATGTAGAAGTGATGTTTTCCAACAATTATGCTTTAATTTTACATAAGGAAAGTTTTTTTTTTTTTTTTAAAAAAAAAGGAAATATATAAGAATGAAAAAAGCACTAGAAAAATCTGACCCTGGGTTGCATTTGCTTAGCCAAATGGCTTAAATATTACGAGCCTTGGTTTTCTCGTTTATGGGAATTCAGTAATTCATTGAGCCTCTCTACTCCAGGCACTGTACTCGGCACCAGAGATTCATGGTAAGTAAGATGGACACGTTTCTCACTCTTCAGGGGACCAATGGGAAAGCAGAAAGCTAAAGACAGTGGGATGAATGCCATGGAAGGGGACAAAGGAGGGTTGGGGTTATTGAGGTTTCGCAGTAGTAACATCTCATCCAAGTTCAAAGACTACATGGCCTGCTTGAAAGACAAGGGAAAGGCTTTCCATTTGGCTTGACAAAAAGGGACACGTCATACTAAGCCTTTTCAAACACTCTGGACTTTATCCTACAAGGTTTGGGAAGATATTGCAAATTTTAAGCACAAGGGTCACATAAGCAAATGTACATTTCTCAAAGAACACTCCTGGGTGTGTGAAGAAAGAACATGAAGGAGGAGGCTAGACAGTACACTCCTGCAGAAAGTGAGGGGAAAGAGAGCAACAGATGGGCCTATAGATTTGTGTGTAAGAATGAAAACAGAGACAGAATTCAGGTTATGAGCAGAATAGAGAAGCAAAGATGTCACCCAAGTTTCTGATCTTACTAACTGGGAACAAGCTGGTGCTACAGTCTGGGACACAGACAAGAAAGGAGGAGCAGTCCTGAGAGAGAAAATGTTGATTCCAGTATTGAACACATTGATTCTGAGGGACTGTGAGGCATTTAACTTGTGAAGTCCCCCCAACGCCCCAAACTTAACTTGTGGAGTTGATGAGAAGTCTGAAGCTCCAGAGGAAGAGCTTGTCTTAGGACAGATTTAGAAAACATTAGCAAATAGATGTGTGTGAATGAAACCATCCAGGCAGAGTACTCAGAGGGAGAAGAGGTTCATGGAAGAATCCTGACAAATCCCAATACTGAAGGTGCAATACAGGAAGAGGAGCTTGAACAATCCCTAAGATGGAGTGGCCATGAGGACAGAAATAAATTTTATGGCTGTGGAGTCACAGAGATCAGGGAGGAAGTGGTAAAGGGTGCCCAATGTCATGGAGAATAAAATAATACAAAGGCCAAGAGGTATCCACTGGAGTCGGCTATAAGGGGTTATTGGTAAACTTGGCCAAAGAATTAATGTGGCATGATGAGGGTAGAACCCAGATCGCAGTGGCTGAGGAGTGAATGTCATGTGATAAAGAAGAAACAGCAAATGGAGGCAATTCCACAATTCCTTTAACAAAATTCAACTGTGAAATGGAGAAGATATGGAAAGAGCTTGAGAAATTGTATTAGTTTCCTAGAACCGCCAGAGTAAATTACCACAAAGAAGATGGCTTAAAACAACATTTATCACATCCCAGTTCTCGGGGGCTAGAAGTCTGAAATCAAGATGTTGGCAAGGCCAGCATCCCACTGAAGGTTCTAGGGAAGATTCCCTTCTTGCCTTCTCCTAGCATCTGGGGCTTCCTGGCAGTCCTGGTGTTCCTTGGTTTGTAGCTGAACCACACAGTCTCTGCCTCCTCCTTCACAGGACCTTCTTCCCTTCAGGTCTGTGTCTCTGTGTCTGCGTATTCCTCTTCCTTCTCTTATCAACACACCCATCCTTGGGTTTACAGCCTGCGCTAATCCAGTATGACCTCATTTTAACCTAACCTACATCTGCAAAGACCTTTTTTCCAAATGAGGTCACATTCTGAGATTCTGGTGGACATGAATTTTGACACGATTCAATCCAGTACAGAAATATATGGGGAAAGTGATTTTTGTTTGTTTCTGTGGTTGCTTGTTTTATTTAATAATGTTATGCCTGGAAAATTAAATGATTGGGTCCTTTGTGATACATACATGACGCCAATTCGAAAACCTATGTTTCCTAGAGATAGCAATTATTTGATAGGAGGTTCTCCCAAAATCTTATGAGATGTTACACCAAATCTGAGATTCATGAAAGAAATTGTCCCTGAGGGATAAAAATGGTAATGCTGTAGTAACTTAGCATCATTTCTTATGGCTTTCAACAACTGTTTTAACTCTTGAAATTATACAAATGTAGACAAGACTTATGGGATAGAACCGAATGAGATTTTGTATCTTATTCAATTTCAGATTTTCTCTAGGATAGCATGATTTTAGAATAATCCAATTCCATGAGGAACAATTTAGACCTTTTGTTTACAACTTGCCAAAGGGGGAAAAAATCTAGCTTATATAGTGTTTAAATAAATTGACCAGTTGGGGAGGGTATCATGTAGTTACAATTTGTTATCATTTTATTGGGATTAAAATAATTAACTTATATACCTCATTTCCTCATGGCATGACTAAAATAAAATAAACAGAACAAAAACAGATCCTTTACCTTGAAAAAGAAAACAGACAAAATTTCAAGACCAGCTACACCAGAGGTATTTGAAATACCGAAGTCCATTCTCTCTTCACTGAGGTTTTATTACAAGAATTAAAATTCTGAATATTAAACCCACATTGGAGATAGCTATTAAAATAAGCAGGAAACGCAGAAAAGATAGTTCTCTTATATAATATTTTCATTTCTACTCTCATCCTGTATAGCTTTAACTAAAATGCAGCAATCTAAAAATGCATACATATTACTCTGGTGCCAGTGGAATAACCATAATTTTTATTTACCTTTCATTTCTTCCTGAAGGCAAAAATCTGAAAGGAAACACCTGCAGATTTTGCCTCCTAGTCCTTGACTTTTCCAGCAATATGATCCACAGACTAGAGTTTGGACACTGTTTCATTTCAGATGGGATGAAGGGAAAATTGTAAAGTGCTTTTTACATACCCACCTGTTCTTTTCCCCTAGTGGCAACGACAGCTCCCCACTGGCTGGGTGTACCAGCACATTTCCTATTCGAACCCCACTACTGGAAGCTCTGCACACGTGTCCCTCACAGCCAGCACCTGGGGACCATTACAACTACTACCTTACAGTGATGGGTGGTAGAGCTGGGAGCTGAACACTGCCCACTCCACCCAAGTTCTTCATCACTCACACTACACCCACTGCCCTTCCCCATCATACGTTGATTTTATAGATCACAGAAAAGTAGCAATAATAAAAGCACCAGTCAGTTCCTCACAGACTCTGGAAAAATGTACTTGTATCTCAGAGGAATGTCTAGGTTGGATGCTATCTAGGTTTAACGTCTTTTTGCTTCATTGGGTAAAGTTATTTTAGTGTATTCCCTAACAAGCTCATGTTTGACAAATTGGTGTATATATAAAGATTTGTGGTATAATAAAATTAACTTTTTTCTTTTGCATGAATCAGAAACCAAAATAGAAAATAGCCTCTCCACTGATCAAATAAGTAAATATTGGGTGCCAAATATGTGCCAGGCATGACTATTAGCACTAGGTATGCTAAAATCAGTAGAATAAAAGTGGTCTCTGCACTGAGCTTGTAGACAAACAATAAGCAAATAACTCTATAATTAGAAAGTGATAAATCTGATTAATTCTACAAAGGTAAAAAAATGTTTAAAGGGATTTATGAGAGTAAATTATAAATTTGTAGTGTAGGCAACATGGAGGTTTCTGTGAGACCATGGCAGTAGAGATGAAATCTGATGAGTAGAAACTTACTAAGTGAAATCCAGAGGCTGGAAGCACTCCAGGTAGAGATATATACACACAAAGATGTTAAGTGAGAAAAGAACAAGATGCATTCAAGGGTTCTGACCAGGAGATTGATGTGATATACTTATCTGTGAAAAATATGGTATCACTGTGGTAGGGAGCACTAAAAGAGGTTGCAGATGAAAACATAAGTTAGGTTCTGGCCAGGTTGTATTTAGGGTACCTGTGAGGCCTCCAGGAGAAATACCAAGCACACCAGATATACAGGTCTGAGACTCTGAAGAGACTCATTCACGTGAATACGTTTGAGAGCCATTGACTTATTGAAGACAATTGCAGCTATGAGACAGAAAAGAGGAAAGGAGAAAGGAGTCCAGAAGCAAGCCTTCGCAGCTCCAATACTTACAGTTCAGATAGAGTCAAATGAGCCCGCAAAAGGACTCTCAAAGGGGAGGAGAGGAGAAAGCCTAGAACGGCTTTGTTCCAGAAGACAAGGGAAAAGATTGTTTTAAGGACAGAATGATTGGCTGTTGTGAAATCTGTTGAGAAATCAAGTAATATGAAAGCTGAACAGTATCCTTTAAGTTTGGGGCCTTAAGAATGATTGGTGACCTTAGCAGGAGCCATTCCAAGAATGACGGGGGTGGAAGTTGAATTGAAGGGGGTTGAGGAGAGTGTAGGAAGTATGCTGTTTGATGAAAATTTGCTATTTTGTGAGGCTGTGTATGTTCATCATCTAACAGGATGGAAAAATAATAACTCTCAATTTCTGGTTATGCTGTAGATTTCTTGGAGAGAGAAGGAGAGACAGAGAAAGAGAGGAGAAAAGAAAAGAAAGGAAGAAAAGAAAGAGAGAAAAAAATTATTTAACCCAAGGGCAAAAAGTGAACCACAAACAAAGATGCTGACAAGTGATCTAAAAGTATTAGCATTACCTTCCATTTAAGACTTGGGGTAAGTTTTCACCTGGAATATGAAATGTTCACTAGTAAGATAAAATATTTCACTGCATTTTAAGAGCAGACTTTTATCTGATACAAATTCGGTTTAGTAAAACAATTTATGGTTTGTTAAATATCTTGTTTTAAGGTCTTTCACTTTAGCATGGCCAAGGAAAGAAAGGCAGAAAAGGCCTCTTACAATGAAGAAATAGGCTTGCCATCCTGAATTACTACGTTTTTATCATAGTAACTTAATAAACATTATACTACTTACAATCTCCTAGTAAAAGTTCTTTGGGGACAGAATTTTAATTATTGATACAGGTATACCTCATTTTATTCACTTCATTGCACTTCAGAGACACTGTGTTTTTCACAAATTGAAGGTTTGTGGCAACCTTCTATCAAGCAAGTCTGTTGATGCCTTTTTTCCAACAGCAAGTGCTCTCTTTGTGTCTCTGTATCAGTTACATTTTGGTAATCCTTGCAATATTCCAAACCTTTTCATCATTATTATATCTGTCATGGTGATCTGTGATCAGTCATCTTTGATGTTACTATTATAATCGTTTTTTGGGTCTACAAACTATGCTCGTATAAGGTGACAATCAAGCAATATATGTTGTGTGTGTTCTAACTGCTCCACCAACTGGCAATTCCCCATGCTCTGCCTCTCCTTGAGCCTCTCCATTCCCTGAGACACAACCATGTTGGAATTAGGCCAACTAATAACCCTACAATGGCCTCTAAGTGTTCAAATGAAAATAAGAGTTGCACATCTCTCACTTTAAAACAAAAGCTAGATATGATTAAACTTAGCGAGGAAAGCATGTCAAAAACTGACACAGGCTGAAAACTGGGCCTTTTGTAACAAACAGTTGCTAAGCTGTGACTGCAAAGGAAAAGTTCTTGAAGGTAATTAAAAGTATTACTCCAGTGAACACATGAATGATAGGAAAATGAAACAGCCTTATTGCTAATATGGAGATAGTTTTAGTAGTTCTGGATAAAAGATCCAACCAGCCACAACATTTCCTTAAGTCAAAGCCTAAACCAGAGAAAGCCTCTAATGCTCATCAATTCTACGAAGGCTGACAGAACTCAGGAAGCTCCAGAAGAAAAGTTTGAAGCTAGCAGAGATAGGTTTATGAGGTTTAAGAAAAGAAGCCATCTCCATAACATAAAAGTGCAAGGTGAAGCAGCAAGTGCTGATGGAGAAGCTGCAGCAGGGTATCCAGAAGATCTAGCTAAGGTAATGGATGAAGGTGGCTGCACTAAACAGCAGATATTCCACGTAGATGAAACGGTTTTAAATTGGAGGAAGATAACATCTAGGACTTTCATAGCTACAGAGGAGAAGTCAATGTCTGGCGTAAAAGCTTCAAAGAACAACAGGCTGACTCTCTTGTTGGGGCTAAGGCAGCTGGTCACTATAAGATGAAGCCAAGGCTTATTGAACATTCTGAAAATTCTAGGGCCCTTAAGAATGATGCTAAATCTACTTTGCCTGTGCTCTATTAATGGAACGACAATGCCTTGATGACACATCTGTTTATAGCATAGTTTATTGAATATTTTAAGCCCACTGTTGAGACTTACTGCTCAGAAAAAAAATTATTTTCAAAATATTACTGCTCACTGACAATGAACCTAGTCATCCAAGAGCTCTGATAGAGGTTAGTGTTGTTTTTATGCCCACTAACACACCATCCATTCTGCAGCCCATAAATCAAGGAGTAATTTCATCTTTCAAATCTTATTACTTAAGAAATATATTTTGTAAGTCTATAGCTTCCATAGATAATGATTCTTCTGATGAACATGAGAAAAGTAAATTGAAAACCTTTGGGAAAGGATTCATCATTCTAGATGGCATTAAGAACATTTGTATTTCAAGGAAGAGGGTCAAAAGATCAACAGTAATAGGAGTGTGGAAGAAATGATTCTAACCCCCAAGAATGACCTGGAGGGCTTTAAGACTTCAGTGGAGGAAGTAACTGCAGATGTGATGAAAATAGCAAGAGAACTAGAATTAGATATGGAGCCTGAAGATGTGACTGAATTGTTGCAATCACATGATAAAACTTTAATGAATGACTAGTTGTTTCTTACGAATGAGCAAAGAAAGTGATTTGTTGAGATGGAATCTACTTCTGATGATGATGCTGTGAACATTGTTAAAATAACAACACAGAATATTACATAAACTTAGTTGATAAAGCAGCAGAGTTTGAAAGACTTGACCCCAAAATTGAAAGAAGCTCTACTGTGGGTAAAATGCTATCAAATACCACGTGCTGCAGATAAATCTTTCATGGAAAGAAGAGTCAATTGATAATGCAAACTTCTTGTTGTTGGGGCTGTTGTCTTTTTTAAGAAATTCTCACAGCCACCTCAACCTTCACCTGATTAGTCAACAGCCATCAACATCAAGGCAAGACCTTCTACCAGGAAAAGATTATAACTGGTTGAACGTTCAGGTGATCAGCAATTTTTAGCAACACAGTATTTTTAAAATTAAAGTATGCACATTATTTTTATAGACATAATGCTGTGAACACTTACTAGACTACAGTATAGTATAAACATAATTTTAATATGCACTGGGAAACCAGAAAATTCTCACTTTCTTGCCATATTCACTTCATTGCATTGGTCTGGAACTGAACCAATAATATCTCCAAAGTATGCCTGCATACTGAACGTCGTACATTACTATAGCAAGTAGTTTCAAATAAAATAATTCACATTTTTTAAACCTACATTTCGTTCATCCTAACTTCTCCATCTGTTTTCTAAATTACCTTAATCCTTCCAACCCCAATTTAGCCCCTCTCATTTGATCCCTTCCATTGACTTAATTCTATTGTCAACCATTAGACCTTTTGTTACACTTGAGGTTCTTCTAGGTCCCTCTCCAACTTTGAATATTCTCCTTTTCCCTTTCTCTCACTGCCTAGCACAAATGGAAAAATCACTCACACTTTCCACACACCCTCAAAGCCATAGAATAGAAAATGAGTTTATTAGTAATATGTTTTATCAAAAAAAAAAAAAGAGACAGAGAGGAACATTCTTGCAGGGAAGCTCTGTGACAAGGATCTCCCCTGAGTCTCACACACACACACACACACAGAGAGAGAGAGAGAGAGACTCATATGTCCAGATAAACCAATCCAGCTAAAAATGTAGATATAGTTTGTTTATTTCCTCCCACATTCTGTTAGAAGTTTTCTCTTTTACAGTTTGTAGAACCCTTATCAAGGCCCACTTGAGCAAAGCCTATCAAACCAAACTGACCAAAATATAAACATAAGTACCAACAGAGGAATTTAGTTCCAATGATCCTGACCTTTATAAATGTTAAACTTTTAGAACCTCTTACAATGGAACACAGAACTTCCATAAAACTATTTTCTTCCACCAGGAGTGCTAAGAAATAGTGATGCTGGGAGAGGAGAAAAACAGAATAGAAAGAATGAGAACACACTATGCTATCCAACCCAATTCTCCTGTTCCGTCCCCCAGAATGGTCCTCATCGAAGCAGAACAATCAAAAGAGGATGAGAAGACCAATTTGTTTCTACAATAAAAAATAATGATAATCCACATTTTATTTGAGCATTGACTGTGTGTCAAAATGGCTATATATGATTTGTTGCATTTACGTCACTTACAAAAATTCCAACGTCAGTTCAGGTATAGGCCACTTTTTGGAGCCAACAATTACAAGGAAAGAATAAAACCTGTGACTCACTCTCAAGACTTTCATTAGTGTTCCTTCAACCACAAGGATCTAGTTTCTATAAATAATCTGTTTCCTGATCCTCAGGACCCCCTACTAGTTAACATTATAAATATGCAGCACTTTATATTTATGTACTCATTACTCTCAACTATTCCATGTTCCAGAACTCATCAACCCTCTTGTTTTCATAGCACCATATCGTTACTGCAAACAGTCTCATCTTGCTGATGTCTATATTTTTAATAAATGTGCCCTCATTCTCCCATATTATTCAGGTCAAAATCTTGGCATATTCTGTGATTCTGCCCTCTCTCAGCCTCCCAAATCCAATCAGTTATCAAGTTCTATAATAATAGCAACCATTTTTAAATGCCTATTCTGTACCAAACTGTGGATTTATAAAATGGGGTTACATTTACTTACACTGCATTCTGGTTGTGCAAAGAAAATGCAGTTTTTTTCTCTAATACTGCTCTTTTACTCCTGGGTTCTACTTAGGAGGGTAGCAGAAAAAAAAAAAAAAAAAAAGGTTGGTTCAATCTAGTTAATGGAACAATTTAAATGGTTCGTTTAGGTAACATGCAGTCTCTTGGAGCAAAAATGTTAAATCTCTCGTATATCCTTCTTTCTCCCTCTGCTTTCTCCCAGATGGCATTTTGGTGACACCTCATGATAGCAGAACTGGATGGCATCCTTAGACAGAAGCGTATATCTTCACTTCTCCCTGGGCTGCCTCCTGAACTAGTGACAATGGGCATCACTGGCCTTGTCTCTGGGAATTTTTGTTGCATCTACTGCTGAAGTCTGTGCTTCTCACTCTGGCCCAGTCCTCTTCCCTGCTGCTTTGTTCCCCCTCGAATGCTTCTAGTTCCTCCCACTGTCCACTACCAGCTTCTGGTATAGGGTCAGCATGGCCCTTTCTGCAACTGTGCCAGTGGCAGGGCCACACCGGCTCTCTACTAAGCGTCTCTACTCTGTGACGCTTCTGTGGGCCTCTAGAACATTCTGGTTCTAGTTCACAGCACACAGGAATTGAAAACAGCTCAGAAATTGTAAACTCTGGCTCTCTGTTTAAAGAAACTAAAGAGATGGAGTTACTCTGGTTGAGCTCCTTCTACCCTCTTAGACTCCTGCAGGAGAGCCCTGAGTCACTCAATCTCAAGAATCTTCACCCCTGGCTGTCTTGCCTCTCCCATCTTCTTCCTGTGCCCACAGCCTCTGAAATTGAAGTGGTCAAGACCCCTCCCCCTTTTTCTTCCTGGCTAGATATGACCTCCTCTATATAAATCTCCATTTGTCTCCTTCTCAATGATAATCTTCATTGCCCTCTGATTATTAGTTCCTCTGGAAGCAGGCTCCATTATGTCCCATACATTTGACCATAATACTTGTGAAATTGTATGTCCCCACTCTGCTTTCACAGTTTTGTCTCCCGTCAGCTCTTCCATATACAAACTTTCATCACATGGTGCTTGTTCAGTTGACAATTTTATATCATATAGGTTCTTGAAAATATCTATGGCTTTTCTTTCCCAGTTTAATAATATCTGAACCACCCTCCACACCCGCCCCCCAACAAAATATGCTCTGCAAAGTAACATACCAACATCGCTCTTAAGGGAAAGGTACTCTCACCAATGTTCTTGATGCAACACCTTCTGGTTTGAGACTACTGAGGGAGCACATTAGAATATGTACCATAATTGGATGAACTCAGAGCATTTTGTTTTGTGAATGGAATGAAGAGTCAGCAACTTTCCCACCTCTTCATTCTCTTGTACTCATTGTACTATTTCCATATGTCCTGAAACACTCATTTTTAACCTTTATTTTCCTTGAAGATGTTTTTCTGTACTATTACCTGATTTTTAAATGAGTCACAAAGAGGTTGCCTGCTGAAAGTAGATCATCTGACTCTTTATGCCTTCCAAGGAATGACCTTCTAATTCCCACCACCAATGACCTATCACACTTCTCTTCCCACTTTGTTGAGTACAAAAAAAACCTTCCTTATGTTGAATTGTATGTCCTAAAGTAAAACAAGAGAGTTAAATGTATATATTTTTCTGTGAATAGTACTTGGATACATATCTCAGTTTGAGATGGAATGCATCACAGTTTTCCCATTAAAATTAATGAAAAAAAATAATTCATTGGCTTTTAACTTAGTAACAGTTTTCAGGAAAAAAAAAAAAAAAGGAATATATATCATCCTTTTATGTCCTTTCTTCCCTCCTTTCTCCCATCCTTTTCTTCCTTCTTAATTCTTAACAAGCACTTAGGAGTGACTAATATATACACAGTGACCAAGACCCTTCCTTGACGATTCTCTCATGGTCTGATGCAGTGGTTCTCAAGGGCATGGGGGAGCAATTTTGCCCCTCTGTCCCCTCGGGGACATTTGACGATATCTGGAGATAGTTTTGGCTGTCACAAATCCAGCATGGCAGGGAGAAAGGTATACGACTGGCATATAGTGGATAGAATTTAGGGATACTGCTAAGCATTCTAGAATGCACAGAACATACCCCCCAGAAAGGAATTATCTGCTCCCAAAGGTCAACGATGCTGAGGATAAGAAACCTTGCTCTAATGGGTCCTATCTTTTCTGCTACAAGGCCATTCACAATAGAATTCTTCCCTTTTGTCATTTCTCTACCCTCATCTCAACTTTGAAAATTCTAAATTCTTTTTTGAAGGCCATATAGAATGTCACTCTCTTTTTGATGCCTTTCTTAATTCCTGCTACTGAATGTGATGCCTTCTTTCTCTTGAACCCCACAGTATGTTTAATGTAACTCTTTCACAGATTTTGCCAAGCTACTGTTCTCTAATCAAATTATTAATATTTTTCTCCATGAATTTAGTGCTTCCTATTGGCATTTTGAGAAAGTTGCTATCTTAGTCCATTCGTGTTGCTCTAACAAGGTACCTGAGACTGGGCAGTTTACAGCAACAGAAATGTGTTTCTCACAGGTCTGGAGGCTGGAGTCCAGATGAAGGCACTGGCAGTTTCAGTGTCTAGTGAGGGTTTCTCTCTGCTTCAAGATGGTCTCTTCAACAGTGTGTCATCACATAGCACAAGACAGTGAACACCCTCCTCAAGCCCTTTGTATGAGGTCCCTAGTTTCATTCATGAGCACTCACCCTTATGACTGAATCACATTCCAAAGGCCCTACCTCCTAATAGTTTCACATTGGCCATTAAGTTTCAACACATGATTTTTGGAGGACACATTTCAGACCACAGCAATTGCTTAATCTCATTGGACCTTAATTTTATTATTTGCACAATAAACAGGGACAATGTGATGCCTCAGTACTCTTTCCAGCTCCCCATGTTTGATCTCTTCCTTATCAATAGTGTGCAATTCTTACCCCTACATACCAGTATTCAAATGAAGTCCTACCTCTGCAGAATTCTTGTTCTAACTTGTCATACCAGCACCCACCATCATCCATTAAAATTCTTTTCATAATAATTATAAAGTTTTAGATCAGTTTTCTGGGGAATTGAAAAAAATCAAAGAGGTGACTACGAATTTATTGATAGACACATGAAGATTACGGTGATTTAAATACGAGTATCCAAAGTGGTTATAAATATCAAGGGGAGAGGGCTACCTCTCTATTTCATTCTATGTTTTTGAATCCTTTAATCCAAGTGGAATTTAAAGCACTGTCCTACCACTTATCCCTGTAATCTGTCTGCTCAGTGTGGTTTCTGTGAACCTTGGAAACAACCTATGTATTATGTAAATAATGAGGTGTAATATCATAAAAAATGAGATAATTATATAGCATTTTGAAGATACAACTAAATTGTTTACATTTTTTAAATCAAAGTAGTAACATATTTCAACTTTATGTTTAGTCAAAATAGAGATTTGAAAAATAGGGGTTTTTATAACATCAGTCTATTTTTAATTTTTTAATAAATCATTCCATAATTAACCATGTGGTCTCTTTGAATTAACTCTACCTCATAGTGTTCTTCAGAAACTCTAATTATACCTTAGATTATCATTTAGAACACCTGCTCTTGTGGGTTTCAGTAATTTTAGCCTTGAATATTTTGACATAAGGAGCTATAATCATTGGGAATTTTATGATGTTTAAAAAGTATTCTATGCGCCACCTTTCTAGCTAACTTTAGCCGTTTTATATGCCATGACTCTTTGCTTATTGAAGCTATTGTCCATCATCTTTCATCTTGAGTTACTAATCTAAGGAAATAGGGATAGTTAGCCTGAAAGCCAAGAGCATCCAGAAGTCCAGTGTCCTTATTCTCAGCTTATATGACTTATACCAATCATCACTATATTGGAAAAAAACAGGGAAGCACTGAGCGTGGTTCCTAGAAAGCCCATCCTCCTACCTAATGATATTCATAGGCAAAATGTGTCAAGCTCTGAATGAGGTAAAGAATAACATATGCATGATGACATTTTTATTTCAACATACTAATTTAAATGTCCATAGGTACTTTGTGTCCATACCCTGCAGATTTGCCCAGACTAAAGACCAGTGGCCACAAGTGGAAGCCAATTGCACAAATTATTCCCTATTATTTTTCAAACTTCTGTTGTCAATCTCATTCTTAACTGACATATGATAAACTTCAAATTTTTAACTCTGTTGACATGCCAAGGACAGATTAGAAATGTGATATCTAGCTTTAAGAAGTTCCTTTGGTGGCTTTGAACAAGTTTGAGAGACATATTATCTTAAGCAACCTCATTTCTCCCAGGATGCTATACTTATAGTTTAGGGTTCTAAGCAAATAGGCCTTACTCCAAATGCACTATCGACTCAGCATATTGATGATTCATTGCTTCTTTGTAACCAATCAAATGTGACTATATTTTATCATATCACTCCCACTTATCCCAACCCATCCAACTTTCTTATCCCAAGTGTTTTATGAAAAAGTTTGATACATATCTAACCATTAACAATTCTAGTTGATAAACTAGGATACTTTACTGTGATAGTCTTAAAACTGAAGTTATACAATTAGTATAATTAAAGGAAAAGGTTTCAAATTATATGTGCCAGGTGCAATATGAAAAACAGCCAACACTAGAAGTGATATCAGGTGAGAAATTATGCAAGCACCCCCATGAATCCAAAATTTGGAATTTATATATTACAGCTACTCCTATATAAGTAGACTACATCTTGTAAAACTGCTTGGTATGGTCTAATAGCACATTAGATGTATAGAGCTGTTTTTACCACTTGACCTAGTTTTTACTGCCCAGGGAGGCAAATGTTAAATGAAACGCCTCTCCTTTCCTGCACTCACTCTCCTCCCCTGCCATAGATATCATCAAAATAGATTTAGATTTTATTTTAGTTTTCTATGACTAGTTCTATGTCCCTTTGGCCCAATCAGTGACTATCTACTCAAATTCTTTTAAAGATAGCAAGCTATATCCCATCCCTAGGGCATAAAACCCAGAGGCCATCCATTTCAGTGCTTTATAAATAAGGTTTTGCCAAAGCAGCATTAGTGGAATCTTGTCACAATTAAATCCCAATAGTGCTCAAGCTTTGCATTAAGCTGCTGCCCTTGACCTGTGGGAGAGGTGATTTGCCATTAGGTTTATTAGAGTATCTCTGGAGCATGTTAGAGAAGCATTTTTTCCTAAATTCAAGATGGATGGGAGTTCACACATAATCAAAGATAGGTTCATTTAGCCCAGCTGTACAACTAAGATTTTGACAGACGACTGATATTTGAGTCACAGAATCATCAAACTTAAGGGCCAGAAGGAATGTTGAGAGGATCTGTTCCTCTCTGAATGGATGAGTAAATAAAGAAATCTCCATGAAGGAGCAAATGCATAAGTTTATTATTGCTAAGGAAACATAACAAGGATTGGTCATCTAATTTGCCACCTACCACTGCACCCCTCTCCTGCCCTCCCCAAAGAAGAGACCAAGGACTCTAATAGCTATGTATAACAGTTCACAACAAGTCACAAGGAAAATATTAGCATTATCCACATTTTGAATATTCCAGAAGCAAGAGAGCCTACCTGGCTTACAGTTTTTGCCTGTAAGTCACTGATTTATACGAGGAAGTCAACAATGTCCAATTTGGCTGTCACAAAAATGGTTAGCAAGAAATACATAAATGGCTTTTGGGGCTCAGAGAGAAAACAACACAAGCCACTGCTTTCTATGCTACACTTGCTTCTATCAAAGACAATAATCTAACCAAAGAAATTATTTGTGCCTAGGAGATATTTTCTATGCAAACCAAATTTCTATGGTGTTTCAGCTTCAAGATCTCTGTGACACTTCATCACATATCCCCTTCGTCCGCAATAGTCACTTCTTAGAAGGGGACCAACTTGCCAAAGGGAAGCAGCCATTGGATAATGGCGACCAGCAGACTGGGAATGGGATGTGTACCACCTGGCAGAAACCAGTGGAATCATCACCAGGTCTCACATCATCTGGGGAGCTGTCCTAGAAGACAGATGAGGATAGAGAAGTAACTATCTGTGGCTATCTCCGCAGAGCACATTTTCCAGTCCAATACTAGTGAAAACTGACCCATGTCCTCACAGACAGATAACCAGGTCTTATCCTTTCTTTCCCCTTCAAGTATACCTCAAAAATGGGTAGCCAGTCCACTGATGACTAGACTAGCGTTAGGCTCTGTTGGTAGAAAAAGGAAGAAGAAACAGGTGGCTTTGATATATCCCCCAAATCAGCTGCAGGCAGGCTGTACACCTGAAAGTAGAGGATGGAAATTTTTTTAAAGGAACTAAGGGAAGTTGAATCCTCCTGCTCTTAGTTCTATTCTCCATCAAAAATTCCCAGTGTTTTGCTGACCAAGACCACTTTTTGTTCATATGCCTATTTTAAATTTCAAAAAGAAACGAATGCTAAAGAAAACAAATCTCTATGTAATTTTGGAATTCCTTCAAAATTTGAAATCCAACTTGGTATATTTCAACATACATCTATCTGGTGCCTCCAGTGGGCATGGAGGCAGGATGTTGCAGTTGAAAGGGCGTGAAACTTGTAATCAACAAGATCTGAACTTGAATCTCTGAACTTGAATCTTAGTTTAGACAATTACAGGCTATTTAAACTTGTATTGGCACATAAACCTTTGACCTTTTCTTTCATCATCTGTAACATAAAAACAATAACCTGAATTTCACAATGTTCTCAGTATTAAATGAGGTGATATATGTGCAAAAGGTCATAGGAATGCAGTTAATACCATTTTAGTTACAACACCTTTTCACCCTTCCAAAAGGGTGAAAGGTACAGTTTGGGAAGGCGCAGTTTGATAGAAGCAGCGGCTTAAATGCATATGGTTTGTTTCCTAATAATTTCAGAGAAGGGACTGTGTGAAGCCTTTTTTAAAGTTAGCCACCCTGTTGTGCAATAGTCCTTCATTTTATATATTGTATGTTTCTTATCTCTAATCCTCTTTTATAAGCAGCTTGTACTCCAATCATGGATATTACCTCTTGAATTCTTTTTGACCTGGAACGAAAATGTAAATGTGCATTAAGGAGAAAAAGTCCAACCAGTATATGATATTTATGATTGACTCTGCTAGGGGAGACATGGAATAATTTTTATTTTCTCAATGAATTCAACTTCTCCATGTTACTCATTAATTTTTTTGCGAGTAGAAAGCTGACATTTAAATACATTCTGCCTCGTATTAACTGAACATTATTCTAGGGTTTTCAACAGACTGAAGCCTAGACTTCCTTCTTTAATTACATGCTTATGTTCTTGCCCCAAAATGCTCCAAAATGTGTTGCTGAATCATAAATTGTTCTGAGACCATCGTTGGTGGGGTGAGTAGGGAGGGGGTTAAGATAATATGGCTACACTGTAGGTATTGCTCCTGGGTGCTCGGATCAGCATGCATGTTCTTGTTAAAAATAATAACAATAATTTCTTTAAAAATATATCTTTCTGAGCACAAAGACCAAAGTGGAAATCTCCTTTATCCTTAAGGAGAAAGGTGTCAGGTTCTGGGCCTTTGTGCTTCCCATAGAGTCATTGGCTTAGTTCTGATCTTTCTTTGCTTTCACATCTTTTACTATAGTAAAACACAAATGTAAATCTTTTGGAACTTAATCATTAATTTTTTCAATTAAAAATTTCTTTAAAAGAAAAGTAGTTCTGGAAGGGTGTTTATTTTGAAATCTGCTATGCATATTCTAGAGAGCATTTTCACTGATATATTTATCTTTTGTTGCTATAAGTTCTAAATGAGCAATGTATTGAGTTCCATTTCGCACTGACTATAACTTCCATGTATGAATATGAAGAGAAACAAAGAGAGGGTATATTAGTCATGTTTTTATTTTCTATATTTTATGATGCTCTGACATCTTGGGGCCTGAGGAGCTAGGAGAGATTGTTCTTTCCCAGGGTTAGCTATTTCCTAGATATAGCAAAAAAACTTGACTGGAGTAAGACTTTGATATGCAAATCACCAATCCTGAGTTCATACCCTCCCACACCCGCCTCCTTTTATCATCAGTCTCCTGGAATCCAGACCACCACCCCCTGCCCTAAATCACCTGAAGGCCAAGGTACTAAACAACTAGAGACCACCCCTATAGCCCAAAGCCCACTGAAATTCAAACTAGCCAATCCTAACTAAGCCTGTTTACCTTTCTTGTCCTGTTGCTTCCTAAAGAAACCACAATAAAGGCTTTTGGCCATGCTTTCTCCTTCTTTGCTCCTGACTCCGGACCATGCCTGGTGTTTCCCCATGTCGCCTTGTATGGCACAGCGTGCCCCCTCCTCTTAGGAACTGTGAATTGTTTCCTGATCGGTTGCCCTCACCATATCTGAATGATGATAAAACCTACATTTATGAGACGGAGAGAGAGAGAGAGATGAAGAAGAAAGCAGATAAAGAAGAGGAGGAGGAGAAGAAAAAGAGGAAGAGGAGGGGGAAGAGGAGGGAAGAAAAAAGGAGAAACAGAAAGTGAGGAGGAGAAAAAAAGATAAAACAAACAAGGGAATGAAAAAGAGAGATAAGCTCTGCCTCTGTGGAGTTTTTTGGTTTTTTGTGTTTTTTTGAGATGGAGTGTCACTCTGTCACCAGGCTGGAGTGCAGTGGCACCATCTCAGCTCACTGCAACCTCCACCTCCGGGTTCAAGTGATTCTCCTGCCTCAGCCTCCTGAGTAACTGAGATTACAGATGCACTCCACCAGACCCAGCTAATTTTTGTATTTTAGTAGAGACGGGGTTTCACCATGTTGGCCAGGATGGTCTCGATCTCTTGACCTCGTGATCCACCCGCCTCGGCCTCCCAAAGTGCTGGGATTACAGGCGTGAGCCACCACGCCTGGCCGCCTTTGTGGAGCTTTTAATCCAAGTGGCAGAGGTGTTCGAACCAGGGCAACTCCATCTTGAAAGGGACTGGGTAAAATGGGGCTGAGACCTACTGGCTGCATTCCCAGAGAGTTAGGCATTCTAAGTCACAAGATAAGATAGGAGGTCAGCACAAGATACAGGTCATAAAGACCTTGCCCATAAAACAGGTTGCAGTAAAGAAGCTGGCCAAACCCAACCAAAACCAAGATGGCAACGAGAGTGATCTCTGGTCGTACTCACTGCTACATGCCCACCAGTGCCATGACAGTTTACAAATGCCATGGCAAAGTCAGCAAGTTACCCTATATGGTCTGAAAGGGGGAGGCATGAATAATCCACCCTTTATTTAGCATACAATCGAGAAAATAACCATAAAAATGGGCAACCAGCAGCCCTATGGAGTAGCCGTTCTTTCATCCCTCTACTTTTTAAATAAACTTGTTTTCACTTTACTGACTCGCCCCAAGACTTGCATGAGATCTAAGAATCATCTCTCAGGGTCTGGCTCGGGACCCCTTTTCAGTAACATAAATGGGAAGGCTAGGACCTAGCTCAGTACATGAAGCATAATAGAAATAAATCGACTATTTACTAAAGAAAAACCATGTAGAAGAATTAAGAATCTTCAAAAGATATCAAAAGTAAAACTAGTTATAGTTGTACATAATTTTATGGAGTGGAAGTTGAAACCAGTGGAATAATGATATTAATATTTAACTTGAAATACAAAGGTTCAATTTTCTGTTATTTAAATAAAGAAACATCATAAAAGCACCTGCTTTGCAGGGTCATTGTGAAGACTTAATACAATAATCTGTCTAAGCAACAAGGAAAGTGCCTGGCACATAGAAGATGCTCAATCAATGTGACTTCTCATCCTTTTCTGTTAATAGCTGTCACATTAATTTAAATATATAAAATAAAGAAATTTCTGTCTATGTCATTTAACAGTGGGGTGAAGGATAGGACACCGAAGGATTTTCAAGGAAGTAGACTGCATGTTCTCTAGTAGTAGTGAACACTGAGAACAGTAGAGCCTTATCAAAAGGTATCCCAGAGATTATAAATTAGAAGGTCTGGGTTGTAGCTAGAGACCTTTTTTTTTAAGTTCCACAGTTTATTCTGATATGAACTTTCTGTTGAGGGCCCTTAAAAACTCCTTCTCAGGTGGAATGTTTGTTGTATGAAATTATGATGCTGCTATGTTTCTCTTTTTATTGAAACTTTTATTTTTAACTGACAAATAATAATTGTATATATTTACAGGATGCAATGTGATCTTTTGATATATGCATACAGTGGGGGATGATTATATCAAGCTAATTAACACATTCATCACCTCGCATACTTATCATTTTTTGTAGTAAGAACATTTAATATCTACTCTCTTAGCAATTTTGAAATATATAAGACATTATTATTAACTATTGTCACTATGCTGTACAATAGATCTCAAAAAATTATTCCTCTTGTTTAACTGAAACTTTATACATTTGATATACATTTGACCAACATCTCTTCATTCCAATTTCTCACCCTTGCTTCCAGTAACCATCATTCTACTCTCTGCTTCTGTTAATTCAACTTTGTAAAATTCCACATAAAAGTGAGATCATGTAGTATTTGTTCTTCTGTGCCTGGCTTATTTCAGTTAGCATAATGCCCTCCAGGTTCATCCATGTTGTTACAAATGACAGAATTCTCTTCTTTCTTAAGGCTGAATAGTATTCTATTGAATAGAGATACTACATAGTCTTTATCTATTCATACGTTAATCAACACTTAGATTGATTCCATATGTTGGCTATGGTGAATAATGCTGAATGAACCTGGGAGTGCAGATATCTCTTCAACATACTGATTTCAATTCTTTGGATATATACCCAGTAGTGAGATTGCTGAATTACATGGTAATTTTATTTTTAATTTTTTGAGGGACCTCCATCCCTTTTCTCATAATGGCTCTACTAATTTGTATACCCACCCACAGTGTACAAGGGTTTCCTTTTCTCCACATTTTCACCAACATATATAATATTTTGTCTTTTTATTAATAGCAATTCTAACAAGTATAAGGCGATAGCTCATTGTGACTTTAATATGCCTTTCCTTGATGAGGAGTGAAATAGAGGATCTTTTAACATATCTGTTGGCCATTTGTATGTCATCTTTGAGAAATATCTATTCAGGTCTTTTGCCCATTTTTTAATTGGGTTATTTATTTTTTTGCTATTGAGTTGAGTTCCTTATGTGTTTTAGATTTTAACCCCTTCTTAGATACATGGTTTGCAAATATTTTCTCTCAGTCTCTGAGTTGTCTCTTCACTCTGTCATTGCCTTTGGTGTGTAGAAGATTTTTAGTTTGATGCAATCCAATTAGTCTATTTATGCTTTTGTTGACTGTGCTTTTGCAATCACATCTAAAACAATTTTCTCCCAGTAGTTTTGTGGTTTGGAGTCTTATACTTAAGTCTTCAATCCCTTTTGAGTTTATTGTTGTATGTAGTATAAGATAAGGGTCCAATTTCATTCTTTTTTTTTTTTTCTGTGACACAGCCTCAGGAGTTCCTGAGGACATGTGTCCCCCAATTTCATTCTTCTGCATACAGATATTTAGTTTTCCCAACATTTATTTACAAGATCGTCATTTCCATTGCATGTTCTTGGTATCTATTGATAATCAATTGACTGTAAACGCATGAGTTGATTTCTGGACTTTCTATTCTGTTCCATTAATCAAGGTGTCTGTTTTTATGCCAATATCATGCTGTTTTGATTACTATAACTTTATAATATATTTTGAAGTCAGATAGTGTGACACATCTACCACATTTCTAATTATTTATCTTTTTGTGCATTCAATGAGATTTCATTTAATACTTACAGTGTACCAAGAACTAAGCTAGACACCAAAGATACAAAAAATAAGGTGCAATTGATGATCCCAGGGACATCTTTAGTGAGGAACACAAACTTCAGAACTAACTATTATAGGAAAGAGGTACTATTATATAAATATATTTAATGTGTAATGAAAGCACAGAGGAGGGAACTCTGCCATGGCCTTATTATGGATTCAATTGCAACTCACTTTTATATTGCCAAACATAAAGAGTATTTCAGTACAAACTACGAATTTTTTTGCTTTCAAACAGCTGTTTTTCAGTAGTTTTCAATTTCTAATAGTTCTCATTGCCTGATGCCATTGCCAAAAGACCTGGTCCAAATCTCTGAGCATAGGCACTCAGACCAGAGGATGCCTGAGTTCTAATTATGAATTCCTTTATACCCTTAGCTAAATTGTCCCTGGTGGGTAATTTACTTATTACTTAATATCTATGACCCAGTTCCTTGGTCCATAAAACTGAGATAATAATATTTATCTGCTTTTTATGATTTGGTATTCAACTTTTAAATAACATTTTTATTTTAAAGGCACCTTATAATTGTTAGTTAGTTTTTCCTAACTAGCTATACCTGCCTCACAGTGATGGCATGAAAGTTAATGAATTAATTTTGACAAATGCTTCTGAACATGAGAAGACTTTTATTCCATTATTTGGTAGTTTATTTTGGCATTATAAGGCTTCCCAAGTTTGCTTGCACCCAGGGGCAGCCCTAGGGGCACAATGCTTTCTTACAATAGTGTCTCCCTTAAATGGTTTAGCAGGAGAACATATCATTGATTCAGAGAAAACATTTTTAATACATATACTAGGTCATGTAAGAGAAATTCTTCTGCTGCTAAGTATAAACCTGGTGAATGAAGCAGAAACATACTCCCAAGTACCAAGTGTATTACCTCTAAGTTCTTCCTAATAACAGTGAAATTATTGCTTGAAGCCAAGGATGTTGGACACTAATCAAGTTAATAGGAAACATAAAATTAAGAACGCCTGTATTATAAAGTGGGAAAAGTATATTTTTATAATTATGTAACTAGTAAAAATGTTCATCTCTATTTACTAATTTACTTACTGAGTAAATTGGTACAACCTGTTTTAGAAGATGTGTACTATATAGCAGTGTGTATTTTTGGCTTTGAACATAATCATACCTCTACTTAAGATAATTTTATGAAATCCATCCTAAGGAAATTATAGGAAAGTAGATAGTATTTGTATGCATCTATTCTTGCATTGCTATAAAGAACTAATGAAACTGAGTAATTTATAAAGAAAAGGGGGCTAATTGGCTTACAGTTCCACAGGCTGTAAGGGAGTATGGCTGGAGAGGCCTCAGGAAACTTACCATCATGGCAGAAAGCGAGGGGTTACAGGGATGTCCTGCATGGCTGGAGCAGCAGGAAGAGAGAGCAGGGTGATGTGCTACACATTTTAAACAACCAGATCTCATGAGATTTGGCCCCTCCAAAATCTCATATCCTTCTCATATTTCAAAATAAAATCATGCCTTTCCAACAGTCCACCAAAATCTTAACTCTCTCCAGCATTAACTCAAAAGTCCACAGTCCAAAGTCTCATCTGAGACTAGGCAAGTCCCTTCTGCCTATGAGCCTGTAAAATCAAAACCAGTTAGTTATTTCCAGGATACAATGAGGGAATAGGCATTGGCTAAATACTCCCATTCCAAAAGGGAGAAATTGGCCAAAACAAAGGGACTATAGGCCCGATGCAAGTCTGAAACCCAGCAGGGTCGTCATTAAATCTTAAAGCTCTGAAAGAATCTCCCTTGTCTCCATGTTTCACACCCAGGCAACACTGAAGCAAGGAGTGGGCCCCCAAGGCCTTGGGCAGCTCTGCCCCTGTGGATCTGCAAGGTATAGCCATCATGACTGCTTTCATTGAGTGCCTGTGGCTTTTCCAGGCACACAGAGCAAGCTGTTGGTGAATCTGTCATTCTGCGGTCTGGAGAACAGTAGCCCTCTTCTCACAATTCCACTAGGCAGTACCCCAGTGCGGACTCTGTGTGGGGGCTCCAATCCCACATTTCCCCTCCACACTGCCCTAGTAGAGGTTCTCCATGAGGGCTCTGCCTCTGTAGCAAACTTTTGCCTGGATATCCAGGCATTTCCATACATCATCTGAAATCTAGGCAGAGACTCCCAAGCCTCAACTCTAACATATGCACATTCAGGCTTAACACCACATGGAAGCCGCCAAGACTTATGGCTTGCGCCCTCTGAAGCAACAACCCAAGCTGTAACTTGACCACTTTTAGCCATGGCTGGAGCTGAAGTGACCACAATGCAGGGCACCATGTCCTGAGGCTGCACAGAGCAGTGCAGTCCTGGGCCTGGCCCACAAAACCATTCTTGCCTCCTAGGCCTCCAGGCCTATGGTGGGAGGGGGTGTCAAGAAGGTCTCTAAAATGTCCTGAAGGTGTTTTCCCTATTGTCTTGCCTATTAACATTTAGCTCCTTTTTACTTATGCAAATTTCTGTAGCCTTGAATTTCTCCCCAGAAAGTGAATTTTATTTTCTACCACATGGCCATGCTGCAAATTTTCCAAATGTTTACGCTCTGCTTCCCTTTTAAATATAAGTTCCAGTTTCAGATCCAGTTTCAGATAATCTTTTTGCTCATGCATAACAAAAGTGACCTTGGCTTATTCTGAATAAGTTCCTCATCTCCATCTGAAACATCTTCCGCCCGGATTTTATTGTCCATATCACTATCAGCATTTTGGTCACAACAATTTAACAAGTCTTTGGGAAGTTCCAAATTTTCCCTCATATTCCTGTCTTCTTCTGAGCTCTCCATATTCTTCCAACCTCTGCCCATTACCCAATTCCAAAGCTGCTTCCACATTTTCAGGTATCTTTATAACAATGCCCCACTCCTTAGTACCAATTTTCTGAGTTAGTTTGTTTATGCACTGCTATAAAGAAATACCGGAGATTGGGTACTTTATAAAGAAAAGGGGTTAAATTGGTTTCCTATTTCTGCAGGCAGTACAGGGAGCATGGCTTGGAGGCCTTAGGAACTTACAGTCATGGCAGAAGGCAAAAGGGAAGCAGATACATCTTATGTGACTGGAACAGGAGGAAGAGAGAGCAGGAAAAGGTGGGACACGCTTTAATCAACCAGATCTTGTGAGATCTCACTATCACAAGAACAACCGGGGGAAATCTGCTCCCATTATCCAATCACCTCCCACCAGGCCCCTCCCCCAAAATTAGGAGTTACAATTTCACATGAGATTTGGGCAGGGACACAAATCCAAACCATATCAGGACTATTTATTATTTTTAAAAAATGGTAAAATATCCAACCATTAGAGAATAATTAAAGTATACAACATACACAAAATGAAACATTTTGTGAACAGTAAAAATTATGTTTAAAAGATGTTTGTTGATAAAAATAAAATGTTCTGGAAAAAATAAACAACAATAAAGTACAAGAGAGAATATACCATATGATCTCATCTATATATACACATAGAAATTGGTTAACTCTGGATAGTAAAATTATTAGTGATTTTTAATTTCTTCATTTAATATTATTGACATTTCTTAACCTCCTAATTTTATGTAGTAAGCAGTATTGCTTAACTGATCAGAAAAATTACGGTAATGTAATGCCAGTTCTTAGACAGGCATTCTTTCATTCAACTCCTCTTCTAATGGCATTATTAAAGAGACATGCTATTACATATAATGGTTACCAATTACTAAATTGGACTGTGTATTTACAGGTATCATCTTATTTAACAAGGCTTTAAAAGTGACTTCTCAATTGCAGTGTGTCCATGTGAACCTAGAAACTAACTACTTTCTTATAGCACATACTTAGATGGCCCCACCCACCAACATCCACTTTGTATTACACTTATTCACAGTAATGTTTTTCTTCCTAATTTAAGTTACAATTTTTAGAAGAAGAGATTATGTTCTATACATTTTATATCCTACATTTCCTAGTACTGAATAATTTTTACTGAAAAGAAATATTCCCAATCAGTGCCATCTTATCTTATTCCCATCTGATCTACTAGACCGGAATACTCCTATTTAATGACTATATCTGCCTGAGAGGCCTGAAGTCTTCTTGGGCAGTGGATCTAAAACCAACCCATCGGCCGGGCGCGGTGGCTCAAGCCTGTAATCCCAGCACTTTGGGAGGCCGAGACGGGCGGATCACGAGGTCAGGAGATCGAGACCATCCTGGCTAACATGGTGAAACCCCGTCTCTACTAAAAAATACAAAAAACTAGCCGGGCACGGTGGCGGGCGCCTGTAGTCCCAGCTACTCGGAAGGCTGAGGCAGGAGAATGGCGTGAACCCGGGAGGCGGAGCTTGCAGTGAGCAGAGATCCGGCCACTGCACTCCAGCCTGGGCGGCAGAGCGAGACTCCGTCTCAAAAAAAAAAAAAAAAAAAAACCAACCCATCTTCTCTTCTGTTGATTCATTCATTCAACAAATACTTGGTGAGTGCCTACTATGTGCCAGACACATTTCTAGGCACTACGAGTAAAGCTATAAACAAAACAAACAAAATCTCTCCCTCATGGAGCTCATACCCTAATGAGAAAAAGAACAGATAATATACAAAGCAGATGAAAGGTATAGTATGGTAGACGGTAATAAGTACAAGGAAAAATACCTAAAGCAGAGAAGGGAAATGAAAAAAAGTCAGAAGGGATTGAAGTTTAGAAAGGATGGCCAGCAAAGACCTTACTGAGAAAATGGGACATTTGAGTAACACTTAAAGGCACTGTGGCGGCAACTTATGTTAACATCTTGGGGGTGGGGGGTGGGGACATTCCGTACATAGGAAATAGCCAACGCAAAGGCCCTGAGGTAAGTCCATGACTGGGATGTTTAAGAAAGAGCAAGCCAGTCTGGCTAAAAGTCTAGAGGATCAAAGTCATATAAAATAAAGCTAAACATTGAAAAATGCCAAAATTGTATAGGACCTTGCAAGCCATTACGCAGACTTCAGCTTTTACTCCAAGAGAAAAGGAGAATCACTGATATATTTTGGGCAAAGGAGTGACCTAAACAATGTTTTATCAGCAAAGCTTAGGCTGCTGTGCTGCCGAAAGACAATGAGGACGAGGATAGAAGTTTTGGAAGGCTTATAATCCAGAGATGATGGTGGTATAGACCAGAGTGAGGGCAGTAAAGGTGGTGAGAATCAGATTTTGAAGAGAATTTGCTGATGAATTGGACGTGCCTTGCAGAAGTATTCCAAATGCCTCCAAGGTTTGGATGTGAGCAGCTTAAATAACGGAATTGTCATTAACTAGAAGGAGAAAGATTATGGCCAGACCAGGCTTGGGGAAAATAGCATGAGATCAGTTTGGTTTGTGTTAAATCTAAAATAGTAATGACACTTCCAAGGAGAGATGTTGAATTGGCAGTTGGATATAAAAAAATCTGGAGATCTAGGATGAGTTCTGGGATAGATATGGACATGTGGGAATCAACATGTGGGATAGGTGGGACTTGAAGCTAGGAGATCATCTAACACTGCCAATCACAATTAGAAGATCATGAAATAACAAAATTAGGTAAGAAATTCTTTTTCTCTCAAGGTAGAGAGAAAATAAGTCCACTTGACCTTTTTGCAGGATAACGTTCACCTCAATACAATCCCATGAACATTAAGTCTCGTCAGAGCTCCAGCTGGAATTACCACCACCTGTATTAGGCTTTACTAGTTAGGATTTTTGTTTATCTACTACTCTGGCCTCAGCACTGATGTCAAAAGCAGCAATGTTGAAAACAGGTAAAGGCCTGTATCAATTAGACCAGAGGCTTTGCTATTACCTGGGAGCTTGTTGGAAATGCAGAATCCCAGGCCCCAATTCTAAACCTACTTCATTTGTACATTGAAGTTTGAGAAGTGCTCTACCAAAGGCTATTAGGTAACTCATAGAACCTTCAGGAGTCCAGGAATCATCTTGGAGACTCTGCATCCAGGACTCTTGCATAATCTCAATCTCAGGATGCTTGTAACTGTGCTTACGACATCTCTGGACCTATTAGAACAGGCACCATGTCAATTCCTAGGGATGCTCAACAAAGAATATACCTACTGAGACTTCCGCTATTGTTGCCTCCAAAATCTTAATACCAGTCTCATCGTGGTGAGTTCTAGTTACAGAACCTAGATCACTGAAGGCTGAGAAGGTGAGTTGTTGCCTATATTTTGGAATGGAAATCTCATAATGTGGAAAATGTGTTCAAAATAGGCTGGCAGCCACAAGTGTAACAAATATCCCCCAAGGGCTGAAGATAAACACTGGGGAGAATATAGATAGAAAAGGAAAGCCTGGGTATTTGGAGGTGAAGTCAGAAATAAGGACAAAACTAAATCAGATACATAAACAAACAGTAGACTAATTTCAGATATATGGCAGTAACAGATACAGCATAAATAATACTAGACAGGTCTCAAGTGTGAATGAGAAAATCTGCATCTACAGGATAGATTCTGAGTCAGCAATTGAGGCCAGGAACTGAAAATACAGTGTGGTTGTTTTGTTTTCTATCAATTCTGCTAAGCTGGAACTGTACTTCCCAGAATCTTCTTTCCTATGTGGTTCTAGGCTTGAATTGGCAAAAAGAGAGAAACTGGTACAAGATTTAGATGGCAGACATGACAACAGCCATTTCTCTTTGAGAGTCATAGTGGTTAGGCATGGTAGAAGACAGATGCGGCAGCAGTCAGCTTGTTCTTCCTCTTCCCCATTCCATATCCAGCTCTGCCTGTCAGCTGGCCTGATTTCCAATGGTGACTGCAGGATCACCCACAGATGCAGAGATTCTGCCCTTCCCTATTCTTCTCCACTACTCTCCTGTGTACTCACATCCAGAAGCTGGATATGCCTGGTTTTAGAAGGGTTACTTAGTGAATAGTCTTTGATCCTCCAACTCCCTTTTTTGGGCCCTTGTGTCCCCAGCTGCTCCTACAATCATGTAGGCCAAATTCCTATGTAAACCTCTTACTCCATAACATTCACAGTGCTTCTGCTTCCTCAATTGAATCCTGACTAATAGTTACAGTTACTAGAATTGGCTCCAGGGAACAGAACCAGAAGGATGGGAATCTGGCCATCCTACTCTGGTAAAATTATATGTAAAGGCATTAGTGACTCTGTGCCCAGTGGTTTGGGAGACACTGGATGTCCATGGAATGCTATGGCAAAATAGTTATTTTAATCATCATCTGTCATCACTTATCATCAAATTCTTATAGAATATAAGGCTTCAAACAAACAAGAAGTTGCTACCATACAATATTATGGTAGAAATAAATAATACATTTGGTTGGTTTGTTGCTTCTGAGTGCACTTCTGAACATGGAGAAAGAAAATCATTAAATTTTCGACTCCAGGTCTGGGTGAAGAATTAGAAAGCTTTTAGTTCTAGATCAACTTTGCTAAGTTGTAACTATGTTTTCTAAAAGGTAAGCATTGATGCAGAGGAAAGTCACTAACAAAACCTCCTGAAGCACTGGTGCAGGTGGACAAGTTGGAAACTTCAAGTTCAACGGCTCCAGGAAAGTCCAGGCTACCAGTGTGAGACCACAAAGGGGAGTTGTTAGAAAAGGCCAAGGAAAGCTCTTGCCTCTGCACAACCAGTGTCTGAAGCCTCAGATCTAAAAAACAACCCCAAAGTGTAATCCTATAAGTGGCTGAATTTCAACACAAATTGAATTTACAACCTCACAGGGTCTCTAATGCTCAATGTGCTTTTGTTATCTGCTTTTAGTATGAGAGTTGTATCCTATAAGTATATATCAATAGAAAAATTAATGAGAAGAAATCAAGAAGTTATATCCCTAGGAATATAATTTTTTCATTTTTAAAGCTTCCAAGAGTAATTTACTCAATTGACATAAAAATATAAAGAATAGGAATAAATGCAAATCAATGAGAAAATGAGAAAAATTGGATTGATTTCAAAATTGTTATTGGATTTCATAAAAACAAATTAGCTGAATTACTGCATTTTCCGCATTTCATAGAGTCACAGAATTTGAGAGTGGGAAGAAGCTCTAACTAAGGCTCTCTATTTTGCAGCAAAATACACACAGTCTGTATGTATTCTGTTCTGTTGCTTCATGTGCTTTGACTTCTTTGACTTTGGTCATTAAATTTGTTTTGAGGATTTAGCATATGAAAAACATAAAGTCACAGCAGGAATGATCAACACTGAATTTTGGACAATAGTTAACCTTGGGCTAGGTGTAAAATGGAAAGAAATGCAGCAGGCAAGGGTACAAGGAGGCTTCCGGTGCATTTACAATGTTTTATTTCTTAAGGGAGTGTTAGAAACACAGTCCTGTGTTATATTACTTTCTAGCATGTTGCATGACTGAAACATTTTATCAAAATAAAATGGTAAAAACAGATTTAGCATGGGACTTATACATAGGTTTTTCTATATTTTATCTTTGGTACGAAGATTTTAATAAAAGACATTTTATGTTGGATAAAAGGTTTTCTGCACAGCCAGGCAATGAATTATACAAAGCAACTGTCAGGAAACCTGGTTCCTGCAGAAAGGATTTTTCAAGATTTACATAAAGTTTTATAGATAGAGAATTTTCGAAAAGATCTTATTCAGGCAGATACAAAATAACGACTTACTTTGGCAGTAAGCAATGCATAAAATTGTCTTCTCTTTCCTATCCCCTACAGAGAGGAAACAACAGTGACTTTGAATGATAAGAACTGGATTCTGGCCAGAACTCTGGCCTCTGCTAGCTGTAAGGGCCCAGCTCAGGGAGGGCTTTGAAAGGCTTTTGCTGACTCAAGAAGTGCCAAAGGAAAGAGGTAGGTAGTGGCACTAGCCAAAAAAATAAAAAATCAAAGTCACCATTGTTCCTTCTTGCCATGAAGTACACTTAAAGAAAAGATAACGAGAGGAAAAGATGGGCCCTCAGGAACAGTTAGAGCATCACATTTTTATGACAAAATAATTCTAGTTTTTAGAAATGATGATATCTGGGTCACTTTTTAGCTCTGCCTGTGGAAAGACTTATAAAGACAGCATATCCTAATCATGTCTCACACAGCTCACTCACATACACATGGCTTTTGTTTATTCTTGTTCAACTTGGTTTTCACATTTTTATACATGGCCTTAAGGGATGGCTTTGATGCTGAATTTTTCTGGGAATAAATGAATAAGTAAATACAAAAGTCATATATACATAAAATGCAAAAGTACAAATGAAGGGGACCCTCAAGTGTTTTTCAAAAACGAATGTCCCCAATAGTTTTTCCAAGAAAGATTCTATTTCGACAGCAGTTTCACGTCTCTTGACTACTGAATCATGCTAATTTCTGGACTCTTGAATTATCCAGGTGTTTAGTTACACAGTGAAATGTTATAACTATAGAGACAAAATGCCTCAGAAGCATAAAACTATTTTTATTTAATATTTTCCATGAGGAATATGAAATGAAGTCCTGATCAGTTAAATGGTCCATCTTTTCAAGGGTGACTAATTCATTACCTGCTGTCCTGCAATATGAAATTGTCCAAGAATTTTGTTTTGCTTTGTTTTGTTTTGTTTTGTTTTTCAGCTAGGGAGTTTTCTTTCATTTTGCAATTTATTTCATTTCTTCATAGAATTTTGCTCTGACCTTTTTTTTTTTTTCTCTTTGAGTCTCTTGTACACCTTTTTTTTTTTTCTCTTTGAGTCTCTTGTACATCATGGTGGGTGGCATTCAGTTTTAATATATTCTTTCAAAACACACACACACAGAGGTGTAGAAGTAGGATTTCATTTTAGTTGCAAATCTTAAAGAAAGCTGTAAGCAAAGTGAGTAAATATTATTCATATGACTTACAGTCATCTAAGAGCTACTCAAACGAATAAATCCAGTCTACTTGAAAAACATAGAAAAACTTCTAACAAAAAAAGACTGTAATAAATGCAGAATACGGTCTGTCCTGATACTTCTTTTTGCTTGTCCTCATGTTCACCTCTTTTTCCATTAAACTCCCTGAATGGCTTACATCAAACAAAAAGCTGATTAAAGTTTACCAAAAGTTTCAGTGTTTGGGAATCAAATACACATCTCACCAAAAAGCACAAGCAAAATAAAAACAAAATTCTGGATTTTTAGTTCCATTTAAGCTTGATCTTCATGGATAAGAATAATAACGGTTATGATGTATGGAGAGAGAGAGCAATGAGAGAGACAGCAACTTTGATCAAGTCTGACCGGCTAAGACTCAGAAATACCTGCTTCTTCTCCTGCCTTTTCCTCTTTACACTGGTGCATGTTTTCTTCAACTTATAATTTGATTAGGATTCCTCAGTCACTAACACGTGTTCAGTAGGAAAACTAGTAAACTTTAATGTTAATCTCTTTGAAGGAATTTTTTCAGTAAAGAAAAAAGATAAAGCAGTATATGCAGGAGAAAGCAGATTCAAGAAGGTTTTGTTGTTGTTTGTTTCTGTTTTTGTTTTGAGATGAAGTCTCATTGTCGCCCAGGCTGGAGTGCAATGGTGCTATCTCAGCTCACCGCAACCTCCACCTCCTGGGTTCAAGTGATTCTCCCACCTCAGCTTCCTGAGTATCTGGGACTACAGGCACGTGCCACCACGCCTGGCTAATTTTTCTATTTTTAGTAGAGACAGGCTTTCACCATGTTGGACAGGCTGGTCACAAACTCCTGACCTCAGGTGATCCTCCCGCCTCGGTCTCCCAAAGTGCTGGAATTATAGGCATGAGCCACCGCGCCAGGCCCAAGAAGGTGTTTTGTATTGCTTCAGCTGAGGACATTATAGTATGTTTATATATTTATGGGATTCCGTTCCCATAGAGAGGAAAATATATAGATTCCAGCAAAAGAGAGGAAAAATTTGCTGAAGTGGTAACCTTGATAAAAGGAAAGGAGAAGGCATCTAAATCTCAATCAGAGGATTAAGCAGATACAAGCATGGCCATTTCTTCCACAGTAGTAGGTGACTACTAAAGCCTGTGGATACAGTTGCTAGTGGGTTGGTAGATGTGGTGTTGGGAACATATGACACAATTTTCAGTGATATAGGAAGCAAGGTTATCAACTGAGAATGAAGATGAGGGAGGGGGTTTTCGAGTTTTAACGAAAGGGAGAAGGAATAAAATAATTATCTAGAAGAACGATGGAGCGAATTGACTAGGGATTTGGGGTGGGATTGCCTGGCAACTTCGAGAACCCAGTTGAGGATGGCAGTCATGAATTTAAAGTGAGACCAGGCTTTCTGATGGGTTGTGTTTTAGTTTTATTTCTTCCAGCCACATTTAACTGTGTGGATGCAGGGTTTAATTCATGAAGTTAGGATTTTCTAGGTGCATGCAATGAAGATGAGATAATGATTGTGATGATGATGGTAATGATGATGAAAGACCTTGGAATCTATGTTGAGTAAAGAGAGAAATAAGGATGACAAGGGGATGAAAACTAATGAGACTCTAGTAGGATCAATTATGTTTATCACCACTGGGGACACCGTTATTGGTGATATAAAGGCTTATTGTATGTATGACCAAAGGAGTTGATTACTAAAGTGGGGTGGAGAAGAAAAAAAATTACAAGAGAGGAAATTAAGGGCAGCTTATCAGAAAGATCATCTATGTGGATATTGAAATACTCCTGAAGTTTGAATGGAGAGCCAGTAGACAGAAGCTAAAAATGTTAAGTAATGAGAGAAAGTGGCCAAGGCTATGTGGTCAACACGGAGGAGATGAGGGTGGTATAGTCTGAAGATGTAAGTAGCAAGTCTGGGAGTTGTAGGCAAGAAGTAGAAACAGTGAGCTGAAGTTGTAATGAAAGCAAGAAAGACACCTATTGTAGCCCTAGGTTCAGTGGCACTGGGGAGTGGGAGAAAATAGTCACTACATTTAGAATCTTCCTTGAGTTTCTGGAGGAATTTCTATGTTCACATTGTTAGTATAGTCTTCTACTTGCATCTTTATGATTTTTTCCCTTTCTAAAGCTTAACACGTTTTCCCTCTTTCCATAATTATGCTATGCCTACAGTGGCATCATCTCCTAGGTATCTGTCAGGCTATGAGAGTTGGGGATGGGAAATCAGAGACCTGAGTGAACCAACCAGTTCACATGGTCAACATTTTGTTTTATTTTGGGCTCATGTTCTCTTAAATTGCTTTAACTCTCACAGCCTTGGCATTAAGGCGTTGCTTGAATGTGGGGAGGGATCTTGAATACCCCATACAAATGTTATCTATCGATCCCCTAATGACACCAAGTAAAATGAAATATTTTCCATTATAGACCCTTGACATTTCTCTATGTTAATAAGGTGTGAAGGAAAGCATCTGGAAGTAGAAAGCTGTTACTTTAATTAATCTGTAACATACATTCTACATAAAAAATGTGCTTGCCATACAAATGCCATTTCCCTCCACCACACACTCCAGTTTTCCACCCCAAACCTTGCTGTGAAAAAATTCTGTAGTCACTATTGATTGCCTGCATGCTTTCACTAGCATGTGGCATGGGTGTAGGCATAGCTTCCATTTGTGGATATAACAATTCAATTTGTGACTACGTAATTGATCTTCCTTGAATTTCATCAAAGTAAATTTAATACAAAAAGTACTGGAAAACTTTGTATTTGCGTACTTGTGTGATTTGAACCCTAAAATGAGTTACAGTGAGGCTTCAGAACATTATGTGTTTCTAAAAATACTGCAAATTAAGTCCTTTTGATACTTTTCCCCCTAAAACCATGCACAACAAGCTCACATTAAATGGAAAGCAACATAGATAGGATTCTAAGAAGTAACGGAGTCACCAGAACCAGAATCTACTAAAAGCATGTCTCCTTCTGACACTCACTGAAATGCATGTTAATTCATAGAAAGACCCAGGTTAGTTCAAAGCAAGCGAAAATACACTGCCCTAACCTATTTGACTTGGCTTTGGAAACGGGAAATTTTAGGAAAACTGGTGGCCACCCTGCTCCTGTTTTATTGTGTGTGTTGTGTGTGTGTGTGTGTGTGTCAGGTGTGGTAGAAATGTGGAATCGTGGAAGGAGATGAGATACAGAAACAAAACAGAGAAAGAAGGGTGGGAGGGGCAACTCACTGCAGGATCCGCTCCTTGCAGTGCACTGCAGTGGCAGACTTCCTGAGCTCTAGGCATGAGACTTGCTCGAGCCTGTGTTTGGAAGTGACAGTTCAGATACAGACAACGTAGGATTCCATGGTAAATGAATACGATAGACTGCCCTGAAAGTGTCATTTAGGAATTTAGAGAAGGAAGTCATTTGATTTCTTTGTAGACCATGAGGTGGGTCATTAAGTCATTTATAGTTCAATTTCCATGTCAAAACCTCAATTTTAAACACATACACCCCCACAAGTACACAGATTACAGAACAGATTTAATTTTTTACAGGTGCTATAGCCAAAAAACTTCCTAAGTGGTTAAAACACTGAGAATATACATAAATCCAGCTTTAGAATATATTGTGAAGGTAAAGAATTGCTTTTTAATTCATTTTGTAGGTCTCGAAAGTCAGGTATGTAAAGTAAAAGGAATATAAGTAACATACCACCAACAAGCTAATGACTGTTGAACTAATTTAACAAAATATAATATTGAAATATATATATATAGCATGTAAATTCCATATTTATAATCCTAATAAACTTATAATAAAATCCCAGTGCATGCTTGTAATATTATTATTAAGTTTCATTTCCATCTTCAACTGCCTACTTTTAGAAATATGTAATATTACCTCGAGCCATTTGGGTTTTATGTGGCAATTGCATTTACCTTAACTCTTCCCTGGAGGTAGATTGACTCATTTATTTCATTCTGAAGAAAATGGATTTCTGCATCAGAATGAAATAAAAATGATTAAATATGAATTGAATCATTTAATCCTTTTTCTGGGTCAAAGGGCATAATTATCTCCCCTGCTAAGTGCTATATGTGTGATCATGTACCAGAACTTAGACTTATAAGTAGCTCTAAAATGGTGAGTTATGAGAAAAAGGCAGCAAGACCCCAAGTGTATAACCAGTGGCAAAGGCCTCAGGGGGTGTGTGGGAGGTATAGGCCCCCCAAGCCTGTGTTACTTTACTAGGCATGTGTGCACAATCCACCCAGGTTTTTATAAAAAATTATCTTCGCCACTATGTAAGTTAGCTTAACAAAATGTTTCAGGACAGCATTTTTCTTTTAAACTTCTCTTTTCGGTTTGGAGGTACATGCAAGGTTTGTTACACACGTAAACACACGTCACGGGCGTTTATTGAGCAGATTATTTCATCACCTGGTATTAAGCTCAGTATCCAGTAGTTATCTTTTCTGCTCCTCTCCCTCCTCCCATCCACCTCAAGTAGACCCCAGTGTCTATTGTTTCGTTCATTGTGTTCTTAAGTTCTTATCATTTAGCTCCCACTTATCAGTGAGAACATGCAGTATTTGGTTTTCTGTTCCTGCGTTAGTTTGCTAAGGATAATGGCCTCCTACTCCACCCATGTTCCCACAAAAGACATGATCTTGTTCTTTTTATGGCTGCATAGTAGTCCACGGTTGTATGTACCATATTTTCTTTATTCAGCATGTCATTGGCGGGCATTTAGGTTGATTCCGTGTCTTTGCTATTGTGAATAATGCTGCAATGAACATTCGTGTGCATGTGTTTTTATGGTAGAAAGATTAATATTCCTCTCGGCATATCCCCAGTAGTGGGATTGTGGACAGGACTTTTCTATACTGGGAATGCTTTGGGCAATTGTAGTTATAGAACCAACACAAGACCCACAGCCCTTTCACAAGGCATGTTTATTGTATTCATCTTTTGTTTGCAGTAGTTGCAAATTCAGACTCAAAAAAGTGTCTCTGCACCAATTTCCTGCATTCCAGGATGGCTGGTGTACAATGCGTGTGAGAGGAAAACAAAATGGCTCCACGAAATGTTAAAAGAGAGTGAGGAAGACAGAAGCTTGAGAACTGGGTAACCTGGATGGGAATCCGGGCTTTTCTTTTTAATGTCTATGTGACCTCCATTGAATTGTTGACCCTCTCTGGGTCTTGTTTTACTCATCAGTGAAATGGAAAGAAGACTTATCCTTGCAGAATATTACAAAGATTAAATGAGACAACATCCAGAGAGGAATTGCACACACTTGATGTTCAGAAACTAGGACTATAGCTGTCATTATGCTCCGTGCTGCACAAAGGCTCTTAGGTACTTGGAGGTGGCCACACAATGGTGGGAATGCAGGCATTCTAAACGGAGGGTTCTCAAAATGGCATACATCTGTTTAGAGTAGGGTGACCATCCTGGGATGTACCTGTGGCCCAGCATGTCTTCTAGTTAGCCCTTTTTGACTCTCAAGTGTCCCCATTTGGATAATAAATCATGCAGTCACCCCTGCACTAGAAATGTAGTGCTCTTTTTCCTGGGGGGATTTTTGAACAACCAGATTCTCAAGCATCTGGAGGGCTTCATGTCCCTTTCCCAATCCATAACTGTGGTTCTTCTGAGCAGACGCTTGAGTCAAAGCTCATGATGGAGTGTGTTATGGGTAAAATTGTACCCCCAAATCCCGGAGTTGGAGTCCTCACCACCCAGTACCTCAGAACGTGGACTTATATGGAAATTGGATCTTTACAGAGGTCATCACATTAAAATGAGGTCATTATAGTAGGCTCTGATCCAATACGACTGATGTCCTTATTAGAAAGGGAATTTGGAGACAGCAGGAAAGGAAGACAATGTAAAGAGACACAGGGAAAAGACGACCTTCTATGGCCAGGGAGAGAGGCCTGGAACAGATCCTTCCTCACAGCCCTTAGAGGAACCAACAGCTGGCTCCTTGATTTCTGACTTCTTGCTTCAGAACTACAAAATGATAACTTTTCTGTGGTTTAAGTCACCCAGTTTGTGGCACTTTGTTATAGCAGCCCTTGCAAAATGACACAGTCTAAAGGAGGGAGCACAGCCCTTGCCTTCTCTTGGATTCTGAGCTTTCCTGCCTAGAAAAACACCAATTCCTCCCAGATTCTGAAATTATAATGTTTTTTATGGACCATCCTATATGTCAGCTGCTTGTAGCTCCGTGGGAGCTCTAGAGAAGAGACGTTAAAATCAAACTGTGAATAATAACACGAATGCTCAATTAGCGATAATGACATATATCAGAGTCAAGGTTCCATTCTCTGAAAGCATCTCAGGATCACCACTCCAACTGCCTGAGAATTATAAATTACTAACACATTTATCTAGAAAGCAAAACAGCGCACTATTATGAGGAATCTCTGTCTGTGGAATTTACTGGTCATTCAGAGGCCTAATAATTTACTCTTTCTTCTCTAAAGTAAATATATGCAAGTTACATAAATCAAATCTATTTTTAAAGCAATACTTTTCCTCATGGAAAAGCAACGTGTTTCTTCCAGTAACTTTATCCACTTCATACCCCCTCCCACATACACACATGCACGTGTGCACGCACACACACACACAGGCACAAGAATCTAGAACCAGACACTTAGCATTTGTCTACATTTTGTAAAATATCTTCTACCCTTTCAGCTAACTCTGGGTCACAGTAATGTACAAATGCTTACAGATACAAACACAGGCTTTTGTCTATTTATGCTTTTCCTTTGAAAACAAAATATCTTAAAATTCTATCTAATACATTACAAATGCTTCAAGTTGTTTTTAATTAATGTCAGAGAAGCTGCAGAGGGGTGTATTGGAAAATGTTGGAGAAAGGAATGTAGTTAAAAACATTTTTTTTTGTTACAACACGTCTGCCACATATTGTTAACATTTTCAGAGAATCTATTGTTCGATGACTATTAAAAAAAAGTTACAGATATTGTTCCTTCCCTCACAAAACTTTTGACCACACCAATAATGCCTAAGTAGTACATAAACTAAATTCAGGAAGTCTACATTCGTGTTTACATCATATTTTTAACTCATGCCAGAGTAGAACAACAACAAAAATTAATAAGAAAGGAAAATAACTTGTATTGTGTGGGGACTTGCTCATTCCCCAAATATGAACATATATTTGTTTCAGTTTAAATAATCCCTTATGAATTGCTAATTACCAGAGCAAGTTAAAATTAGTTCTATTAAATACAATTTTCCCTTTTCCCCATATATTCAAATATAAAAATATCTCATGATGAAAGGAGTGTGGGCTTTTAAGTAACATCGACCTGGGTCCAATCCTGGCTCTTTCTCTCAGGGGCTGTGTGGTCCGGAGCAAGTTTCTAGGCTTTGTTGCACTTAGTTTCTTTAGCTTAGAAACGAGGATAATGCTTACTCTGCAGGGTAGTGGGGAGGATTTAAGACTCTGAATCAAGCGTGGGCTACACTAATAAGGGACAAGGCTGTGAAGTGCTTTGGCACTTTCTAAACATAACCACACCATTAACTCTCATCCCACACACGCTTCCACAGAAGAGTCCCATCACCCACAAGGGGTGGTATCTCCTTCCTTTCCGCTTGAATCTGGGCTGGTCAAGCAGCTCCCTTGTTACCAAAAGGATGCGGCAGAAATGATGCCTCATGACTTCCAGGGGAGGTGAGAGAACTCATGCAGCTTCCCCTGGTTCTCCTGGAACATTTGCTTCCCTGACACTCCTTCTGGGGACCCAGCTACCATCTTGTGAGGAACCAAACCCATGCAGAGAGGAGACATGGAGGTATCCCAGGAAACAATCCCAAAGGAGCCCAGCCTTAGAGTATTTCAGCCCAGATGCCGACATATGAGTGGAGAAGCCCCCAAGTGCTTCCATTCCCAGTCTCTTGAGTTACTCCTAGTCTTATATAATTATAAGAGATTATTTAAACATTTGCGTCTTCCCAGCTGAGGCCCCAGACATCACAGTGCTATGCTGTATGTGAATCCTCACCCACAGAATACTGAGCATGGTGACATGGATAATGTTTTATACCTCTACATTTCAGTGTTTTGTTTTTTGAGACGGAGTTTTGCTCTTGTTGCCAAGGCTGGAGTGCAATGGCACAATCTCAGCTCACCGCAACCTACGCCTCCCAGGTTCAAGCGATTCTCCTGCCTCAGCCTCCCGAGTAGCTGGAATTACAGGTGTGCACCACCACGCCTGTCTAATTTTTGTATTTTTAGTAGAGATGGGATTTCACCATGTTGGTCAGGCTGGTCTCGAACTCCCAACCTCAGGTGATCTGCCCACCTCAGCCTCCCAAAGTGCTGGGATTACAGGCGTAAACCACTGTGCCCAGTCATTTTCAGTGTTTTTTATGCAACAATAGGTAACTGGAGCAAGGCCAATAATGTGCTTAGAACTGTGCTGCCAGAAAGTTGAGAGGTCCCCACATTTGGGAGCCTAGATTTCACATATGTGTGATGTAGATAGTCTGTCAACACACACTCTCTAACTAAGTAGCAGCTCTTTCTTCTCTGAGCCCCTGGGATGCAGCGTCTCTGCAAAAGTGGGAGAAAGTCAGTCTATGATCTGCAACTGCAGCACTGATTCCACACATTTTAGTCCTTTGCCAAAGTAAGGCAGAGCAAATGTGAGAGAAGATCAGGCAAGGATCGCCCATCCCAGAAGTAGGCACTCCACTAGCATCACCCAACACCTCACTCTAGCTAGATAATCACTTGATCAACGCATTTGTCTTTAAAATGCAAACACCTCCTAGGAGCCTGGGACTCCTTCATTACAGAGCAGAAATAATCCAAATAACCTCCTTAAAGTAGAAGAAGGTAGTACATTTTGGATATCAAGCTTAAGTGTGGGAGGGCCTTGGGTTAGCTTAAGGCCATCAGAGAATACAGACTATCTGAAAAGCATGATAGTGGGGATTATGCCAAAGAAAGGAGAAAAAGAAAGGTTCTTGAAAAGTAGGTGGGAGAGTGATAGTGAGATTAGTCCTGCCCACTCATGGCTTAAATCAATAGGGTTGGTGCTGGGTACTTGCTGGGCACTGGCAGTAGATGGATGAATTGGACCTATTCTCTGGCCTAAAGGAATTTTGTAGGCTTCCCTCGGGCCTGGTTCTCCTCTAAGCCACTGACACCTCCATCATTAGAACATATTTGCAAGCTAAACTGCTCCCAAACCAGCCTTGACACCCTAGTCTGCATTTATTCATTCAGTTTACCAGTGCATGGAGAGGGACGGGGGGGAGGGGAAAGAGGAAAGGAAATTTGACGGAGAAATAGAAGGGAAGAAAAAGTATCTAAGCCATTTGGTTCTTCCTCCCTACTTTTTATCTCTCTGGATGCAAAATCCTTAATTATAAAACTTGGTCTTATGCTAACATGATTACTGTACCTAACAGTAGTGGCTGCCATTTTTATGCTCTGAGCATGTTTAGAGGTTGTATAAGTTTAATTTGTAAATAATTTTGAAACATTAAAGAGACATGGGGAAGTTTGTTCTGTAAGTTAAACAGTAACGTGATATCAACATCATTAAAAATAAACTTTCACCTGTTACTAATTTTCTTCTTAGTTACAAAGTCATTGTTTGTTTGAATGACTAGAAAAAGCATCTTGATGTTGTTTATACAGTTCAAATAGGAGAGCAAGTTGCAAAGATTCAAGTATGCTAAAAAGCAAATAAAATAACTTTTCTAAGAATATGTTGAAAACTCAACCAGGTCTATTGTAAGTCCTATATTGTGAACCTCAAACAAAGCTCCAGATAGTGCATATTTGAGTTACAAAAAGTACTGCAATAGTACATCTGAGAATAATTCTTTTGTATGTACTATCGTTAATTGTGGACTTGTAATAAACTCTGAAAATTGAGCCCTATAGTACAAACTCTCTTCCACAAATTCTGCCAGCAAAGCACAAAAGTATTTTGTGTGGTGCCTTTGGTTTCAGTTTTATTATTATAGGGGGTGTGTCAGATTGTGTGTGTTTAATCGTGTGTTTGTTTATAGTTTATGAATATGCGTGTAATTTTGGCACTGGCTCCCATTTTCAGCAGCAGCCTAAACCCATGCCCAGAAACGAACAGAAATAGCCCTTGAAAGGTACAAAATGACTAGATCGAGCCGTTGTAATCTGGGCCATTCACATGAATAAGCAGATCATGACCACACCTCCAATATTAAGTTTCTGTACTTTGGAACCAAAAGCCTAGGTCTGGCCAGGCGCTGTGGCTCACGCCTGTAGTCCCAGCACTTTGGGAGGTCGAGGTGGGCGGATCACCTGAGGCCGGGAGTTCCGAGACCAGCCTGGCCAACATGGCGAAACCCGCTCTATATTAAAGATACAAAAATTAGCCGGGCGTGGTTGCGGGCGCCTGTAATCCCAGTTACTCGGGAGGCTGAGGCAGGAGACTCGCTTGAACCCGGGAGACGGAGCTTGCAGTGAGCCAACATCGCGCCACTGCACTCCAGCCTGGTGACACAGCAAGACTCCATCTCAAAAAAAAAAAAAAAAAAAGCCTAGGTTTGTGTTTCCAAACTGGCGACTAGAAGCACTCAGGGACACTCCACTCAACAAATGATAAGAAAATAATACGAAAAAAAGATCTTCTGCAAAAACATAATTTAGGCCTTAGCAAAAAGCAGAATTCAGGTAAACATTCCATACACAATAGACTATCAAATGTCTGTTTCCCGAACCCCTTTTCCATGCTCTACGGGAAAGAATCAAAGATAAAAATGTCTAACGATTCTAGGATATTCCCAAGTACTCCCTCCAGTTTTGCATTTCTCTCTTTCTCTCTTTCACTCACTCACACTCACACACACACACACACGAACTGAAGCAGTAAAGTCCCTTTAATCTCCAGCTTTTGTCTGCATTGTTTACACACTATGTTAGGAGATTTCAGAATATTTTTAATTTTAACAATCTAAGCACATTTATTCTTCCTATTACCTTACAGCATCAAATATTCTCTCTTTCCCTCAATGCCCACCTGTTCCCTCTCCCTCCCTCCCTCCCTGTCTTCCTCTCTCTTCTTCTCCCACTTTCCCTAGTTTTCTTCCTCCTCTCTCCTCTCCTTCATCAAACAAGCAGAACAAGCCTGTCCTATTCTGAAGTTTTTTCCCCAATTCTTTCAGCACCCCATCAAGACCCTACTCTATCTCTTCACTCTTAATCTCCAAAACTTCCTGAATTAGTGGATTGTATGGCTGCCAGATTTTCGCACTGTCAGTGATGCAATATCACCTTCAATCCATCTCTCTCATGTACTCTCTCTTAAGTGTCTCTGGTGAACATTTTGTTGACAGAGCCTTTTCCTCAGTTTACATTCTTCACCACACTAGACACTATTGAACTCTCGAAATTCTTTCCCTGTGATTTCCTTAATGTATACTCCTCATTCTCTTATGTCTCTGACAATCCCTTCTCTGGATTCTTCTCCAGTCCTTCCTCTTTATTTGTCTCCGTAAATTCAGGTGTCCTTAAAGGATCTTTCCTTCTCTGTTTATTCTACTCTTCACTCATTTGGTGCCTGGTTCAATTTTTACAGCTTCGACTCACAGCTCTGTCCAAATGGCTTCCAAATCTTTTTCTGATCCGGATTTCTCTCCCGAGCCTCAGCTTCACATTTCCAGCTGTGCGTCAAACACTTGGCACTAAGGGCCCCTCTCTCTGGGGCATCTCTCACATTTGCCTCCACATTTCATGCTCATAGCCCCTACCCTGCTCCAAATGCTTGTGGCCTTTTGCCTGACCCCCATGAAGGGCTCCCTAGCTGCCTCCAGCCTCATGCTCCTCTAATTTATCACCTATTCTGCTGCCAAATGCACTTCCCGAAAGTTCAACCATGACCATATTTCTCTTTTTCCAAAACTTGCAATACCTCTCCATGATTCCTATGGAATAATGTCCCCATTTTCTTTTCTGTGGCATTCCAGAGCCTTTATCCATTTATCTCGATTCACATTCCCCACCTCACTTCTCATGATCACCATCAAGTAGCTTTCACTTTAGCTGACAAGAGCTATATGCAGAGTCCCTTACACTTTCTAAAATCTCCTTATTTATGGATTTCCTTTGGCCTGGAACATCTTTTTGTCCATCTCTGCCATTTCTAAGCCCCACATCAACCTGCGAAGTTAACACTAAACGTAAGTGACCATACAGGGTCTTCCCTTTTCTATCCCCACTTCCCACCCATGAGGGAAACTCCACCCTCACCATAAACTCATTAAATATAGTCTCCTCTGAACCACTTTCTACCTTGCTTATGTTATTTGTGGGTATGTCCTAAATTCCCTATAAACCCTTCAAGGCCAGAGTTGTGTGTGTCCATAGCATCTGGCACAGTACCTGGTGCATGAGAGTTTCATTTCTGTTTTATTCATTTAAGAGGCATTTACTAGATACTGTCCTATGCATTGGGAATGCCATGGTGAATGAAACGCAGTTCTTGCCTTTATAAGGTATATATTGTAAATTTAAGATAAATGTTTATGTGTAAAATTTTTGAGAAAATATTTAGTTCTTCTAATTGTCAATATTTTATGGAATGGATGTTCTCTTCTATGTAAATCCAAAGTATTATCCTATCATAGAAGGCATAAGTCAGCTTTCCTCAGGAAGTAGGGAAGAAAGGCTTTGATGTGGCTTCTCTAGCATCCAGCCCTGGGATTCTCTCTTCCGTCTTTCTTCACTGCCAACTCCAACCTTGATTTATCCATGTTTTATCTTATTCCCACTCTGCCTTTTGCTACACGGAACCTGGCATTATACGGAAGCCTGGCCTTTGTCTTCAAAGCCTTGACCTTGTTCCCTCATAACTTTTAGGATGCTTATCTGGACTCGATACAAGTCCTAACCTTTTTACAAGTTTGAGTATGCTTTGTTTTTAAACAACAGATAAATGGATGACCCTAGTCCACCAAAGCCATATGGAGGACAATTCTGCAGCCATCTGGTCAGAAACCTTGGACACTCATATTGACTTAAGTGACTATGTTGAAAAAACACAAAAACAAAAAACTCCCAAAACCTCCATTTCTGAATGCAACGTGGTGACAACTGTTGAAAAAAATCTGGCTGCTCAGGACACACTAAGTGCTGGGTTCCAGCTGCTGCCTTCTGCCTTAGGAGCCAAGGAAACCACGTCTCCAGTTTGAGGTTTGCTCTACTTGCTTCTTTCCTGCGGATAAATGTAATTTCTCTGGAAACAAGGACCATATTCATCAACTGAGAATTAGGACCATTCTTCAGTCCAACCAAGCTTCGTTTTCTCAGGCCCTCTGTTCCTCTTCCCTCAAAATATGTCTTTGCTTCTCAAGTTCATTTAGGGACTTACTACCAAATGTATAGACTTATATGCTATCTGCAACATTTCAAGATGCTAATTAAGAACATCTGCCTTTCACCATAAATTTTTACATCACATCCCAATAAGAAAAAGCAGAAGCATCTCCTAGGAATTCTGAAATGCAGAAGATGTATGGTGCGCCCTTGATTTCATTTGCTCTCTAGGATCAACAGAAAGCTCTTATACCTATTTTAAGCAAACTGTCTTTGTAGCTCAGATGCAATTTAGTGAACGATGCTGCACACAGAAGGAATCTGCCTCAAATAACTAACCCTGTTACCTCCTTGTTTCCTGCACAAATTCCTCTGTGAGGGACAAAAACAGGGCTTCTTGTTCCTTTTAAGGAAATAAGGTTTTTTAAAAGGCTTGCAAGCTCAAAATGGAATTCAAAGTCAACAGTCTTAGAAGTATTATGCCAGGATGTAGAAGGTTAATTAAACTGGAGCTAAAATCATGGCCAAATTAAATAATTTTATAATATCTCCAAATCTTTTACCACATATATTGTCTTGTGTTCATAAACTAAATTTGGAAATAGCTTAACCTGGGACTAGCTTAGCCCTTAGGACTATGTAAAGGATTTTTGGAAGTTACATTAACTCTTTCTAGCTGTAATAAGACCTATTTGACATTTGAAAATCATCATAATAATAATTTACTAAATGGTCTCTGAAAATAACAATGCAGTTTCCAAGAGAACTCATCTCGTTATCCTGTAAGCCATCTCCTATGGCATAAAGCTCAGCATAAATACATAAGTATACTACATTTTCTCAGCCCATAAGTACCTGGGGCAATAATGGGATGAGAGGTAAAGAAACATTAATCTCCAGTTTAGTCCTACCGTGGAAAATCACTGCTCCTCAGTCCCCAAATTCCTTCCACCTAATTCAGGATAATCCTAAGAATGTCTCACAAATGTTCATAAATAAGGGGTCTCTTGGTCCCCTATAACACAACCTGTTATTCACATCTTATATAGCATAATTGATATTTTGGCAAAAACAGTTTCATGACAGCTTCTAATCACTCTTCATTCAACAACTAGATTTTGAGTACCTTGTGTCAAGCAAATTGCTGGGTACTAGGAATTAAAAGAGTAAGCAAGAGAGACTTAGCCTCTACCCTTGTCAAGCTTGTCGTCTTGACCTTCTTGCTACCCTCCTTCCCTGGTTGCCAAAGCCACACGACTCCTCTGTTACCCCAGTGGTCTCTTCAGCTGCCTGCTGCTATTCTTGCACTGAGCTCACTCACTTTGTTAGCAGGCAGAGCACCCTGAGGCACCTTTTGTGTTGCAGCTTTTTATATTAATCTCAACAGGTTTCCCTGAAATGGACCGCTGACAATTCCAGGGACATTATACTAAACAGAACTTGGAACGATCTCCTCTCTAGAAACAGTGACTCCAGACAAAACGTGTGTACACTCTTTGCTGTCAGGATGACCCAGAGTTCAATATCCACTTAATCTGTTATGAGATAAAAAAAAATCAGAAGACTAGGTCTCTTACTTGCTATTGGTATTTTTAATCAACTAATTGCTCCCCAAAACTCCTTAATTCATTCATATTAAAAGTACAATAAAAGGGTAGGGATAAATTTAAGGACTTTGGGTTAAATAGATCATTTCTTCGTCATTTTACTCTACCACTGGAACCTATAACGCAAAAAATGACATGGAATCAATGAATCCCAGTGTCTAATTCAAGATTTACTCTTCTTTCTTTAATGCCATTTTCAACTATTTCAGAATATAATGTCTACAAAGCCAAATGCCACATGACTGGTTAAGATCACTAATTAAATCAACAAAGATCTAACAGTTCCTACAGAGAATAAAAATTAGTTCCAATCCCTGCCCTGAGTATCAGCATAAGGAGGTGGGAAAGAGCCTAGGTTTTGCGGTCATACACACCTAAGTGCAAATCCCCATTCCACCCCTTACCAACATGGGACCTGTGCGAGTCCCTCAAACTTTCTGAGCCTCAGTTTCTTCACTTTAAAAATGAAGGCAATAATGCCTAGACTAGAAAGATTTCACCAGGAGTAAAGGAGATCAGGTACAGCTAGTATGCAACCCACTGCCTGGCACATGTGAATTTTCTCTCGGCTAAGTGATTGTAAATCCAATAAAGGATTTGGATAAATACAAATAACCTCAATAGAAGGCAACAGGAGGGAAATGCAATAATAGCATTACAATCAACCCATATAAACTTCAAAAGGAGATAGCAGTCCTTGCTGTAATCAGAGAAAACTTCAGGAAATGACATCTGAACTAAGCCACACAGAATGGTCTGGGTAGGTGAAGTTGAGGGAGGACTTTAGAAACAGAGAAGATGAAAGATTCAAGTCTCAGAGTTAGGAAACAGCAGGGCAGAGCACTGCCTGAAGGAGAGCACTCATCCTGTTGGCATGACAGGGTCATGGTAACAACTTCAGATCTTCTCACAACCTATAGGTAAAAAGAACTGTAAGACTCAAGCCCAAATTGTCATATTGTTTTTTTTTTTGGACATGGAGTCTCACTTTGTCACCCAGGATGGAGTGCAATGGCGTGATCTCAGCTCACTGTAACCTTCACCTCCCAGGTTCAAGTGATTCTCCTGCCTCAGCCTCCACAGTAGCTGGGATTACAGACTCCCACCACCATGCCTAGAAATTTTTTTGTATTTTCAGTAGGGACAGGGTTTCACCACGTTGGCCAGGCTGGTTTCAAACTCCTGACTTCAAGTGATCCATCGGCCTCGGGCTCCTGAAGTACTGGGAATACAGACATGAGCCACCATGCCTGGCCTAGCCATATTATTGATGAACCAATGATCACAGAATGCTCTTTTCCCTGACTGGCTCAGCTTTTCTGAAAGCGGAACTATTAAGTTGTCCCTGCCTCCATCCCTTCTTACATCGCTGTATCTTGTGCCCCTTTTCTTGAGACCTAAATGCCTGTGTCACATCTAAAATCCCTGCTAACAAGCAGAAGGTAGGGTCAGTCTTGCTCTCCTATTGACCTACCTACTATGAGCAATAACGTTTTTGCTTTTCTCACCTGTTTTCTGGTGGTCTTCTTCTAGCATGTTTGACACCTTTGAGAGAAAAATAATAATCCTATAATATTTTTTCTTTGCCGAAAGCCTTTCCAGGGCCCTAGACGAAGAGGAGACTTTTTGTCCTGGGCCATTTGCCTCTAGAGCCACTGATGGCTCCTTCTGAACTTTTCACTACACTTTTTCAGGTAAGGTTCTCAGAGAAAGGCCCTATGCTGGGTTCCCACTACAAATTCAAGCACATCAAGGGGCCCAGGGGTATCGGCTCTATTTACAGGGAGGTTGCAGAACCCTCATGGGTAATAACCAGAGGTTATTACTGGGATTATTTTTTTTTTCTATCACTAAGAGAAATAGGAAGAGATGATCAAGAAAGGGTGGGTTCAAGAGAAACAGAATGAAACTTTTAAGTGGCTACCGAGTAAAAGATACCTTCCCAGCAAGAGTGGCCTAGTAAATGTGGGCAATATTCATGCCAGAGTCTAGATTCATCATCCAGGCATAGAAAATGTAAAATAAAAGTAGACAAATTATTAAAATTGGTGAAGTTGTAAATATCATGTGAAATGGTCTACTCCGGGTCCCCATTTAAATTGCTTTGTAAAAAATAAAAGCCTCTTGCTTGGCACACTTGCACAGTGAAAGGTTATTATTATCTTTGTAATAAGAAGGAGGACCATTTTATACATATACATGTATTCTTATAGAAGAAAGTAACTTAAACTGTAGAAAGATGAGTTTATTAAAATGCATTGGAATTTTCATGCCATTATATTTTTTAATAACCATCTTGCTTTACGCTGTGTGCCCCTGTTGGTGTACAGACACATCTGGGCTTCACCCAGGTCAATAGTGATGCTTCAGTGCCTCCTCAGGAATTAGCTCTATATTCCAACACAATTCATTTTTAGTGTAAAATTTGTTTGAGCCATATGAGTACAACTACATTTAAATTTTTACATATAAAAGCCAACCTTCGAGCATATTCCTGAATTGCAAATATATGAAATAAGGTCAAAAAGAGAAGAAGGACTCAACTACTTGTGAAAAAATGGATGATTGATGGTCTAAACTGCAGTGCTCTAAAATATAATTGTCTTCCTGTGCCCCAAGGGCACACTGTACATGCCAACCAGTGGATAGAATGAAATAAGTTTTCTGAAGACCAAGGATCAATTTGTTAAAAATAACAGAGTAATAAAAAATTTAATAAACATGAAATTATTCCTATTGTTTGATGACTTTTTTGTCAGAATTTAAAAAGTATAAAAATACTTTTATCAAAGTATACAATAATATATAAATATATACATATATTTATATATGTTTCTTTTGAGGATGTTTTCAGTCAACTACTATCTAAAGGTAAAATAGGTTAGATGCGTTATTGTACATATTTATCTTGCATGCCATATTTTAATAAAATCTTACTATTTACTTTCAATTAAAAAAATATGTTCCCTCTCTCTCCATGGATTCTAGAGATACCGTGGGGAGAAAAACTGTAAATAGACACAAAATGTCCATAGCATTTATTTTCATTTACAAGATTTTATTCTTTTTATAGCAAACCAGATATTGAATTTTTGACAACTCCTAAATCTGTCTATATCAAAGAATGTCAAGGACATCAGAATTTATATTGATTATTGTTGGAACAAGATTTTTAATAATGAAATACGATATGTTATTTTTAAGCTTTTGTGATTATTTTCCCTAGCCTAGAAAAGCAGGTGGTTAAGAAAACTGCTTCAACGTTCTTATTTCTAGGTGTTGTCATTCAGGCAAGAACACCTTATATTTTCACTCTGTTTGCATGGGAATTAAATGATCAAACACTAAATTGTGGATACCGAAAATCTTTAAAAATGGCATTAGAAATCCAACCAGTTAAACAAAAAGAAAGCCATGTACTTCGTTTAAAGTGTCACACGGAGGAGAAAAAACTGCCTTTCAAAAAAGTAGCAATAGCCCTAGCAGTACACAACTTAACCCACATGGAGAAAACACACTTCTCAGCTGCCTTTTCATGGGCTTTCCCTAAACTCCATTTTATACGTGCACCCTATTAAATCTCCCTCATGTGGCAGTTTGTCTGGAGACTGGGCCCTAACGGAGTCAACCTAGAGTGAAGTAGGTAACAGTAACTGCTGGCACCAGCCTTCTGAGGAGTTACCGTGTTGGAGAAAGAAAACATTGTCAGGGTGGTAGCATAACCCCAAGAGTAATAAAGTGGCCAGACACCTGGAAGCAATTATGTGCATGGCCGAGATTATCCATCATGCTTTGCTCACTGTCTCTCTTGCAAAGACCTTTGTTTTTACACTCTCGGTAGCTAAATTCTGGACTGAAAAGCTTATTTCACAAACAGTGTTTTCCACCGAGGCCCTTCCACTTACTGCCATTCCCACATGATGTTGATCATTTGTTTGCACAGCCCAGCGACAAACCTCAGAGCTGCTGTAATAATAAGTTGGTTACTAGGCTTGCAGAAGCAGCTGCATCAATCACACTTCTGCCAGGGCAGAAACAAATGCCCTTTGCCCACCGACACCACTTAGCAAAGCACAGTCTGGGTCCGTCAAATGGAAATGTTTAAACACCGCTTTCCATTTAGATCCTAATTTAATATTTTTCTAAATCAGATTATTGCTTGTAAGTCATGATTGTTCAGTTCTTTCTGACATTTATTTATCGCGCAGATACCATTATTCATTAGGCTACTGGGTTTCAGGCTACCAATTTAGCCTATGTCCCAGAATTGAGTGCTTTTCTGCTCAGGTCAGGGCGTAACAGAACTGCAGAAAATTACTAGATCTCCCAATAATATTCTAGTGCCTTGAAAACTTAGTCAGCTTTTCAGATATTTTCTCAAATACTTGTTAACCAAGTTGAATAGCATTCTCGGAATGAATAAAAATCCATGAGATTTAGATTCATGCCCTTTGCCAAAAGCCCAAAGACATTTCCTGTGAGAGAATTTAAGTTCTATTAAATTGGTTTCAAACTGACTTTTTCAGGGTGATATTGATCGTTGATCATTTTGCATATCAACTCTGCATAAATACCCCCTATAAGGAAGCCTGGGTTGTTTAGCAAAGGTTTTTTTGGTTTTTTTTTTTTTTTCATTCTTATGTCAAAATGTCTTAGAAGTTTCTCTGAAACTTGCCAGATTCTCTTTGAAGAAATTCTATAAAATTGAATGTGTTTTAAAGCACAAGTTTAGGGTGGTGAATGTAAACTTTTGAGTTTGTTAGTATTTACTCAAAGTTCCCACTATCTTGGGAAACATACATAACAACATTCAAATGAAACATCCTTATTCCTTCAGGATCTTACATTTGAAAGTTGGTAGGATTAAAAAGCAAACAAGCAGCCATAAATCATTTGGAGAATAGGGGAACGGGTATGAGTGGGGGAACCCAAATTAGGGCTGTTTGCCAGAAAGAAAATAGCGCAGGCCCTGCTGCTGTTTGTCTCCTATCACCACTGATCTCCTCTGTCAGTGGCATAACTTTAAAGGGACTTAGAGTGAGGCTCCCAGAGCAAGACTTTAGGTCCTTCTGTTACTGCCTGTGCTGTTTGGAAAACTAGTTTCAGTTACCGCCTATCCAATTTCTGCAAAAGTTGCAACTGCTCCTGTAACCCCAGTTTTGCTATTAGTGGGCCACTTCTGATATAAATGTTTTAATAAAAGTTCAGCTCCATTTCTGCCAGTTTTCAGTTTCAAAGGAGATTTGTGGAACCAAGGAATTCATGTGGGTACACCTATTCTTTTTAAAATGAAAATTTTACATTTTAATGTTAACTCAGTTAATAGATTGTCATTCTCAGAAAACTAGAAACAAAAAAGGACCTGCCCCTTTTCCATACAAACATCTATTCTCCTCAACTTTTATCAGACCCCACAGTGATTTCCAGCCCTCCATTTCCTCTCAAATCTTTCAGCTTCTTCGTGCATCTCCTCCACATCCTCCTCACCCCCGCACCAACCAGCACCCACACCTAACACAGCACTCTGCTAATCTCGTGGCTGAGGTGACTGCCTTTGTATTTAAATCGCATTCAGCTGCAGTCTTTCTCAAGTCAATGTCATCACAAGCAGCTCAATGCAAGAATTCTGAAAAGAGCTTTGCAGCTGGGTCTGTATTTTTCCTTGTTTATTCACACAACAGCCCACAAGTTGGATAAGCTAGTTCTTCATCAATTCTGTTTTTCTTGTTCTAGGAGCCTTTCCCTTAGACTCATTTCTGAATTAAAAGCCATTTCTCAGCTTCCCTACTCCAGGGTTCAGAAGCATTTATATGCTCCCATTGCCACTATTAATACTATAAATATTTCCAGTTGGCAAAAAAAAGAAAAGAAAAATAGAAAAAAAAATCCAACTTAGATGAGCTGATTGTGTAAGTGGAATGCTGATCTAAAGAAAATAGCCATCACCAGATCTCAGCTTGACACCCTCCAGGAATCTCTCCCTTGGTGCTAGGTGGCCTTTTCATCATTAAAAATGCTGTTCTCATTTCATTAATGTTGTCTGTCTTCTGGAGGAGTGGGCCTTCAACCTGACAGGGCGTCAGAATCACCTGGGGAGATCTTTCCAAACATCCAGGTCCTGCCCCACCACCATCCCCACAAGATTCTGAGTGTTTATGCTGGAGTGGGGGCTGGATATTTATGTTTTGATAAAGCTTGCCAGGTGATTGTGGTGGGCTGAGATTTTAGGCAACACTGACCTACCCAAACCACTGATTTTTGACCAGCAGGACAGCTGCTAATGACATGCCCAGACCTTGTGGGCCCGGCACTTACCCAGCCCAGTCTCAGGTCTCTGGTTTGGCAGCACTGAAGTTGTGAGAGCCAGGCTGGTACAGTTTGCAAAATTTATCCAGATAATTTTGACATGAACCACCAATGGGAATCAGGTATAGTGAGATTTAATAAAAAATAAATATTTCCTAAATATAGCATCATATTTTATATATATATATACACACACACACACTTTTATCATATATATATACTTTTAAAGTTCAGGGGTACATGTGCAGGTTTGTTATATAGGTATACTTGTATCATGGGGGTTTGTTGTAGAGATTATTTCATCACCCAGGTATTAAGCCTAGTGCCCATTAGTTATTTTTCCTAATCCTCTCCCTCCTCCCACCTTCCACCTTCCACACTCAAGTAGGCCCCAGTGTCTATTGTTCCCCTCTTTATGTCCATCTTTCTCCTCATTTATCTCCCACTTACAAGTGAGAACATGCAGTATTCGGTTTTCTGTTCCTGCGTCAGTTTGCTAAGGATAATGGCTTCCAGCTACATCCTTGTTCCTGCAAAAGACATGATCTTGCTTTAATGGCTCCATAGTATTCCATGGTGTATATGTACCATGTTTTCTTTATGCAGTCAACCATTAATGGGCATTTAGGTTGATTCCATATCTTTGCTATTCTGAATAGTGCTGCAATAAATATATGCATGCATGTGTCTTTATGATAGGATGATTTACATTCCTTTGGGTATATAGCCAGTAATGGGATTGCTGGGTCGAATGGTATTTCCGTTTTTAGGTCTTTAAGGAATTGCCACACTGTTTTCCATAATGGTTGAACCAATTTACACTCCCATCAACAGTATATAAGCATTTCTTTTTCTCTGCAATCTCGCCAGCATCTGTTATTTTTTTGACTTCTTATAATAATAGCTATTCTGACTGGTGTGAGATGGCATCTCATTATGGTTTTGACTTGAATTTCTCTAATGATCAGTGATCTGGAGCTTTTCTTCATATGAGTGCTGGCCGCGTGTCTTTTTTTGAAAAGTATCTGTTCATGTCCTTTGCCCATTTTTAATGTTTTTTTCATGTAAATTTGTTTAAGTTCCTTATGGAGCTGAATATTAGACCTTTGTCAGATGCATAGTTTGCAAAATGTTTCTCCCATTCTGTAGGCTGTCTGTTCACTCTGCTGATAGTTTCTTTTGCTGTGCAAAACCTCTTTAGTTGCATCATATATTCTAAACTCTGTAATCTAGCCTGCCTATCCACACATTTCAGTCATTTGGAAGTGAGGACAATGAAGAATCCAAATCATGAAACAATCACTGAGAGGCCGTTTTGCGTCTTCACCTGTCTTCCAACAACAATGTTTAATAAACTAGTCCCCAGACAGTAGCGTTTCCAGTTTATATTTAAAACCGTACAGCATAAGGAGGGCCCATAAACACCCTCGGGTGTCTAGTTCAGGATTAAACAGCCTTGATTTCCCAGAGAGCCTTTCCTCTACATCAAAACCTGCATTCTTCTTGTTGCAGGTTAGGCCTTTTGTTCCTACCTTCAGCAGAGATGGAGAACAACAGATGGTGGCAAATGCAGAAATCTGGTAATGGATGTAGGATCAGTTTGTGCCTTGTATCACTGTGATCAACACCACGACTAAATCCCCTTTTTGCTCTCTATGGTAGGATCATAATGACAGCCCAATTTATCAACTGTGAATATTGGTATAAACAACTTCAAGGCTGGGATATTTTTCATACTCCCTTGAAAACTGTCATCAGCTCTGTAGAGTAGTAAGGAAACCGTTGATCCATTTAAGAAACTGTCAGCAGGTGTACAAAGAAGTGAAAGATGGATGCTTTCAAAAGGTCTTAGGAAGGGAGGCTCCAGCTGTCTGAATACATGACTTCTCATCTGCAGTCTGACTAGTCATGGAGCAAGGGAAATTGCGAGGCGGAGTGGAACTCTCAGCACTGCATTTATCAGCATCAGGAACAATTCACTTCAGAAGGAAATTTCCAGACACACATTCCTTAGTTGTGAAGTATTTGAATTATAGCAATGTCGTCTGTGCCACAATTATCCAAAGTGCCAACTTTTGGATTATAAACTTGTGTCTCAGAAACTTCAAACTGAGTCCTCCAACCCCCACTTTCCAAAAATGATTAAAACCCACTACTTGGCATCATGCTATCCATCTTAAACACCAGGAGATCATCTGGAGTTTCAGACGTCATGTATGTCATTTTTATGCCACTTTCTTAGGGAAAAATATGCAGGTTTTCCTTTTTTATATAGAGACATTCTGGTGATCTAGCAGCTTTGCTTTAACATGCCACTGACCAAAAATCTCATTCCCACCAAGTGGCTATAATATCAAGTGATTTGATTAAAAATCAGTCTTAGCCATTAGCCATTAGCTATCAGGAATTCTGGTAGAGAGAACCAAGCGTACATTACCTCCAAAACATCATAACATCATTTGGTCTTTTTCATACAGGCTTGTTCTGGAAGATGTTTTTAAGTAGTAGATAGAAAACAATTTCAAAAAATTTAAAGTACTGCACAACTATAATATTAGTATTGTGCATTGTAGGTTTATTTTTTAAAGTAGTATGCTGTTACAAACAAAAGCAGATCAATTTGGGACTTATTTTAGTAGTATCTTAGTAATGTCACATGTTATTAAAATTAGGATTGAGTTTTTTCACTACAATGCCCTTTTGTGTTGTCTGTGTTTTTATTGGAGGCTATAATTAAATTCTATATAAAATGATGTAATATGAGCAAAAGAATATAAATCCATTCATGGGATAAAATAGAAAATGACTGAAAATAATATGTTAAGTGGTGTAAGATGTTAAGCCCATTCATCAAACCATGAGCAATTCAAGATTACTCTCAAAATTTGCATTCAATTCAATCAGCTATATACAAACTATTTTTTCTTTTAAATCACTTGATCAACATAGCACTAACTTATGCTAAGAGCAAACAAATTCAGTCTTTCCTCATAAATGGTAGATTTCATGAGAACAAACCAAAAAGAACAAAGCAAAAAAAAAAAAAAAAAAGGAAGGACTATATTAAATAACTGTAAGTTCTCACCCTAAGTTCTCTAGTCTAGTCCTGATTTTTCTGGGTGTGCAGAGCACTGCTTATTTTCATAACTGCCCTAAATGATGCCCAAAGCCTTAGAATAGAATTAATTTGGATGTTGGGAGTAAACAGTTCATTCAAAACCATTTTGCCACTGTAGTTTACCATAGACTGGAGGCGTTGCTTTGGCTCAGTGTGAGTCTCAGACAGGTTCATTTATTTACATACAACTAATAGACTTCCTGTGACATCTCATACATGTCCTGGTTTTGTTATTTTGTTTATGATTTGGAGGTTTCATTATTTAGTTTGGGCTAGTCACAGCCATTGCACAAACAATGAAACACATGACTAATAGTCCACTTCAAATCACAGCGTTACCAGCAAGAATAACTGTCTCTTCAACATTTGGGTTCAGATGACACATCGAAGTTGAATCCAGTGTGTCTTCTCCATCATTCCTTCTCTTAAGCATGAGAAAAGCACCACTTGGAAAGCTGTCTGAATGGAGAAGTGCCACTACATTCTATTCACTCAACCTAAAGAATATTCTGTCTGCTCTTATAATCTGTGGGCTTATTTTTAAATGACAGATTACAGTTTTTATAATAAAAAATACCCATTTTGAAAAGTTCCTGAATTAGTACTCATGCTGAAGACTTTATGTCAGGAAAAGGAAGCATTATCACGTATTACAGATGGTCAAGACTGCAATATGCATTGGCTAAAGACAAGGAAGGAAATTGACCCCCCACCAAAGCCTCAGTGTGATAATCATGATAATCTAGCATTGCTGTCAGAGCTCTTAAAATTGTCTGTGTTGGTTTCTTTAAACAGACCTACGATGATGTAGAAGGAAGGTTATTCCTTTGCTTAATTAGTAATGAATCTTCAACTTATCATATTTATATACCATTTTCCTCAAGCAGTTATCAACATCATTTTGTTGAGCTCTAAAATATCCTTAGATGGAAAATCGGAACACCAGACCAAACTCATCCAAATCTCCAATCTCCCCATGTATTAGTGATGTGCTCTAGAAGCAGAACGTTTAGAATGCCATTGTTTTCCTGCTGCTACTTCACGAACCAAACACAGCATAAAAAGTGTACCCGCCTCTAAACCTAGGTTACTCAATGTTTCAGAGAAAAGGGGAACGATCGGGATCAGAACTGATGCCTATCTTCCGTATTATAAAACATTACCTCTTTTAAGTAGAAACTCAAGTTCTCAAACTATAAATATAGTTTTTACATAATAGGGTAAGAGTCTGAGTAGAATACGAATCTGCTTAGATTTGTATAACTGGTTCCCTTCCTGGCCACAGAGTCTTACAGTGCATCAAGCCGAAATGAAGAGAGTTCTTCTATCCACAGATGGGTGCTTCAGCTTCCTTCTCTAGAGAAAGTCAGTTCTGAAACAGCTAATATTAAGTTGAAGATATAAAATACAAGGGGAAATCTAAGAACATGTTATTTTAAGGCCATAAAGAGGGGTAGGAATAACAGTTATTTGAAAATGTTTAAATGGCCATTTTATTGTCACCTAAGCCAACCCCAGTGAGGAGCAAGCATTGAGAAGATAACCCAGCCCACATTCTCTCAGGTCTAGAGGCTTCCTGTGCAGAACCTGAGTCAACCCTGACAGCCCTGAGTCACCGCAGAGTGGCTCTCACTGGAAGTCACACTGTGCATTTACAGGTATTCACTCCTCCTGGTTGAAAGGATGCTCAGAGAATCCTCAGGCTTTGTTCCCTGTGCTGTTCCAAACACTGGTTTGGTCAAACCCCCAGTGAAAAGAGTAGTTAGGGCAATGCCAAGTGTCACTGTTGGGGTGTTGAGATTGGAGGCACTTTTTTTTCCAGATTCTTAAGATTTTCATGTTGAGAATGGGGGTGGACATGGGAGTTGAGTAGGGCCTCTGAGTCAGTTGCCTTCCAGTTTAATTATGTGAAATGGCAGATGTCTCTTTTTATAGTAGCATATTTTTTCAGGTGTCTCACTGCCTTTTGGTTTGCCACAGCTGTGTCTTGGAAAGGGCTGTTAGTACTTTTGGCTTAAACAAACCTGAGCTATCCTGATATAGAAGACCAACCTTCCCCATCTTGTGTGGTTTATGCTATATATTACATCATAGCTTTCTGCTGAAATTGTTGCTAAATAACCTTAATCTTTAATACTTTATTCTGTTTTCCAGGGAGAATCAAGATCACATTGTAGTGCTTCTAAAACCTTCCTAGTTCTAATTGCACAATCTAGGATACTCTCCTGTGTTTCTTCAGCTGTAAACTTAGTATGTTTATTTTCAGGCCAAGGTACTTTGTGTTTACATTCTTATAGGAATTGTTTTTCCCACTTTATCTTTTTCATGTTTTCCTTTAGAGTAAAATACCATATGGCAGATACACATGTACACTGGTAGATTAATGAATTTCCATTGAGATCACATACTCTCCTCCTCTGGGAGTTTTTCTGCCTGTACCCCATATTTCAGATTGTATACATCTCTTTCTTGGTAATATGACTTACAAATTGCGTATTTACATCTCTTTCTAGGGTGCATGCAACAGGAATCCTTGAAGTCCATGCTGACAGCACCTACTGTGGAAATCATTCAGTGCCATTATCGTCACTACCTTCCATACTCTGGACCCAGCAAACAAGCAAGACCTATGTGTACACTGTAAGGGTTGGGATAACACTATGTATGGTTGAACCATTGCCCCACATTTTTATTTCTCAACATAAATATTTTTCATATGAATGAACCAATATTTTTTCCCTAAGTACAAAGGGCTATTTTTAAATTCCCCTTTTAAAAAGGTAGGGGGGGATTTAATGCACATAGACAGCACTACTATGAATGCAGGCTTTGCACATTGCAGACTCACTGACCTTTTAGCCTTCTGGAGTTTAACCATTTCCTGATGTCTTTTAACAGTAATTTTCTTGTTGGAAAGTCCTCTCTAAACTGATAGCATCTAAACAAGCCTCTAGCTTAATTGGAAAAATTCTCCCATAAATATTTATGCTGCAGTGATTAGGCCATTTACTGAACTCAACTGCCCATTATGGGTTAAAACAGGGAGCATTGTTTTGGGTTGCCTAAAGCCTGACATGGTTTATTGGAGGGGACCCGAAGCTGTAATTTATTTAATCAAGCCTCTGACCCCAGCCCTCTGGAGTAGCCAGTAATTGTGAGGGAGAACTAACCCAAGACCACATTGACTAGAGTCAGTATTCCGGGTTGTAAATTCTGAAAGTCTAATTTGAAAGAAAAAAATAAAAAGAGTAAAGTACGTAGAAATGAGAGTCCCATGTCTTTGTATGTCATACTATGGTATACACAGAAAATTAGATAGATAGATGACAGATAAATATAATTTTAAAAAGAAAAAAACTTCAAAGCAATGAGGAAGAACCCAGTTTACCACAGGGTTAACCTCCTGCTGGTTCGATGTCCCTCTATGGCTATTTGCCCTCTTTATAGTTCTAAAAGCTCTGTCACATAAAAACTCACATGGCATTTAGTTTACTTTTTGCTTTCTAAAATACACCAGATTTTGTGTTCAAATAGGGGTTAAGGAAGCCTTTTGTATTAAAATCTGTTGAGAAGACTTCTGCTTAAACCCAAATTCTATAAAAATAAATAAATAATATAAATAAATCAAGCCCTAGGTGAAAATATGAATGTGGGTTTTCTTCTCAGGTGTTGAACTGGTGTTACTTACACATTTACATGTGGTCAAAGATTTTCAGGAGCTAGATGGTAGGTATGAGCACATATTTGTACCATGTGTGTATATAGATACATATGTGTGTGTGTATACAAATAAATAATTTTTTCTTATTTTATTTCCCTTTCCAGCTGCAGACAGTCTCGTGACTCCATTTTTGAGTCATGATTAATTCATATGTTTACAATAGAAAAGAACCTCTTCTCCCTTGGCCTTTTGACCTCCCAGCTGCAGACTCAAACATCCATTCCTTATTTTGAGGCATGATTTAAAAGACATACTGAAACTGAAAACATCTTTTCGCCTTTAAACTTTTTAATACCACTACCTGGCTACTGCACTCCAGATTTCTAGTTCAAAAAGAAATTCTAAAGTCAAAAATTATAATGGTTTATTAAACTATAAATCATCTTTCCTCTTTGTTTAAACTTGCATTTCATTGAGGCCTCCACATTTTCCTTAACTTCTCTGGAGCTTGACAATACTGATATCTTTTAATGGCTTCTCCTGTCCTATTTTTCATTAGGAAGCACTTGTAAATACTGTCAGTACATAAGAAAAACGCACGACAAAACTGGCTTCTGGCCCATGCTAACATTAAGAGCATACAATGCTGAGGTCTCATCAGAGTCAGTTTCTGAACCTGTGAAAGAAATCAAAGCAGTTTGGTTTTCCAATCAATAAGAATCATAAGTGATGTGGCTTCAGAGCCCTATAGCTTTAGAAACCTATGCTGTGAACAACATTTTTAAAGACTATACACAGGGGCCTAGGTTAGACATCTAAGCTAGGCAGGTTGTTACAATAACCATTCAAATGACTTTTTACATAATAAGAGTATCTTGTATGGATGCTTTTAGATACACAGATGATACCTAATTGTTTCAGCTTCATTCATGTAACGTATGAACAATCCTCCAAGGAGCTTTGAACACAAAGAAAGGGTTAATTTCTTTTACACCAAACAGACTACTTCAACTTTAATTCAGAAAATCTCTCTGAAGAAACTTATACTAGGAATCTAATTTTTCCTGTTAAATTATTCATTCTTTCTTCTGGGCAAGAGATAATTCCTTATTAACTCTGTCAGAGTGATGGATGTTACAGAAACAGTCATTATGTTGCAAACTATAGACATTTTTTAAAGGGTTAAAATTATGACCAAACAAGCAAGCAAACAAACAAACAATAGATGTGATTGTACAGGTCTCCCTATAAGAGTAACTCAGGAGCAGGGGACAGATAGATTTCCTGTTAAAGAATGAAAATGTCCCTAGGAAAAACAAAAAAAAAGTGGGGAGAAAGATCTGTCCCTGTGGTGACAAAGAGTGTCTATGGATAGCAGCATTTCTCAGTTGCTCTGATCACAGCACTCCTGAGCTACCCTTCATCCCACCAAGAGCTGTTTCCTTAACAGAGAGCACAGTGTGCTCTATGGCCACAGATGGCCCTTTTCATCTTAGCCAGCAAACTCAAAAGTACATGCCATTGATTAAAAGCAAACTGGACAATGAAACTAGAACCAGCCCAGAAAAAGTTCAGCACCTATCAGTAAATGAGGTTTTGTTGTTTTTTTTTTTTTTTTTTTTATCATTTTCATAACAATGACAGCTCATTATTGTTCACTTCCTAAGGGTTCATCACAGTTCTAAGTGTATTTCTTTACACCTCTCAACAACCACTTTTACTCCCTTTTTATATTTTTATGTATGGAAAAAACCTGAGAAAAAGACAAGCTAATTCAATTGTCCATGGTCACATAGTTGGTCAACGGAAGAGCCAGCGTTTGAACTTAGACAACATAGTTCCACACTCTATGCTCTTGGTTCCAGGACCCATGATCTTAACAGCATACACTGTTGTCATCCTTCAAAATAATTGGGCTCTAACAATATTCAAAGAGGGATGCTGAGGCACACTATTCATATCTAAGTTTAGGAAGGAAGTGTTCTGTTGGCTCTGACTATTCCTGAGTTCATAGAAGGCATCACTGTGAGAGGAAGAGTGCTGTATCAGTACAATTTCCAGATGCTGTCTATGAACTCCATTGAAGGAGATCATAACATGTTATGCCCAAATATGCCACTTTGGCTCACAGATTATTTTGAGCTAAAAGCAACTGAGAAACAGCAGATGCAGAAAGGGGTCTCTGCTCTCCTCCTTTCTACCTACCATTGGGGCGTAAATTTCCCACAAGAAACATGCTTTCTTTGTTCCAGGAGGAGAAGAAATTTATATCGTCAGAGATGGGGAACTGATGCAAAGATGCATCTGTATAAACAAAGCTAATTTTTTTTGGAGACAGGGTCTCACTCTGTCACCCAGGCTGGAGTACAGTGACATATTCACTGCTCACTACAGCCTTGATCACCTGGGCCAAAGCCATTCTCCTACCTCAGCCTCCCAAGTAGCTGGGACTACAGGCATGCACTACCACACCAAGCTAATTTTTTTAAATTTTATTTTAAATAGAGACAGGGTCTCATTATGTTGCCCAGACTGGTCATTAGCTCTTGGACTCAAGCGATAATCTCACTTTGGCCTTCCAAAGTGCTGGGATTACAGGCATGAACCATTGTGCCTAAACAAATCTTATTAAAACAAATATTATCTTCCATTAGTTGCCCTTCAAATATTTCTTAGTCACTTTTCCACAGTTTACTGCCCCTAAACCAAACTGCTTTTTCCTTCATCTTATCTCCACAATTTATCATTCTTTGTTAAAATGGTAAGCCCCCAAGTCTAACTGCTGCTTTGGGGGGGGATTTTCACTTCTTTCAAGGAAGCCCTCCATGCCACATAAAAACATTAATATCAAATAAAATTTTCATGCTTTATTTCTTCTGTTAATTTGGTTTTTCTCAGCTTAATTTGTAGGCTCCAGCCATAGAACTGAAGATGATACAGGAAAAGTCTTTGTTTCCCCCACTATATCATCACTCACATTTCACTTTCCTTGTTCCCTCATCCCAACTGAACTTGCTCTTCAAAGTCAGCGTGACATTTAGTTTCTTAATCTTTCCTGTTCTCTCAGGGTATTACTTCTCTCCACCACTCTGTGAACACCCAGTGAAATCTCCTTAGGCAACTGTTTATAATGCTTTCTCCTCCCAGGGCCCTGTGTGTCATACTCTTGACCTTATGCTATACCCTATATAGCAATGAATATCAACCTTCAAATCTGGGTAAACCTAACCCTCTGCTTTCTTACTTTAGGTTCCATATTGTGAGCTCCCTGGGCAAATAATGCATGACTGCTTCAGACATCCCAACCTTGGCCAGGTCCTTGGTTCATCCTCCTTTAACTTGTCCACATCAGTTGGTTCTATTTGCTAGTAGTAGCTTGTCCTACTGTTTGCTTTTATGTTTTCTTATTTTCCACTGGCAATTGAGCATCGAATCTACGCCAGGAATTGAGACTCTGAAAGATTTGGTAAAGTTGCACACCATCACACAGCTAATAGGGTCAGGCCAGGATGCACATCCAGTCTGTTCACACAGGCCATGCTTCCAGAGAAGAACCTTATCGTGCATAGCTATACACACACACACACACACACACACACACGGTCCCAAAGCAAGCGAACTCATTCCACTGGAGCTCAACCAAAGAAACAGCCCTGTTTCATTGCTAGAAGAAAGCTGGCTCTGTCAGGTTAATAGAGAGACAGCACAGTATACAAAAAACCATATGCACTGTACTTTATGGGATACTTAGGGGATTTTTTTAAAGTAATTTTGATTGCATGTGACTTTTACTTTATGTGCTGACCTTAGACTCTAACCCCGAGTAGTGTGCTACTTCACAGCACTGCTGCTATTTTAATTTCTGTGTTCCCAGCTTTTTCAAACCATAGCTATTTCTCAGTGCCATTAAGCCACTCTGGTCTACCTTTACCTCAAGAAATTATCTCAACTTACCAAACTGCAGGACCAAATCACCCAAAATGAACCCCACTACTTCCCGCCACCTAAACCTTGAATCACCTCCTTCACATTTTCCTTTTTCCTAATTCCAAAGGAAAACATTTCCTTCTTCCCTACCTCTCCTTCTGATGACTACCAACATCTCCTATTTTCTACTATATCTTGCCCTGTTTCTGCTTAACTCTTCTCCTAATTCCACTCCTTTTATGCTACAAGCATTCTAAAATCTCACTACAGCCAGCCAAGAACTCTGCTGTTTTTTTTTTTTTGTTTGTTTGTTTGTTTGTTTGTTTGTTTGTTTTAAACAGCGTGTCACTCTGTCACGCAGGCTGGAGTGAAGTGGCGCAAACTTGGCTAACCACAACCTCTGCCACCTGGGTTCAAGTGATTCTCCTTCCTCAGCCTCCCCAGTAGCTAGGATTACAGAATTGTGCCACCACGCCCAGCTAATTTTTGTATTTTTAGTAGAGATGGGATTTCACCATATTGGCCAGACTGGTCTCGAACTCCTGACCTCAAGTGATCCACCCACCTCAGCCTCCCAGAGTGCTGAGATTACAGGCATGAGCCACCATGCCCAGCGTGCTATGTTTTAATGTAACGTTTGGAGAGTATATTTCAGTCGGACTGCTTATGTATACTTCCTGACTTTACCACTTTGCTGTGTGATCTTCATCTCTCTGTGCCTTAGTTTTTGTATCTATGAAATGCATGTAACACAAGTATCTATTTCAGGAAGTGGTGAGGATTAATTTAGGTAATCTATTTAAAGCTCTAATAAACACTCAGTAGATGTCAGCAATTTTTACCAGCTTGACTCCATTTTCCTCCAGTGTACTGTTTTCTCTTTAACTTTACCTTCACTATTTTTTTTTTTTTTTCTTCTTGAAACAGGGTCTCACTCTGTCACCCAGGCTGGAGTGCAGTGGTGCAATCATGGCTCACTGCAACCTTGAACTCCTGGGCTCACATTATCCTCCCACTCAGCCTCCCCAAATGCTGGAATTATAGGTGTGAGCCACTGTACCTGGCCCCAGCTTCTTAAAAGATTAGCAGACACTAGGTATTTGCACTTTTTCATCCCTCTCTACTCTCACCTTTGCCATGTGGGATTAGGTCATGCTACTTTGAAGAAATTTCTCTCAGAAACTGCTGCTGATTTCTTATCACCAAAGTGAATTATGCCCAAGCTCTTATTTTGCTTCTGAGTCCAGCCCACATTTCCAGCATCAGCAATATATCCCCGGGTTCTTCTACCTCACAGGTAACTTGAAGTCAACATGTCTAACTCAGGGCTCAACCTTCCCTGCACACTTATTCTTTCATTTCCATTCCTTATCTTGGTTATTATGACATACTATTCCATTGTATGAATATAGCACATCTATCTATTGTTTTGATGATAAATATTTGGATTGTTTCTAGTTTGGACTATATAATTATTGCTATGAATATTCATATGTATATGGTACCAACTGACTTTCCCACCAGGAGTATATACATTTTTTACTATTCCATATTCTTGCCAAATATGAACCTTTACATTTTTTGTCATCTGGAGGGTGTGTTAGTGGTATCACTATTTGCACCACCCTGATTATCAGAATTTGAGCATTTTTTTATGTTTATGGTCCCATCCTTTCACTTTCAATCTCTCTGAGTTATTTTGTTTTAGGTGTGCCATTTGAATTCAATATATAACTAGATTTAGTTCCTTAACCAGTCTGGCAATTTGTTCTTTTAACTAAAAAATGTAGCCCATATGCATTTGTTATAATTAGTGATATATTTTGATTCATTTATACTTTCTTACTTTGTGTTTCCTAAACTTTCTCCCTCTTCCGTTTGTTTCTTTTTATCTTCTTTCTTGCATACTTTTCTGCTATTTTTTCTCATTCTGGATTCTGCCCACAAGTCATTCAGAATTATAAACTTTTCCTTTATTATTTTAATCATGAACATAGGAATTTAACATGCACATTTAATTTTAAAAAGTCTAAAGCCAGTAAGATATATTTACAATATTTTAGTTACATCAGTATTATAACAACAAAATTAGACATTGTTGTTATTGTTTATACAAATTGTTCTTTTCCTCTTTCTCACATACTTAGGGTATATTATTGATCAAAATCCATCAGTATTGTTTGAAAAAAACTTCCATGTTATTTTCAAGCTTGAAAGATAATTTTGCTGTGCACACACTACTAGGTTGACAAGTATTTTCTCTATAGTCTGAAGGCAGTTTTCTGTGTTCTTTTAGTTTATATTGTTGTTTCTGAAAAGCTGGATGGCAATTTGACTATTATTCTTCCAAAGATAACAATGTGTTTTTCGCTCCAGCTATTTGGGGTTGGGGATGGAGGGGGTCTTAGGTATTAAGAAATATTACTACAAAGCATCTTCATGTGGATTTCATTTTATTTGACTTGCTTGAAACTTTTGGATTTCCTGTTTCCAAGGATTCCGAGGCATTCATGTTCCTATATAATTTGTTGATTATTTTCAGATCTTAACACTTCAAATACTGTCTCTCTGCAATACCTCTGCTTTTCATCTAGAACCCAATTAGACATTTGTTACATTGCCTTACTGGTATTTTTCATGTTTCTTAATTTCTCTTTTATATTAATTTTATCTCTTTTATAGTATTTTATCTGTTTCTCTTATTACATTCTAGATTTCTTCAGATATCTTCCTGTTCACTAATTTTCTCTTCAGCTTTGTCTGACCTGTTTAACCTATTCATTTTTTTTATTTCAATTATATTTCTTATTTCTACAATTTCTATTTGAGTCTTTTAAAATCTGCCTATTCATTTAAAAAATCTTATTCTCTACTCACACCTTATTATTTCTTTAAACACATTAAATGTAATAATTCAATAATTACAGTATATAATATCTTTGTGGGTCCGAATCTGCCATTTCTATTTTTTAATTTGTTTGGTTGTTTGGGTTTCTTTGGTTTCATTTTTGCCGACTTGTGTTCATGGTTGCTTCTTTCCTTGTGTTATACAATTTTGTAATCATTAGTGCACGTTCAAAAAACTTTATGGGAATTTTTGAGTCCTAAGTTAAAGACATGTTATTCCAGAGAGATTTATATTTGCTTCTGCCAGGCATTTTGGGACACTGCCAACCAAGGGTCACTTTATAATACATTCTATGTAAGGTATCTCAAACACAATAGTAGTATAAACTTGGGCCTCAGATCTCTGAGGTGGCCAGCACAGGGAAGAGTTTTTTCTTCCACTCTGAGTAGAGATCAAGGCAGGGATATTTTAGTTCACTATTTCACCAAGAGTGTCATGTGGTGGGTCTAAGCTTTTTACCTCTGATATCTATGCTGACATGGTCTTAGTTTTTGCTTCTTGGCCCCAATTTAATAACAAAACTAAAGCTCTGAGTTATGGGCAAATGGCAGGTGACTTTAGGGAAATGGGTGATTTTCACCATTAGCTTACTTCTGTGAATTTTTACTTCTGCATTATTTTTAGCTTCGTACATATTTATTTGTTTCCAGGTCAGCAATGCATTTAAAAATAAATATTAAATATTTTACTGAGCATTTTTAGGTAGACAAGGGCTTTAGGATTTCTAGTCTGCTGTAATGCTTGAAATAAAAGTCCCCTTTGAGTATGGAGTACTTTTTCACAGTTAGTGTATTCATTTCAAGAATGATACTGATTTCAGTGATTCAGATGGGCTGGGAAAAGCCTACCAATGCAGAGACAGAGGAAACTGAGTCAGGCTTCATAGATAGTCTCTGTTTTTATGCTTTCTAAGATTTTACTTTAGGGGCCAGACACCAAGGAAGAATGGAAAAAAGCAAACAAAAACTTCCTTGAACAAAAATCAAAATCTTTTTCTTCCTGCAGTAGTCTCCAATGAATTGCCTAAAAGGAAGATCTTATCCTTCTTCCTTCCACTCATTTTAGGGAAACATATGTTAAATACTTAGCATCTTTGATTATTTTAAGCTCTTTAAATGAGCTTAAGTTGGCAAAGTTGAAATAATAGAGTATGTGGTAGCATGGTGGTTTCCTATAAAACCCCATAAATAGGTATTCTAATCTGAGATCTTCCGTATATCCTGGAAAATCTTTCTAAGTGAGGACTGTGAGCACCCTGCAAGTCCTCAGACTTCATCAGCTCTTATTTTTACCTGTTGGAGGTCATTTCAGTCCATGGACTCATGGCTAGGGCCTATTATGACAGAACCATCCTGATTCCTAATGAAGCTATCTTGAGTTTCACTCTGGGGAGTCCAGGCTGCTGGAACGGAGACCACTCCCTTTTCCGGAATGATCCCTTTGGGCATATCAGCTCCAGCATGTAGCCTGCGGCAGCCAAACATGTAACTTGCTGAAAATTTGGTAATACTTTCCTTGACCTGTTGGCTTTAAAGTTTGCTTTGATGCCCTTTGCCTTTTATTCCTTCATCTGTTCCAGAAGTTCCACCACATAGCCTGACTTCACTTTTGTTCTTTGTTCTGTCATTCTCTATCTCTGAAACAGAAATAACCATCTTTCCTGTGACCTGCCTCCAAGAGATAATGTGAAACAATGCTTTGAACACATCAGAAGAAACTGTGCTAAATAATTTCAAAAGTAAAGAGATTAGTCATTTTTTTCTTAAAATTCTTATGGATTGTCATAAAACATACCGATATAGCCTAACAACCTCTGTTCTGTAAAGCCCAAAAACATGAGGTGTGTAAGAACCTGATATCAAACTTCAATTCCAATGTCACTTCCTCCAGGAAAATTTTCTGACCCCTCTCACTCTCTAAATCTAATACCTGCTGTTTAAAAGTATAAATGTTGGCATTTATAAAACTCTTACTATAAGCCAGACACAGTGTCAATGCTTAATATGCAAAGCCATGTTTCCATTCATTTATTTCCTATTAAATATAAATATTTAAAGTATATCCTCTGTGCCAAGCTTTGTGGTGAAATGAGTTTACGGTGATGAAAAAGATATGATCCTCACCCTCCTTGAGCTACAGTCTAGGGAGGAAGATAAATATTGTATATATAAAGAAGAAGATAGAACTAAAAGTATGACAAGTACTGTGTAAGAAAACAACAGGCAGGTAGGAAAGAAAATAGAAACGTGAATAGAACTGATATACACTTTGAGATCAGGAGAAAAATGCTTGAGCTGTGACCTGTAAAAAGATATTTAGGCTGAAATCTCAGAGATGAGTCACCACTAGTTGGGGGGAGTTGCGGTATTAGAACATGTCAGCAAAGGAGTCAGCATGTTCTAAGGCCCAAAGTAGGGAAAACTTGGTATATTCCAGGAGGTCGAGAAAGTGTGGCTGGTATGCAGCAAGTAAAGGGGAGGCTGGGAAAGATGAGATTGATGAGAGGGGCAGAGACTGGAATCTAGCATGATTGCAAGGAGTTTTTATTTTATTCTAAGTGATTTCATATTAAGTATATGTCATTAAATCGAAACAACTTTTGAGATGAACACTACTGTTGTCTTCACTTTACAGATAAGGAAACTGAGACTCTGAGAGACAACATAATTTGAGCTAGTGAGGGGTATAGGTAGTATTGGAAACTAGACTTCAAATACCCATGTTTGAGCTCTTAAAAAAATTACACTGAACCACCTCTCTATACTGCTAGAGGATCTTGTGCAAATCACCATTATAACATGTATCGCCATTGTATTTCAGTACTTACATCACATAATAGCACTATGTTTTAACTGATTACTTATCTTTATCTTTCATGTAATAGCACTGTGTTTTAACTGATTATTTATCGTTATCTTCCTGCGAACTGAAAACTCCTTAAAAGCAGGAATGAGATCTTATTTGACACACTGCCGTGAACATAGTAGGGCCATGATCTTATTGCATGAATGAACACTCAGGTATGTAAAGTAGGACAGACATTGAGCTAATCCAATCCATGTCTCTAAGGCTTATCCTTTAAAAAAAATATTTAGGGGAACAAAGAAGATAAAGTCAGGCAAGACTTTTTAGCCAATCTGTTATGAATATCTGTAAAATATTAAATATAATTTGACCTGTTCTTTGTTTTCTTCAGGGAGGTCACGGAGAACGCTTTTCTTATTCTCATGAATAGAGTTTTAAAAAGTGATATGGTTTCAGGGCACTTTAATATGAAACCAACACGTTTTAAAGTGAATTTTTTGTGTTATTCTTTCAAGGTACTTTTTCACCCCATGGAAGGAGTCTGCCCATAATGGTTTCAACCAATACTAGAAAATAAAAACTCAAATTGTACTTTATAAAGCTAGGTTTTTCTAGCACTATTAATAGCTGATTAAGAAACATATTATAACCATATTGCCATTTACTGGAGCCATACTAAATGCTCTCTAGATAATTCTGCATTCATTTATTTTATTAATAAATTTAATTAAATTTTTATTGCGTGATTATTATGTGCCAGGCACTCTTAGTCTCAATCATAGCTAACAAGCAGTTGATACACTCAGAAGATTTCATGCTATTCTTGAACAAAGGATTTTATTAAGCTGCAGGAATTAATCAATATGATATTCATTCATTAAGTCATGATGACCTATGACAAAATGGGCTCAGAGTATCCCTGAATGGAAAAATTCCAGAAAGATTCTGCCACAAGTTGTTCCTCAGCCAATGTCTCAGGAGATTCTCTTCCAAAACTTCAAACTTGGCTCTGTGCTGCTTTCTTCCTTTCCTCCCCGGTGGCCCTGAGTAGGGGATGTTGAAAAAAGTCTAAGCTCAGAGAGGCAGTGAGGGCAGAAAATTTATTTTATTACATGTCATGAAATGTAAATATATACATTCATTACTCCTGTTAACTTGGAGCAACTTATTACAAGGTATTATATTTTCCTTCTATTTCTCACCTCATTCCTGTCCCCAGAATGAACTGGAGAACTGGAGATATATTCTCTCATTCTCTCTCTCTCTCACACACACATACACACACACACACACACACACACACTCCTTCTATCAGTGAGCTGGCCAGGTCACCTCTTTGCAGTTTCTCCCTGTGTGGACCTCAAGGTTAAGTCTCACTACCCTTCAAAGAGCTTCCTAACTTCTTGAGCTGGACTACCTTTCAGACTCTCCAAAACTCCTCCTTATACATAATTTCCTACATAATTTCTCTCTACTAATTTTCTCTCTACTTTCCTACATAATTTCTCTCTACTAAGGCATGTCTTTACACACCAATTCCTTTGATTTCCTTTGATCACATTTTTAGCTGATTTGCCTCTGGTCTGCTGTTGTATTCCTTTCTGAATCCTGCTTTGGTGACTCCAACACACAACAAACTATTTTGTTTGTTTGACAATTTTTTTTTTCTGAGGCCTTGCTCTAAATCCCAGCCACCGATTCTGAGATAATGTAAAAATCATATTTACATGCCTGACCTCTACATGTACTAAGACCCCACATCTACATGTAATAAATAGTCATGTTTTCTTTATTAAAAAAATATACATACACAGTCTGTATATACAGTAACCTCCTCAATAGATTGGAGAGAGTTGTAAGTCTTCATCTGAACTTGAAAAACACATGACAGAAACTGCCAATTACCTGCTCATTTCATACACTTGGGGGTAGAATGTGCCCAAATAAAAATTACCTTTCCCAGCCTTTCCTATAGAGGGAAATATTGCTAATATGAAAACAGGAGCACTTACATGTCTTTCCGCAACACTTCCAGAAGAACATGTTTTGCTCTCCTGCTCCTTCCTATCTCCCTTCCTGCTATTTAAGCACCTGAAGCACAGATGGTGTGACTGAGCAGCCATCCTGTGACCTTGAGAGTGTCAATCTTCTACTAAGATTTTGGCAGGGCAGAAGAACAGGAAGAGTGTGAGTCCCTGGAGCTTCATGAGGCAACCACAAGGGCTCTGAACTGCCTACCACAGGACATTTATTTAAGCCAATGTAGTCAAAGCTTAAATGAAATTCCCAATGTGTGTGTGTGTGTGTGTGTGTGTGTGATTCCTAATTGATACGTGTATGGGTACGTGTCTCTTTACATGCAAACATATTTATTGCTATATGGTCTGAGCACTTTACATACTTTTTAAGGATTACATGAAAAAAATCAACATATAATACTTGGCACAGAATATGACACAGAGCAAGGAGTCCATAAACATTAACTACTATTTCCTTTCATCTTCTCAACACCCGCAGGAGGCATGTAGCATCATTCTCATGTTACAGATGAGGAAATGGAGTCTTAAAGGGGGTAAGTACTAAGACTTGATTCATGCAATCAGCAAGCAGCAGAGTCAGGATCTGAACCCAAGTCTACCTAATTCTAGAACTCAAAGTCCTAAAGGCAAGGTAAACTGCCTCATTCAGCACAGCATGGAATCCCAGTGAAGAGAAGCCAAGCAGTCATCCTGTGTGCTGAGGAGGGGGCTTCTGTAACAAGGAGTCAGAGGAGAGAACATGAGTTGAGCCTGAAGGTCCCCATGGCAAAGTCCCAGGTCTGCCACTTGCTGGCTTTGTCATCTTGGACAAGTCATCTCTGCTCCCTAGGCCACATTTCTTTCATCTTTATAGAGATTGACTTGCTTCTAAATCTAGAATGTCATCATCTTTCCAAATCTTCTTTCCAAATCTAGAATGTCATCAACTAATGATTCTCTATAGTCAGTTTATTGAAATAGTACTGCAAAACAAAACCTGACTTTGAGGTGTGAATAATATATTTTGGTCTGTGAAGTCCTTTTTTCTAGATGCTTTTTGATTCCCCTTTTGTCTTCTGACAACGTAGGCATTTTATCAGTCTCCGATAAGCTTTTAGAAAGAATTACCTGTATTCGTGTATAGTAGGAATAAGCAATGTGAGGATCAAAGGAAATGAGCAGAGAGGCAAGAGGTAGAAAGGGCTTCACGTTTAGGAGATGGGGTAAAAACAGAGAAACAGCATATTGCCACAGAGGTACACAGTGTTGCTGTGTCTTGAGTTCTGCCTTAGTGTCCTCTTGGTTACTTTTGTACTCTTGCAGGCAGTTGCCAAAAGATGAACCCTCAAGTGCAGTAGGGCAGATAGAATTTTGAATTAGAGAGGCCTGGGTCTCAATTTCAACCCTGCCATTGCTAGCTCAGTGACCTTAGACTTTACCCATCCATTTGCTGTGTGACTTTAAATGAGTTATTCGACTTCCGTTGCTCATTTACAACCTGAGGTTAGCAACAGTCTTCACTTCTAACGATTGTTGTCTAGTGTGTGTAGAAGCTTAGAACAGTGGACTCTACACAAAAGTTGAGTTATATGAGCATAAACCCTATTTGGGTGTTCAGCAAATCTACAAATTCAAAGTTTAAAGAGTATATTATGGCTGTCGTATTTTATGTGGCCAGAGGAGTCTTTGCTAGCATTTCATAAATGCCCCTTGCTACATTAGCTAAAACTTCTGAGACAGGCATCAGAGGCTTCATGATTTGTAGAGTCTAGTCTGGTAGCAGTTTTGTGGTTTTCTTTTTAATGATTATTTTGGTAGTAGCTTGTTGTTTGCTTAATTCTGAAAAGCAAACTCCACTCAAAGACTCACTGTTACACCATTCAAATTTATTTTAACATAATTTGTAGAAAGACATAAGTTGGGAATTTGTCAAAGAAACTTGCAGAGTCTAGGCAGGGGCACTTCACTTGGAAAGTGTTAGCCAAGAGCCAGATAAGCCAGCTGGCCTCAAGTTCAAATTATAACATTTTCTTCTCTTATCTAGCTTTGAAATATCTAAATATTTGGATTAAAAACATCAGGATTACCATAAGCACAAAATACTGATCCATCATGCTAAATAGTGAGAATTGTTGCCATCTCTGTATGTCCCATATCACATAATTTAAATGTAATTAAAGGTAAATTTTTAGAAACTGGACCTTTTAGGAAGGAATCTACGGGGTGCTTTCACCTAGGCTATTTCTTCTCATGGGCTACTGGGCAGCTGTTAGTTTCAAATAAACTCAATACTAGATTTGCAACAGATGTTCCTAAAACAGAACAAATAAGAGAATTACTGAATTTCTTACAAAGACAGATTAAACCTGAAAAAATAATTGAGATCTAGCAAGACAGTCATTAACATGAGGAATGAAATTAAGCATGTTACAAAGAATAATGCAAATGTTTCTCAACTAAGAGGCAAGAGGAAGAGCTCTTTAGTCAGTTTTGTTTTTCCTTATTCATCCATTCAACAGACACTTATTACTGCGTTTCATTTGGTGCTATTCCAATTTGTTGCCATCTTCTTAAATTATATACATGGGAATGTTAAAACTACAGCTTGTCTGCACTAATGCATTTTATTAAGTAAAATTTCACCATGCCATGGAATCATCATTGCAGAAGTTCATAGATTCACAGCCACAGTTTCTTTAAGGTTCTCTCGTTTCCACGTAGTGGAATTTTTTTTTTTTTTTTTTTTTTTTTTTTTTTGTATAGTGTTTCAACATTACTTTAATAGCAAAATCTCAAAACAGTGAAATAGCAAAATTCACTAATAGCAATTCACAAATAGCAATTCACTAAGCAAAATTCACAAAAATAGTGAAATAGCAAAATCTCAAAAAAATAGACACTAGGTATCTGAGAGTAGAAGAAACTGAGATTTCTCTTTTACTTTATCCAACTGTATTTAAATTTCTTATTTACTTGTCTATAACCTCCACCAGATTGTAAACCTCCATAGCCCAGTGACCTTGTTTGCCCTTTCAATATTTTCATCTCAGTTCTTAATATAGCAGCTGGCATTGAAGAAATATGTAAAAGAAGAAGAAATATTTGCTGAAAATTATAGAGGAACACAGGCAGGTATAAGGGCAGACAATAACTCATTTTCTTCTCTGCTCATTTGCCAGTGATAGACACCAGTTGTAATATAAATGATGTAAAGGGCTCTAAGGGTTATAGTTTAATTAATTTAATTTAGTTAACTCCATATCTAGTGTAGTTCCCAATTTTTTTGACGTAAATGCAAAAAAGACACACCCATTCTTACCTACCACTTGCCTCTAAAACAAAAACCTAAACTATTAACTCACTAAACAAACATATAAAAAGGCCCAGATGTAACTAATCACCTATTGCTAATTTAAAACAAAACTGAAATTTGTCTTCTTTTTATCACTTTTCAGCCTTTTGGCTAAGATTAAGTGTGTCTTCTTTTAAATATTTCAGTGGATGGCTACGTGGCCATGGAGTTAGTGATTCAGTGAGATGCATCATGAAGATTTAGAATATGAGGCTGATGCATGGATCCTTCACTTTCTGCTTGGCTGATCTTAGGCAAGTTATAGAAACAGTATAAAACAGAGATAATTATGGTCCCTACCTCATAGGATTGTTGTGAGCGTTAAATGGTTTAAATACATAAAATGCATAAAACACTGCCTGGCAGATAGTAAGCACTGATATGTATTTGTTATCATTACCAATCTCATCATCGTTACTTCTGTATCTTAACTCACCCTTCCGGCTGTTTAGATCAAACCCCAATTCTGTCTGGAGCCCTAACAACAGTATATCAACCCACGTTCCACCATGAAACTCTCTTCCATGAAGCCAGGTTTATCAGATAAGACTGCATGCATAAAAAGACAAAAAAAAAAAAAAAAGTCTGACTTTCTATTACTCTCTCAGGAGAGGACCAGGTCACATCTCTTATTTCCAAAAGAACCACTAAAATATCCTAGCTACTGGAAGTTGCTTTAGGGAGTGAAATGGGGGCTGAAAGTGGAAATGATGTTGCAGAAAGTATAGACGACAATCTAATAGCATTCTATGTGTTTTCTAATAATATCAATGAACTGATTGCAATACCTGGTTTATTCATTGCAAAAAAAAAAAAGAGTGTTTCATGGCTAGAGCATGAGATAGCGCTGAAAAGAATGAGATAAAGTCATATTCATTTATTCCATTTCCTTTGAGTTTCTAGAGAAAACTTCAAATTTGAAAAGTATGGTAAACTAAATATTTTCAATAGCCCCTGAACAATAAAATCCTATTGCTGAATCAAATATAAAATTTTATTTTAAGTGCATTGCTGGGAATATATGAAAACAAGAAAAACCAAGCTCCTACTTTTCCCATGCCCAAAATACGGAGAAAACAAACCGAAAAAGTAAGGATACCCTGAGACACAATGCCTTTCCTAGAAATGAGAGATGAGAGTCTTTATTCTGGGCCAGTACCTTTCAAATTAAAACTTAATTAGAAAATTCACAGATTATGAAAGACATCTCAGAATTAATAAAAATAAGAATCACTAGAATGCTTTCACTTGTTTTATCTCTGCAAGTCTCTCAATATTTATTGCATCATCCAATACTCTGAAAATTGAGAGTATGTGTTGGGTAGATTAACTGTTTGTACAAAGCTTAATAGAATGCTAAAGGAACAAAGATGGTGCCTGCAGGTGTGGTTGATGACATATCACCAAGAAAATGTAGAGGTTAAGAACTCAAAATTCTTGGGAGCTTCTTTCTGCCAAGGAATGTGGGTGCAGTATTTGGAACTGCCAAGTTATGCAGCTGAGAGGTCTAAGGTTGACTTCTAGTTCAGTGTGATAATAACCTCATAATAAAATCCCAAGTTTTATCTATGAGACTCAGAAATGCTTATGGATAACCAAATGCAAGCCACTTAAGGCTTCCCTTTACCTCTTAACAAGGTGAGCTTTCATCCAATTTGCATACCTCTATTTGCACAATGTAAACAGCTTCACAAAATCAATTGCTTATTTTCACTCTATTTTTATTATACTTAATATGCTGTCCAGGTAAGGTGGCTCATGCCTGTAATCCCAGCACTCTGGGAGGCTGAGGTGGGTGGCTCATTTGAGGTCGGGAGTTCAAGACCAACCTGGCCAACATGGTGAAACCCCATCTCGACTAAAAATACAAAAATTAGCTGGGTGTGGTGGCACATGCCTGTAATCCCAGCTACTTGGAAGGCTGAAGCAAGAGAATCACTTGAACCCGGGAGGTGGAGGTTGCAATGAGCTAAGATGGCACCACTGCACTCCAGCCTGGGTGACAGAGCGAGACTCTGGCTCAATAAATAAATAAATAAATAAATAAATAAAATATATAGTTACATATCTATATGCTGGATTTGATTATTGATTAATTATGGATTTGATCGTTGTCTCACAATGTATTATGTAAAGGTAGCACCATTCCTTATTTCTCTTTGTACATATTTGGATCTACTGATCATACTGATTTGCACATAAAAGGTATTCAAAAAGAGTTATTGAACTAGAAGACATTAAGATGTTCTTTCTGAAATAACAGTTTGAGTCAACGTGTATCTTTAATCCAGAAATTTTCTTTCCTGTCTATCCACAGTTATCTCTTACTTTCTTAGTCACAGCACTTGATTGCATTGTGACAGTAAACGCATTAAACTATGTCTAAAGACAGAAAGTAAAATATGAAGTGCTGATAAAATTTCAAGAGTTTAGCGAGGCACAATGAACTCAATTCAAGAGAGAGGCTGAGCAAGTTAAAGACTTTGTTGGGAGCAAAGTGTTCATTCATATACCAGACTCCGGCCAAGGTAATTACCTGTTTTGGACAGGCACTCTATTCCCCGGAGGCTGCTTCACTCACCCTGACTTGACTCAACTTTGGATAAGTTCCAGTATAAATATTCCCACAAAAAATCAGGCAGAGGGAAACATCTCAGTTTCTTTTAGAATAAAGGGGTCTGACTCTCAGTTTTACATCTCTTTATTTTTGCTGATCAGCGCCCAGCACACTGACCTCTGCGTTACTCATCAGCATTACTGCATCACTCAGGTGCAACTGAAAGGAGACCACACTACTACTTCCATACCACCTTTCCCTGCCAAGATTTACTTCTTTTTTTACTTGGAAGTCTCAAATGTTCTCATTTAATGTGTTGATGACATCACACTTAAGGGTGGTATGGCTGGCAGGACATTAAATAAATTACGCTTTATAAGGTGCCTAATGTGCTAATACTGGGAGGGCTAAGTTGAGCCCCCTGCCATCAAAGTTCCTATCTGGATGTCAAAAGTGAACCAAGAACCTTAAAGAAAATTCCTCCCTGTTAACTTATTAAGCATATTTCACCATTGTTCTTCAGACAAAGAGAAAAATATTAGGTCACATGGTATTTATTGTGCATAAGACCACACACAAAAGTACACACATAATCTTACTTTCTAGAAGATGAGCCGAAGAAGAGAGGTTTTCGTTTCTGAATTTAAGGAGATGAGATTGATGTCTTCTATATCGAATCAGAAAGTTTAAAGTGACAATGTTGCATGTCTTAGTCCATTTAGACTGCCGTGACAAAATACCTTAGACTGGGTGGTTATAAACAACAAAAATCCATTTCTCATAGTTCTGGAAAGTCTCAGATCAAGGCACAGCCAGATGAGGAGAGGGCCTCATCTGGTTCAAAGATGGCACCATCTAGCTGTGTCCTCCCATGGTGGTGGAAGGGGCAAGGCAACTCTCTGGGGCCTGTTTCATAAGGGCACAAATCTCATTCACAAGGGTTCTGTCCTCATGACCTAATCACCTCCCAAACGCCCCATGTCCTAATGCCATCACACTGATAATCAATCAGGTTTTAACATATTAATTTGGGGAGGACACAAACATTTAGACCATAGCATTGAATTAACTATAGATGTGTTAAGTAATTATAATAACTTGGTACAAACAACTTCAGTTTAACATCACTAGTGACTCCATGTGGATATTATGTACCTTCTTACATCATGTGATAAGGAGGACATTTCACCTCTGTGGCATTCTTTCCAAAACCCCATAGCGCCATTCTAATCATGAGAAAAATATCAGAAACATCTATATTGGGGGACATTACACCAGATAGTTGGCCAGTATGCCTCAAGGTCATCAAAAACAAGGAGAAACTAGGAAACAGTCACAGACCAAAAGAGACTGGAGAGACATAGCAACCAAATGTACTGTGGTATGCTGAAAAGGATCCTAGAAATAAGAGACAACATTGATAGAAACACTGGTAAAATTCACATAGAATCAGATTAGTATTTTTAAAAACTCAGGATGGCCTTTAGTGGGGACTGTTTCAAAACAATTAGAAATAAAGAAGCATACATATAATAAGTTTTGAGGGCAGAAACATAGTATTTTTTTTTGGAATCTACTTAAGTGATCAATTCTAGCTATCATGAGAAACTTGGACCTTACCTACTCATTCATTCATCCATTCATTCACTTACTAAAATAAATAGTATCTGCCATGAGCCAGGCCCTCCTTTGGGTGCTAGGTAGAGTCATTAAACAAGACAAACCAGGTCCCTGCCCTCATCTATAACATGTCTCCTTTTTGGAGCCAATTTGTCTTCCTTTATCAGCAGTAGAAACAGAAATACTGTTTGTTATGCCTGGGCAGCCATACAAAATACCACAGACTGGTGACTTAAACAGTAGAAATGTATTTTCTCACAGTTCTGGAAGCTGGGAAATCCAAAGATCAAAGTTCCGGCCAATTCAGTTGCTGATGAGGGCTCTCTTCCTGGCTTGCAGACAGCTGCCTTCTCACTATGTCCTTACATGGCTTTTCCTCAGTGCATACATACAGAGGCAGCAAGGGAGTAAGTTCTGTGGTGTCTCTTCTTATAAGGAAACTAATCCTATCGGATCAGCGCCCCACACTATGACTTTATTTAATTACTTCTTTACTCTAAATACAGCCACACTGGGGGAGAGAGCTTCAACATATGAATTGGGGAGGATACATACATTCAGTCCACAACCAATTAAAAAATATATATGATGAACTGTTGAACAATCCAAACCTCAGGCTGAGTAAGACTTGAGTAACTCAAAAAGCAGAAGGCAGGAAATTTTAGATCCCTTCTTCTTTCTGTTTTTTTTTTTTTTTTTTTTTTTTTTTAAATATACCCTGGAGAGTGTTGAGAAGTACAGCAAGGTCTGCCTTTCACACAATTTATAGAAACTTCTGTTTCTGCTATAAGCTAGAGCCAGATAGCACAAAATTGCATAAAAATAGGAGACAAGTCACCTGAGCATTTTTTTATGCTCAACAATAATATAAAGTTGGAATTGTCTAATTTGAGGTTTGCTTCAATTGCCTCACTTTAAACTACACACATATTCCATTTTGCAAAATTTAATTCTATTTCTAATGCTGCTTTCATTCACTGAGAGGAGAGAGAAGGAACCTAAATCTGGGTAGGGCAAATGCAACATAGATTTGGCTTATAAAAAACTTGGGACATGTCCAAATCCAGGAAAAATGAAAAGGAAAACAAAAATCAACATGAGAAAATTGAAATGCAAAGCTTACCTCTGAATCTAGAACATTCCCAGGCTGACACTGACATTATTGCCAGAAAGTCTGATCTTGAAGATATGCAAAAGTTTTTACAATGGCTGTGACAGTGACCAGCATTCACATTGTATTTGCTCTAAGGTGCTCTTGTATTTCCTGAGAAATACTTTTAATTTGATAATTAATTTAATGTGATATAGAATTTTGATGTGAATTAGTGCTGTAATCATAATAGTATTTACTAGACCTTTTAAAATATATAAAAGCACTGTTTATTTGCAGTAGGATTGCCATTTACCTCATTCTTATACATCGCTCTCCTTCTCCCTATTAAACAGGCGGGCACTGTTCCCAGACAGCAAATTGTGGCAGCTATCTTTTTTTTCCAGTAGCATCTGGTGTTTTGGCAGAAAACTCATTGGGATAATCTTAAATATGGTTAGTTTTCTTTCTCAAATCTTTTTTTTCCTTCAAACACTGAAAGAAGCTGAATTTTCATTATTTTCAGAACTGAGTAGAGAAGCGCTCAGGAAGCAATTTTTAAGGTAATATATCCTTAAACTCAGGAAAGAAAGTCATTCTGGGGACTAGCTAAATTAGATTTTTTAAATTCCTTTAAAAAAAATATAATTTTTCCAGGAGCACAAGAACGTGAATTCTACCTTGCTCATTCTCTCTGTCCCACTCTCTAATTTTCTGTGAGAACTGAAAGCCGAAACAAAATCAATTTGCTTTGACTTTTCCAGAATAGAACTAAGAATTCCTTCTTTTTTCCCTAAAATAATTCCAACTCCCAACCTCAAAATAAGCTCCAGGTATCTTAGGGGTTCACATAAGTAATGCAGTAAACAAGGCTCAATGAAGGAGCAAACAAAGATCTCTTACTTGGGGGAGGGGGAAAAAAACTGCACGAAAGCCGGATTTTGCAGAGCTTCTTGGAGTTTGGTCTTTAAAATAAGCACAGAAGGCTTTCATAGAATAGAATTGCATGACTAAAATTGTGTTCTCAAAAGATTAATCTGATTGCAGTGTGGGAAAAGATTGGAAGGGAACAGACTTAGGGCAGCAACCAATTCAAACCAATCCAAAGGTCATAGAGGCGATTCAGAAGGCTGAGGCAAGGGAGTCACAGAGGCAGTGGAAGATGGGAGAACAAGTGCGATATATATATATATATACACACACACACACACACACATATATATATATATATTTTTTTTTTTTTTTTTTTAAATAGAAGGAGATGTTTCTGAGGCCAGGCCTGCTCCTGCAGCTGCCTGGGTTGACCCTTCTCCTGTGGACACCGTATGCAAAAGGCACAGTCAAAATGGCCTCTACCCAGCCTCTCCCACGGGGAACGTCACACTGCCCTGAGAATGTTGCCTCCTACTCTACTCCTCTAAATAGTTCTTTTGTTTTTCTGTTAATGTTTTTAAAAAATAATGGTTTCCCTAATCCACTTTATTCTTACAGTTTTAACTTAATTTTTATTTTTCTTCTGTTGCCTTTTTAGTTCTGACTTCCTGTTCCAAATCCTTAATCGCAAGGATTGGTCTGTTTTCTGCTTTTCATCTCACAGGCTTTAGCCTTTTAGCCTAAACCATTATAACTTTTACTGATGTTTTAACCTTTTATCTCATTGGCTTACGATATTTTATCTTTTATTTTAAAATCTCATTTGTTTTGTATTTTTAACTCTTAACCTTTTATCTTCATGCAGATTTTAAATTTCTTATTTTAACTTTCATGTCATTCCCTTTTAGCTTAACTTTTCCCCTCTTTTTAATTTTTAACCTCCACTTAACCAACTTCCCTTTTTACTTTTCCTCATTTTTTTTTTAAATTGTATATTGTTTCCTGGCTTTAGCATATGTTTATAAAGAACTTCAAGTTCATTATAAAAATGCTCAAGTCCTCAAACGTCACTAACTATGGTAGCATGGGAAGGACCGAAACCACCATAATTAGGGACAACTGAGCACTTCTGCCTCATCCTCCTTTTCATCCTCTAGCCAGCTTCCCACACCTCCACCTATACAAAAAATGCCTTTCTGGTGCCCCTAATGGATTTTCTAGCCTTTGTAAGACTGGATATTAAAAAATCAAAATAAACACATAGCTTAATTAATAAATGGAAAACTGAATTTTCAAATCTTTGACCACTGACATATACAACCTGTAAATTTGGGGCAAGTTAGTTGCCTAATGTCCCTGAGATTTGCCTTATGAGGAGGCAGGTGATGTTGAAACTCTGCACAGGAGAAAGCAAAGTAGATGGCCCTTGGTCATGCTATGTGCACCACTTACAAATCTCGTCTTCTTCTAATATTCTTCTTTCCAGGTTTATCGTTGTCTTCTCAGCAGATTCTTAAAGTACCCTTCTTCCTCTATTATAAAAGATGAGGATAACCTGCCCAAAGTGGAAGTTATCACAAATAGAACTTCTAAAAACATAATCTAATGTGCTCCTACCAGCTACCTTTTTTTTCATGATCTACAGTGGAAAACTTCAGGACAGTAAGAGGCGCATTTCTCCTACATATAATGAGTGTAAGTTTCTCTCAAAAAGTTTCAGGGGCACAGCTGAGATTGGTTTCTCTAAGCTTTTTCCTACCTTCTTAGGGAAGGACTGAGTCTCCAATGGCTACATCGTAAGAGCTTCACCTCTACTTCATGCACTGTCATCTCACGGAACTCCTGCTGGGTCCCCATTTAAGATTCCGCTAAGAGCCACTCTCTTCTGATAACAAATCCTGACCCATTGTTTTACAAGTGGATTACCTGTAACCCCTTTCCTGCCTCAGGAGGTAGCATGGCCTTCAACTCTCTATTTGCTGGGTAGGACAAGAGTCACTCTCCTCACAATTTCACTTGAGAATAGTCCTTATTTTGCTGAGTACCATGTCTCAACCTACCACAGTGACCTGGTAGAAAACAAGCAAACAAAAAACCCAACCGACTCAACTGCTGCAGGAACTGGCTAAACATGCTCTACCTCAAACAGGATACTTTTCAGTGAGTACAACCTTAAAGTTTCATGTACTTAATTTCTGAAGAAGCTACTGAAGCAGATATGTCCTGCCAAAACAAGAGAAGAGACCACGAAAGGACTACACAGAATCCAATAAACAGGGAACCCAACCTAGGAGAATAGTGAGAGGAACCCTAGAATGGAGGCCCAGGGGAGATTTAATGGCAAGCCCTGGGCAGCAGGCCTGGAGAGCAAAAGGCACAGATCAGAGCAGAAGAGGGCTCCAGGAGGGGCATCTTCCAAAAGGAGAAGCTGATGATGGGATTCCTGATGTAGTGGATGTATTAAGAGAATACTAACACTTCTGATAAAGATTTTGGGGAACAATTAGTGATGAGTACATAGATAAAGAAGCAGGTATCAGAGAAGACAAGTATAATGTCCAGAAAGGACAAAACCTTTTTACGAAAAAAGTAAAACTTTCCATAGAATCCTATATGCCTCATCTGTGAGTTATATTTGCATGATCCTAATAATGTGAATTCATAATACTGAATATCGATCTAATCAAAAATAATTCTATATCTATACCATAGCAGTGATTCAATGGATAATATCAATAAATGGTGATGTAACCATGTTATTTAGAAACATGGAAGAAAACACCTAAAGAAACAGTTAAAACAGTTTAAAATACTTGTCTCAGTGGAATAAGAATCAAGTACGTGATGCAGAGAGGGAAAGAAGACTGCTATATTTTGTTCAAAATAAGGGAATTGTATTAGTTCATTTTCATACTGCTGATAAAGACATACCAGAGACTGGGAAGAAAAAGAGATTTAATTGAACTTACAGTTCCACATGGCTGGCAAGGCCTCAAAATCATGGCAAGAGGCGAAAGGCGCTTCTTACATGGGGGCAGCAAGAGAAAATGAGGCAGATGCAAAAGCAGAAACCCATGATAAAACCGTCAGATCTTGAGAGACTTACTCACTACCATGAGAACAGTATGGGGGAAACTGCCCCCATGATTCAAATTATCTCCCACCAGTTCCCTCCCACAACATATGGGAATTATGGGAGTACAATTCAAGATGAGATTTGGGTGGGGACACAGAGCCAAACCATATCATTCTGCCCATGGCCCCTCCAAATCTCATGTCCTCACATTTCAAAACCAATCATGCATTCCCAACAGTTCCCCAAAGTCTTAACTCATTTCAGCAGTAACCCAAAAGTCCACAATCCAAAGTCTCATCTGCGATAAGTCTCTTCCACATATGATCCTGTAAAATCAAGAGCAAGCTAGTTACTTCCTAGATACAATGGGGGTACAGGTATTGGATAAATACAGCCATTCCAAATGGGAGAAATTGGCCAAAACAAAGAGGTTACAGGGCCCATGCAAGTCCAAAATCCAGTGGGGCCGTCAAATTCTAAAGCTCCAAAATGATCTCCTTTGACTCCAAGTCACATATCCAGGTCACGCTGATGCAAGAGGTGGGTTCCCATGGTCTTGGGCAGCTCCACCCCTTTGGCTTTGTAGGGTACAGCCTCCCTCTCAGTTGCTTTCAAGGGCTGGCATTGAGTGTCTGTGGCTTTTACAGGGGAATGGTGCCAGCTGTTGGTGGATCTACCATTCTGGGGCCTGGAGGACAGTGACCCTCTTCTCACAGCTCCACTAGGTACTGCCCCAGTAGGGACTCTGTGGAGGGGGGGCTCCAACACCACATATCCCTTCTACACTGCCCAAGCAGAGGTTCTCCATGAGTGTCCCACCTCGCAGCAAACTTCTGCCTGGGCATCCAGGTGTTTCCATTTGGATTCTGGAATCTAGGCAGAGGTTCCCACACCCCAATTCTTGACTTCTTTGCACTCACAGGCTCAATACCATGTGGAAGCTGCCAAGGCTTGGAGCTTGCACCCTCTGAAGCCATGGCCTGAGCTCCACATTTGGCCCCTTTCACTCATGATTGAAGCAGCTGGGACAAAGGGCACTAAGTCCCTAGGCTGCACACAGCACAGGGACCTGGGGCCCAGCCCTTTAAACCATTTTCTCCTAGGTCTCTGAACCTGTTATAGGAGGGGCTGCTGTGAAGACCTCTGACATGCCCTGGAGACATTTTCCTCATTGTCTTGGCAATTAATATTTGGCTCCTTGTTACTTATGCAAATTTCTACAGCTGGCTTGAATTTCTCCTCAGCAAATGGGTTATTCTTTTCTATCACATTGTCAGGCTGCAAATTTTCTGAACTTTTATGCCCTCCTTCCCTTATAAAACTTAATGCCTGTAACAGCACCCAAGTCACCTCTTGAATGCTTTGCTGCTTAGAAATTTCTTCCACCAGATACCCTAAATCATCTCTCTCAAGTTCAAAGTTCCACAAATCTCTAGGGCAGGGGCAAAATGCTGCCAGTCTCTTTGCTAAAACATAACCAGAGTCACCTTTGCTCCAGTTCCCAACAGGTTCCTCATCTCCATCTGAGACCACCTCTCAGCCTGGACCTTATTGTCCATATCGCTATTGGGCTTTTGGTCAAAACCATTCAACAAGCCTCTAGGAAGTTCCAAACTTTCCCACATTTTCCTGTCTTCTTCTGAGTCCCACAAACTGTTCCAATCTGTTACCCAGTTCCAAATACACTTCCACAATTTTCAGTTATCTTTTCAGCAACTCCCCACTCTATAGGTACCAACTTACTGTATTAGTCCGTTTTCACATTGCTGATAGAGACATACAAGAGACTGGGAAGCAAAAGAGATTTAATTGAACTTACAGTTCCACATGGCTGGGGAGGCCTCAGAATCGTGACAGGAGGTGAAAGACTCTTCTTACATGGCAGCAGCAAGAGAAAATTAGGCAGATGCAAAAGTGCAAACCCTTGATAAAACCATCAGGTCCTGTTTTCACTACCACGAAAACAGTATGGGGAAAACCACCCCCATGATTCAAATTATCTCCCACCGGGTCCCTCCCACAACACGTCAGAATTATAGGAGTACAATTCAAGACGAGATTTGGGTGGGGACACAGCCAAACCATATCAGGAATGTTGGCAAAGTTTTTGGTAAAGTTAAACAGATAGAAGAACAATCTTCATGTTTGACAAATGAATGAATGAATGAATGAAGAAAATTGTGTAGTAAATATAAATTTACATATAATTTTTTGATTGAATTAAGACATTAATGTTAAAAGTTCACAGAAATAAACAGAATATGGTAATAATGTCTTGAAGTTAGCTTTCCATGATCCGGAAACAGTCCACCTTGGTAGCATCATCTTCAGTCATTCCCTCTCCATATATATTACTCCCCTCCCTTTACAAAATACCTGTCTTTCTCCTGACATCCCATAAACCTTAACATTTGTGCGCTCTGCCTATCCCACACCTACTGGCTGCAAAGTTCTCCTCAAGCCCCATCCCTTTTCCCATTGTGCACTCCCCACCCTTGACAAAATCCTGGACAACTCCTGTCTAAGGAGTTTATACAAATCAAAGATCATTTCAGTCCTGAAGCTTCCCCTCTCCTTCCCAAGTAGAATTAGTCACTTCACCGATCTTGCTGAACTGTAATTATGTATATGTGTTTATATCCCCGTGAGCCTGGGCACTCCTCATAGGCAGCCTCTCCAACACAGGCAACTATTTACACCCAGGGGCTACAATGCAGTACATGGAACTTATGTGCTAAATATGAACAGTATTGAATGAATGAACCAGGAAGTCACGATAGAGGTAAAGTGACAAGAAATACACACAGGAAATAACAACAAATCACCAAGCTGGCCAAAAACAACCTCCCTCACACAGAACAGTGATGTTTTCTGAAAGATTTACCACTATCATGTCAACAAATTCCGGGATGATAAACATTTTCCTACATTTTTAGCAACTGACTTTTCTAAGTCTACTATGGATATAAATTTTTAAAAAATAGTATACTTACTTTTTTAGAGCTTAAAAATATTCTTCACATAGTAAGGGTAAGAGAAAAAATAAAAAATTAAAAAATTAAACAGAACTTTAAAAAGTATCTTTGCCACAGACTAATTGTTACAGTTAATTTGTATGTGTGCATGTGTGCACATGTATAATATGTATTCTTTAACTAGCTTCCCAAAAAGTCTCATGAATTACACCACTGCACCTAGACTTGCAACTGGGAAAATGAGGTCAAGTATATATAATGATAGCTGATTTTCAACACTTTTTAAATGAGGTTATCCACGTATGAATTGCAATCATGTAAATTTTGCCCTCGATAGTTACCAAGGACAAGAAGGTGAGCGTTATTTCTCTATCTATACAAACTTTACTCTGACTTTTTATTAGTCAAAGTCAAAATATTTTCTACTTAAATAATTGTCTTTGTCTTACATTTATAATTTGTTACTGGCAAAAGAAGATATACTAATTCTCTCCTAGTTTCACTTGTCCTTTGCTATTATTTTAATTGGCAGAGGCCAGGACAATGCATACCCTTCATGTGTACTGTAGGTCTCGGCTGCACACCCCAGACCCTTCCCATTTCTAATGAAGCTGGACCGACTCCTTCATCCTTCATAAACAAATAGATAAGGATCTGAGTGGGAAGTAGGTGGGAATTTTTAGACACTAAGTAGCTGAGTAGAAACAAATTCAGGGTTGTATTGATTAGGAAGAGTTTTGCCTGAGCAGATCTTCAAAATATTTGCAAATTGCCCAGTACTGTATATTTATGTGGCTGAGTATTGACAATTATGTGTTTACTCAACAAAGACCTCCTGAAAATTTCTGTGTTCAGACATTGTGTTAGAAACTAGGATTAAAAATAATAAGTTTTTCCCTCGTCCCTATGGAGTTCACAGTCTAGTGAGGAAGACAAACATAAAACATATCATCACAAATGCTTGTGGTAAGACTCATAATAGATGCATTCATGGGGCACTTAGAAGAGCAGTTGACCCAGTTTTGGAGAATAAACAAATTCTTCTAAAAGAGATAATGTTTAAGTTAGGGTCTAAAAGATGAACAGGAAGTTGAAGGTAGGAATGAGGAGGTAGGCAGGAAGTTCTAGAAAAAGTGAGCATTATGTTTAAAAAACCTTAAGACAAGAGAAAAGTAATTTTTAGGGAAAATACAAGTAATTCAATATGGCTACAGCACAGAGGGGAAGGGACAGGGAGTCCAGCTCCCTGGAGAAGGAAGGAGGCACCTGATGGTGAAGGATGTGGGCATTCAGATTCAGTTCTGAGGGTGGTAAAGACCAGGGCATCTTTACATAGGACTCACGCATGATCAGATTTGCTTTTCAAAAAACCACCCACCTTCATTGTAAAGAGCAGATGAAGGGAGGAGACAAAACAAACCAGAACATTTTTCAGTAATCTGAAGAGAAAAGAATGGAGCCCCATGATAGGGGACAGGAGGCATGAAACTGGAGCAAAAAGAACAGATTTGCAGTATTATCAAGAAAGGAGAATTAGCTGGACTTGGTGACTGTTGCATGTGGGAGAATGAAGGGAAATGAGGTATTCTGGAATAATTTCCAGGTTGTAGTTTGCAGATCTAGGTCTTCTCTGAGGGAGGAGTCAAGGAGAGATTTAGGGGTTCTGGGAGGTATGCAAGTAGGCATGTTTAATAGGTACTCTGGTTCCCGGTCTGGGGTTCCATCCAAAGAGCTTTTGGGGCAGTAGTTAAAGATGGGAATCATCTGCATGTATTTGGCAGTTTAAGCTTCTGGTCCATTGAGGATCAGAGTTGGGGAACTGAATTACACCCAATTGCAAGGCATTTTGTTAAATTTGTCAAGTTCCTTTCAGTAGCTCCCAGTTGTGCCTAAATGTCCCCCCTAAAGTCACAATACAGATACTCAATAAAATACTTTCCCAAAACACCAACAATATTTCCTGAAGGTTTCAGATGGCATTCAGGAAAAATGAACTCAAAAAATTCTCCTTAAGTACCTCTTATCTGCTGAGCATTGTGCTAGGTTCTGGGGCTACAAAGATGAACATAACTCAGGCCCTGGCTTCCTAGTGCACACAATGCAGCAGAGTCGAATGGCAATTAATAAATAATTAGAGCAATATAATTAGGATAAACAAGATGCTAAGAGAGCAAGGGGGGGAAGCCTGAAACAATCAGGAAAGGCTCATGCAAAGTGGAAAACTTTGAGCTGAGTCAGGATTGAGTTCATCAGGCAGGTTAAATAAAAGGCTTAGGGCAGAGAAAAGAGAAGCATCCAGGAACACAAAACAATCTAGTATATTTTACATTTAGTACAAACAGAAGGTAGTTCAGGATGCCTGGAAGAAAGAAAGCTTTAAAAGGTCACATCAAAAACTGTCTTGTGTATCACAGTAAGGAGTAGAAGAAGAGCCTGTTGGTAAGTTGGGAAGTTCTCTGTGTAAAACTGTGTATGCCTGAACTATGACAAGGCCAGTGAAAATGAATGCAGATTTGAGAGAGATGAGAGAGTAAACACAGAGAAATTAGAGATATAAATTTTAGATGTATACTAAAATTAGAACTGCACAACAGCTAGGAAAAATGATTTACATTTATGTTTATTACAATAAGTTTACACTTACAGAAAGTTGGAAATGCTCGGAATTGGGTCTGGACTTTTTAAATTGATGCCGGTAAGTCACCTAAATTCTACTACAGGACCTCCTAGGGCAAGTTGGAACTAACGAACAACAATCTTACAAGGCTGCATGGTGGAGCACGAATGCATGCATGCATGCAGCATGGGCTATATGCACGGGGCTGGGCAGACCTGGGCTTGAAAATTGGCTCCACACTGACTATACAACTTTGAACTCAAATAAGGTCATAATTAAATGATACTGATGAGGATCTTTACTCCTTTGTACCACCAGTGAGAAGGAAAGGATGTGTGTTTGAGCTTGAGTGTGTGGATGGGGGCATGAATATCTGTGTGTACATTTAAGCTGGATACAACAATTATTTTTTATTTCTGCAGGGAACTATCACAGTAATGAACCAGCTTCAAGAGGCTATAATAGAGAAATGGCTCACAACGCCGCTCCCATAATCCACAGGTGTTTTTCGTTACTCAAAACCAATGTCCTTAAGTTCACCTAGGCTGGTTTCAACTAGTGGATATTTTGATCACCTGAAAAATTGGGGTGATATTGAATATTTCCTTAACAAATAGTTTCTTAACAAAAAATAAACCAAAATTAATTGTATTCTATCTGTATGCCGTAAGGAGAATTAAAAAATCTTTTCTGAACCTATGGCAAAGAATGAGCTTGAAAATCTCACCTCAGGCCTCCTTTAGACAACATAAATATATGCATGTTTTACAGTTCTTTCAACAAACAGCATCAAATTCCTTTACCAGAACTTACATGTGGACTATCACCCGAAGGTTCTTTACCTTTCCCAGTGATATGATTTGGCTGTGTCCCCACCCAAATCTCATCTTGAATTGTAGCTTCCATAATTCCCATGTGTCATGGGAGGGACCTGGTGGGAGGTAATTGAATCACGGCAGTGGGTCTTTCCTGTGCTGTTCTCATGATAGTGAAGAAGTCTTATGAGATCTGATGGTTTTTATAAAGGACAGTTCCCCTGCACATGCTCTCTTGCCTGCTGCCATGTAAGATGTGACTTTGCTCCTCCTTTGCCTTCTGACATGACTGTAAGGCCTCCTCAGCCATATGGAACTGTGAGTCAATTAAACCTCTTTCCTTTATAACTTACCCAGTCTTGGGTATGTCTTCATTAGCAGCATGAGAGCAGACTAATACACCTAGGAATTTAACCTCATCCTGTCATTAAGATTCTGAATTACTGATACTAAAAATAAATGCATGCATACATACACATATACATACATTCATACATACATACACACATTCTTCTGAAGTAAGAAATAGGTGTGCCTGTTTTGCTGCTACCAGCTTCTCCTTCTCTCCAGTGCTTGCTCTCTTGGTCTTTCATCACTGAAGCTGGTGTTTACCCTGGAGCTAACATTTTAATGTCCACCCACCAGGTGTTCACAGTCCTCTCTCCCATGACACTCCTGTAGCAGATGGTGCAAATGGCCTGGCACATACATTCTGATTCATTGCAAAAACCAAACTGCCAGACTGCTGACTAGCTTGGCAAGAAAAGGAGAAAGTTGTTGCTGAAAAAACTATTATGAATTATTCTTCATGTGGTGACTTTGGACTTGTCCCTGCTTAAAGATGATTAGAATTTACTTAACTAGATTAAATAAAAACTTATAGAGGAGTGCCCTGTTTGCAAAGATAGCTGTAGGCAGTAGAAACTTGTCCTTACATAGCAAGAGGCAAACAATAGGAAGTCAAAACAAAATTACATCAAATGCAAGTTGCTTTAAAGCAATTTTTTAAAATTAATAAATTAAATGAAAATAGTAAAAGTTTTTTGGACTTTTTTACTTCCTGATACTTTTCCAAAATCTCTAATACAAAACTACTTCTTAAAAACACTATTAATAATCTGTACGATTAAAGAATATTTTCCAAAAACATTCTATAAGTTAGTTACTTTATACAAAGTGCTTCTCATGTTTTGTACCCTTGGAAAGGGCAACTTTAAAAATGCTGGAATTCTACCAGGCAAATCTACACACACCTAGACATACAGAGAGAGAAAAAAGATTGAAATCTAAATGTTTTCTTTGTATAGTTAGAAACTTAGAATTAGATCTTCAATTTCTCTTTAACACTTCCATTATTTTTCTTTGCTTTTCCTTTGGGTCATTTTGAGGTCTGCCATCTCCTGGCACTTCCAATACGATCTCTGATGCCTCCTTCTTTAGGTTCAGCCATATGCTCCTCCGCCCTATGACTCAGTCATCAACCCCAGAGTCCTAGAACGAATCATCATGCCAGAACCAGAGATATCTTGATTCAGTGTTTGCTCCACTCTTGGTCATATGGCCCACTCCATACCACTAGACTCCTAACTTGAGGCCCCTGCCCTCCAGAGGAAACCCTGGCCAGTCACTTTCCAGAGCAGTCTAGATTCTACAACCCATATCCCAATATAGAGAGCCATTGCATGTTTCCTCGGTCCAGAGTGACTAGTACATTAAGGTCCCAGCATGCTTCCCAGCTGAGCAGCAGTGGTAAAGAAAAAAAAACCTTAAAAGCAACCAATAAAAAGATAAATTAGCTAAGGAGGAACAAAGGTAAGGATGACAGATTTATCATCAGAAGTAATACAGAGATAATAGTGAAAAAAGAATATGGCAACATCTTTAAAGTACTGAAAGAAAAAAAAAAAAACTGCCCATTTGGAATTCTGTAAAGTGTCTTTCAAAAACAAAGGTGCTTTTTCAGACAGGCTGAAAGAATGTGTCACCTGCCAACCTACACCACAAGAAATGTTAAAGGAAATCCATTTGGCATAAGAAAAATGATAACAGATGGAAATATGGATCTATATAAAGGAATGAAAAGCACTGGGTATAAGTACAGGGTAAACATATAAGACTTTTTATTATTATTTAAATCTTTTTAAAAGATGAATGATAGTTAATAAAAAAACATAAAATATAGAAAAATAAAATGTCTGACAACAATATCACAAAGGTTGGAAAGGGATAAATGAAAGCAAACTATTGAAAGGGTCACCTATAATTTATAAAGTGGCTTAATATCATTTGAAGATAGACTGAGAAAAAAGCCACTGAAATAATAAAGAGTTATAACTAAGCCAGTAAATGAGACTAAAAGATATATTCTAAAATATTTAATTTATTCAAAATAAGGTAGAAAAAGAGAACAAAAGTAATAAAGAAAAGATGAGACAGGTAGCAAGAAGATAGATTTAAACCTAATCATATCAACAAACACATTAAATGTAAATGGTCTAAATACCCCAATTCAAGGTTAGAGATTGTCAGCTTAAACAAACAAACAAAAAAGACCCAGTTTTATGTGCCTACAAAGAAGTGCACTTTAAACTTAATGACACAGACAGGTTAGGAATAAAAAACTAGAAGCTCCTGACACACAAAAAATGTTAGAGTTGCCATATTCATATTATTCAAAACAGATTTTAAAGTAAAGAATAATACTAGGGATAAATAAATTGTTTCATAATAATAAATAGGTCAGGCCAGTTGTGGTGGCCCACACCTGTAATTCCAGACCTTTGGGAGGCCAAGATGGGCTGGAACTAAAGACCAGCCTAAGGAACATGGCAAAACTCTGTCTCTGCAAAAAAATACAAATAAATTAGCCAGGTGTGGTGACACATTCCTGTAGTACCAGCTACTCGGGAGGCTGAGGTGGGAGAATCACCTGAGTCTGGGAGTTCAAGGCCTCAGTGAGCTGGATTGCACCACTGCACTCTAGCCTGGGTGATGGAATGAGACACTATCCCAAAAATAAAATAAAACAATAAATAAATAAATGAGTCAATTCATCAAGTGGTGTATAAACATTTATGTACCAATAACAGAGCTACAGCATGAAGCAAAAACTGATAGAACTGCAAGGATAAATAGACCAATTCATGATTAGAAAGATTTCAATACACATTTCTCAACAAGTGATAAAAACAAGTAGACAGAAAATCAGTAATGTTGTAGAAGACATAACACTATCAACACACTTGACCTAATTGATATTTATAGAACAATTCAGGCAACAATATCATTCTTATCAAGTGCACAGGAGCATTTTCCAAAATAGACCAAATTCTGGGCCATAAAACAAGTGTCAATAAATTTAAGAGGTTTTTAATTCACACAAAATATATCCTCTGACTACAGTGTAATTAAATTAGAAATCAATAGCATGAAAATTATGTGGGGAAATCCCCAACTGTTAAGAAATTAGGGACAGAACTCTCATCTCCCTGAGATTGACCCCTGGGGTGGAGGGGCAGCTGTGGTCTTCACAGATCAGCAGACTTAGTCTTTTCCCCTACTGGCTCTGAGGAATTTAGGCACTCTACACAAGTGAGATTCCCCCCAGCACAACTCACTCCCTCTGCCAGGGGCAGCCAGAGAACTTCCTTAAGCAGGTCCCTGATCCTATGCCTCCTGACTGGAGGAGACACCCCAATAGGGGTCGCCACATACCTTATACAAGAGCTTTCCCATTGGCATAAGGTTGGTATCCCTCTTGCACAGAGCTCCCAGAGGAAGGAGCAGGCAGCTATCTTTGCTATTCTGCAGCCTCCACTGGTGACATCTCCAGGTGCAGAAGGGACCTAGGCAAATAGGGTCTGGAGTGGACACCCAGCAAACTGCAGCAGCCCTAAGGAAAAGGAGCCTGACTATTAAAAAACAAACAAACAGAAAGCAACAACAACAACATCAACAAAAAAGTCCCCACAAAAACCCCATCCGAAGGTCAGTAGCCTCAATTGAAGATTATCTATTGAAGCTAGATAATCTTACAAAGATGAGAAAGATTATAGAAAAAAAATGCAAAAACTCAAAAAGCCCAAGTTCCTCTTCTCCTCCAGATGATCACAAAACCTCTCCAGCAAGAGCACAGAACTGGGTGGAAACTGAGATGGTTAAATTGACAGAAGTAGGTTCAGAAGGTGGGTAATAATGAACTTTGCTGAGCTAAAGGAGCATGTTCTAACCCAATGCAAAGACGCTAAGAACCATGATATAACATTACAAGAGCTGTTAACCAGAATAACCAGTTTATAGAGGAACATAAATGACCTCATGGGGCTGAAAAACAAAAAACAAGAAGTTCACAATGCAACCACAAGTATCAATAGCTGAATAGACCAAGCAGAGCAAATTATTTCAGAGCTTGAAGACTACCTTGCTGAAATAAGACAGGGAGACAAGCTTAGGGAAAAAAGAATGAAAAGGAACGAACAAAACATTCAAGAACTATGGGATTACATGAAAAGACCATACCTACAACTGATCGGGGTACCTGAAAGAGACAAGGAGAATGGAACCAAGTTGAAAAACATACTTCAGGATATCATCCAGGAGAGCTTCCCCAAACTAGTAAGAAAAGTCAACATTCAAATTCAGGAAATTCAAAGAAGCCCAGTAAGACACTTCATGAGAAGATCAACCCAAGACACATAATTATCAGATTCTCCAAGGTTGAAATGAAGGAAAAACTGTTAAGGGCAGCTAGAGAGAAAGGCCAGATTACCTACAAAGGGAAGCCCTTCAGCAGACCTCTCAGCAGAAACCCTATAAGCCAGAAGAGAGTTGGCGCTAATATTCAACATTCTTTAAAAAAAGAATTTCCAACCCAGAACTTCATATCCAGCCAAAATAAACTTCATAAGCAAAGAAGAAATAAAATCCTTTTCAGACAAGCAAATGGTGGGAATTTGTCACCATTGGGCCTGCCTTGCAAGAGATCCTGAGGGAAGCACTAAATATGGCAAGGAAAAACCATTACAAGCCACACAAAAACACACTGAAGTAGAAAGACCAATGACACTATGAAGCAACTACATCAGTAAGCCTGCAAAATAACCAGCTAAACATACATAGGCTCAAAAACACACATAGGCTCAAAATAAAGGGATGGAGGAAAATTTATCAAGCAAATGGAATGCAAAGAAAAAGCAGAGGTTGCCATCCTAGTTTCTGACAAAACATACTTTAAACCAACAAAGATCAAAAAAGACAAAGAAGGGCATTACATAATGGTAAAGGGTTCAATTCAACAAGAAGAGCTAACTATCCTAAATATATATGCACCCAGTACAGGAGCACCTAGATTCGTAAAACAAGTTCTTGAAGACCTACAAAAAGACTTGGACTCCCACACAATAATAGGAGACTTTAACACCCCACTGTCAATATTAGACAGATTGTTGAGACAGAAAATTAACAAGGATGTTCAGGACTTGAATAATAACCCAGCTCTGGATCAAATGAACCTGATAGATACAGAACTCTCCACCCCTGAAACAACAGATTATACATTTTTCTCAGTGCCACATTGCACTAGTCTAAAATCAATCACATAACTGGAAGTAAAACACTCCTCAGCAAATGTGAAACAACTGGAATCATAACAAACAGCCTCTCAGACCACAGTGCAATCAAATTAGAACTCAGCATTAAAGAAACTCACTCAAAACCACACAACTACGTGGAAATTGAAGAACTTGCTCCTGAATGACTCCTGAGTAAATAATGAAATTAAGGCAGAAATCAAGAAGTTCTTCGAAACCAATGAGAATGAAGAGATAATGTACCAGAATCTCTGGGATGCAGTGTTAAGAGGGAAACACTAAATATATATAGCACTAAATGTCCATATCAAAAAGCTACAAAAATCTCAAATTGACACCCTAACATCACAACTAAAAGAACTAGAGAACCAAGAGCAAACAAACACCAAAGCTAGCAGAAGACAAGAAATAACCAAGATCAGAGCAGAACCAAAGGAGATGGAGACACAAAAAAACCCTTCAAAAAAATCAACAAATCCAGGAGCTGGTTTTTTTTAAATAAAATTAAGAAAATAGACTGCTAGCTAGATTAATAAAGAAGAAAAGAGAGAAGAATCAAACAGACAGACCAATACAATTCTTGTTGTATCCCAAGAAATACAACAACCATCAAAGAAAACGATAAACACTGCTATGCAAATAAACTAGAAAATCTAGAAGAAATGAATAAATTCCTGGACACATACACCCTCCCAAGACTGAACCAGGAAGAAGCTGAATCCCTGAATACACCAATAACAAATTCTGAAATTGAGTCAGTAATTAATAGCCTACCAACCAAAAAAGGCTCAGGATCAGATGGATTTACAGCTGAATTCTACCACAGGTACAAACAGGAGCTGGTATCATTTTTTTTTTTCCTGAAACTATTCCAAACACTTGAAAAGGAGGTACTCCTACCTAACTCATTTTATGAGGCCAACATCATCCTGATACCAAAACCTGGCAGAGCTACAACAAAAAAAGAAAACTTTAGGCCAATATCCCTGATGAATATCAATGCAAAAATTCTCAATAAAATACCAGCAAACTGAATCCAGCAGGACATCAAAAAGCTTACCCACCACAATCAAGTTAGCTTAACATCCCTTGGATGCAAGTCTGGTTCAACATTCCCAAATCAATAAACGTAATTCATCACATAAACAGAACAACAAAAACCACATGATTATTTCAATAGACACAGAAAAGACCTTCAATAAAAGTCAACATCCCTTCATGTTAGAAACTCTCAATAAACTAGGTGTTACCGGAAGATACCTCAAATAATAACAGCCATTTATGACAAACCCACAGCCCATATCATATTGAATAGCCAAAAGCTGAAAGTATTCCCCTTGAAAACCGGCACAAGACAAGGATACCCTCTCTCTAACCATTCCTAGTCAACATATTTCTTTCAAGAAGAAAGAAATAAAGGGTATTCAAATAGGAAGAGAGGAAGTCAAACTGTCTCTGCAGATGACATGATCCTATATCTAGAAAACCCCATTGTCTCAGCCCAAAAACTTCTTATGCTGATAAGCAACTTTGGCAAAGTCTCAAGATACAAAATCAATGTGAAAATATGACAAGTATTCCTATACACCAACAATAGACAAGCAGAGAGCCAAATCTTAAATGAACTCCCATTCACAATTGCTACAAAGGAATAAAATATGTAGGATTACAGCTAACAAGAGAACTACAAATCACTGTTCAAGGAAATCAGAGAGGACACAAACAAGTGGAAAAACATTTGATACTCATGGATAGGAAGAATCAATATTGTGAAAATGGCCATACTGCCTGAAGTAATCTATAGATGCAATGCTATTCTCATTAAAATACCATTGACATTCTTCACAGAATTAGGAAAAACTAGGCTGAATTTCATATGGAACCAAAAAAGAGCCCGAATAGCTAAGACAATCCTAAGCAAAAAAACAAAGCTGGAGGCATCACGCTACCAACTTCAAACTATACTACAAGGCAATAGTAATTAAAACAGCATGGTACTAGTACCAAAACAGACACGTAGATTAATGGAACAGAATAGAGATCTCAGAAATAAGACTGCACACCTACGGTCATCTGATCTTTGACAAACCTGACAAAAACAAACAATGGGGAAAAGATTCCCCATTTAATTAATGGTGCTGGAAGAACTGGCTAGCCAGATGCAGAAAACTGAAACTGAATGCCTTCCTTACACCTTACATGAACATTAACTCAAGATGGATTAAAGACTTAAATGTAAAACCCAAAACTATAAAAACCCTAGAAGAAAATCTAGGCAATACCATTCAGGACATAGGTACAAGCAAAGATTTCATGACAAAACACCAAAAGCAATGACAACAAAAGCAAAATTGACAAATTGGACTAGTTAAAGAGCTTCTGCACAGCAAAAAAAACTATTATCGAAGTGAACAGACAACCTACAGAATGGGAGAAAATTTTCACAATCTATCCATCTGACAAAGTTTTACTATCTAGAATCTATAAGGAACTTAAACAAATTTACAAGAAAAAAACAAACCCCATCAGAAAGTGGGCAAAGGATGTGAACAGACACTTCTCAAAAGAAGTCATTTATGTGACCAACAAACATATGAAAAAAAAGCTCATCTCTGATCATTAGTGAAATGCAAATCAAAACCACAATGAGATATCATCTCATAACAGTCAAAATGGTGATTATTAGAAAGTCAAGAAACATATGCTGGTGGGGTTGTGGAAAAAATAGGAACACTTTTACACTGTTGGTGGGAATATAAACTATTTCAACCATGTGGAAGACAGTGTGGGGATTCCTCATAGACCAGAAATACTATTTGACCCAGCAACCCCATTACTGGCTATATACCCTAAGGAATAGAAATCATTCTATTATAAAGATGCATGCATGCATATGTTCATTGCAACACTATTCACAATAGAAATATATGGAATCAACCCAAATTCCCATAAATGATAGACTGCATAAAGAAAACATGATACGTATATGCCTTGGAATACTATGCAGCCATAAAAAGGAATGACAGCCTGTCCTTTGCAGGGTCATGGATGGAGCTCAAAGCCATTGTCCTCAGCAAACTAATGCAGGAACAGAAAACCAAACATAACTGGGAGCTGAACAATGAGAATACTTGGACACAGGGAGGAGAAAAACACACACTGGGGCCTGTTGCGGGGAAGGGTGGGAGGAGGGAGAGCATTAGGATAAATAGCTAATGCACACTGGGTTTAATACCTAGGTGATGGGTTGATAGGTGCAGCAAACCACTGTTGCACACATTTACCTGCAGGATGTGCAGGTTTGTTACATAGGTACATAGGGTTTTTTTTAATTAAAAAAAAGAAATTAAATAGCACATTTCTAAATAACCCATTGGTCATAGAAGAAATTAAAAGAATGAAGATGTTTCCAGCTAAAAAGCCACAAAATGAAAGTTTACCCTTTTATATGAGTCGATACATTATCTTGGACCGTATAAATAAAATTTTTCCAGGTATGTTTTTTTTTTTTTTTTTTTTTTTTTGAGATGGAGTCTCGCGCTGTGTCACCCAGGCTGGAGTGCAGTGGCGCGATCTCGGCTCACTGCAAGCTCCGCCTCCCAGGTTCAGGCCATTCTCCTGCCTCAGCCTCCGAGTAGCTGGGACCACAGGCGCCCGCCACCACGCCCGGCTAGTTTTTTTTTTTTTTATTTTTAGTAGAGACGGGGTTTCACCATGTTAGCCAGGATGGTCTCGATCTCCTGACCTCGTGATCCGCCCGCCTCGGCCTCCCAAAGTGCTGGGATTACAGGCTTGAGCCACCGCGCCCGGCCCCAGGTATGTTATAAAGCTTTGTATTATAAATTAGGTGAAAAGAAATGCTAGAGTTATGTTTAGTTGTATTCCTTTGTTCATTTTTTTAAACTTCTTGGAATGTTAAATGAATATTATTGAATACAGTCATGAAAAATATAAATGTCAATTTAAGTTGGTGGTTAAGAACAGAGACATTGGAATTAGTTGTGTTCAAATTCCAGTTCTACAAATTCCAGCTCTTTTTGTCCATGGAAAATTCGCTTAACTTGTGTTAGTCTATTTGATCATCTTTAAAACTGAGCTAAAAAGAACTTGTTGCAGAAGCACTTGTTGAAGCTAAGAGCACAGTTGCCATGAGGGTTAGATAAAACAGGAAAGGTGTTGCATTTAAAATAGTGACTAGAGTATGATGAGAGAGAGAGAGAGAAAGAGACATGAAATGGAGTTGAAATATTAGACAGGGACATATTTCTTTTTGGTTCAAAATAGGTGCTATCAACATTCTCCACTGCAAGAAGAAAAGGTAAAGAACAAAGCTAGGAACAGATTTTTGTCTTACCCATAATCACTGAGAAACTGAAATGGAAATTTAGGATATTTGGAATAACAGGTATCTTAGAAACTAGAACCCTGCCAAGCTGAACTTCTGACAAGTAGGATCAAATAACATTAAGTTTCAGTGTATCTTTTTTCCAAGAACAAAATGCCTAGATGCGAGAGTCCCTATGAAGCATGCCAACCTGACCATGGAGTCCAGATGCTCATATCCCACCACCTACCAGACCCTCCACCTGCTGTCCCACGGGCACTCCTAATTCAGAGTGCTCAGCGTTGAATTCCTCACTCTTAACACTGCCATAATTAGCACCCCACCACATACACTCACGAATGCTGCTTGTCTTCAAGTATTCTCTACCTCACTTGTAGCTTCAATGTGGTAGTGACTCTTTTCCTGTGACAGAAAGCTAAGAATCAGCCAGATTCTTCCCTCATCCCCCACATTCAACCAGATCTACAGATTCTGTCTCTTTCCCATCTAACTCTGTCCTCTTTGCTCTGTTTCATCCTGTCTTCAATCTTCTTGACCATCTCTCACCCGAAATATGATGATAGCTTCCTAACTGGTCTCCCTCTATCCCATCTTCTCTTCTAAAGAAATCGCCTGTCCTGATGTTCACAAATATCTAAAACACCAGGGCTACCCAGTCCCTCTGCTGACTAATGCCACCACCAGTATCTACAGATAAACACCGGCTCCTAAACAATGGCATAAAAACTGCCTCATAATGTTTCCTCTATTTAGATCTCCAGCCACTGATCTGTCCTACCTTCACTCTCCCATCTTTATCTTGCAACAATAATGAATTTCTAATTATTAAAATGGCCATATTTCTGTGCCTTGGGCATGCAATTCTTACTGCCTAGAATGCTCCTTCTCACCTCCTCTTGTCTACCTCGTGAACTCAGTGAAGCCTTCCATGACACACACCTCACAATGGTGCCCCACAAAGTTAATCACTGTGATGTTTATATTTATACTGTTGCCTCTAGCAGGCTGTACTGTAAGCATTTATTTATATGACTCTCTACCACACTCAACTGACAACTCCTCAAGCTTAGGGATGGTGCCTTATTCATCTATGTATCTGCATATATGTTACAGTGCCTGGCATATATGGTTAGAACTTCATCTGTCTTTTAATCCAATGTGAGCTGTTTACTGACCTTTGATTCTCTTCGTATTTATACATATGATATTTTTGCAGGATCTATCCTGGCAATTTCTATATGCCCTGGTTACAATGCCTAATAGAAGTCAATGATGAAATACAACACATTCTTCAGCTGAAACCAAAAGAGGCCACATTGATGGACCGAGGATTTGGAAAGGGGGCATTGAATCAAATACCAGGGTGAAAGCATTCCAGTGCTGATGGTCATGGGATGGGACAAGATCGGGCTCATTCTGGCATTGTAAAGAGGCAGGCAGTTTGAGGGAATCTGGAATTCATTTGGTGTTAATGGTTTTAGGGACTGTAAATCAATCTTTTGCACTCTCTCTGGCAGATGGTGTCCTTCATCAGGAAAAGAGGCTCTGTCATGATGAGTCAAATGTTTATTGTGTTGAGTCAGCAGTACCAGCTCTTCCATGTCAGTACTCAACTAACTGCTAGCAACACATCATTAACAAATTGCAAAACCCACATGTCTCCTCATGACGTTCAGCATTAAACTGGAACATGTTTAAAGCCAACTCTACTCAATCCAACAGGATTGGAAAAGCAGTAATCAGCTCTTTAATCACCTTTATTATGCACCATGGTTATTTAGTTAATTGATTCTTTTAATAGCCCCCAAACTTAACTTCCTCATGCCAATCTAAATGTCTCTTATGCACCTGCTTTTTCTTTTATGTAAAACTTCTCTCCTTTTCTCACTATTAACTCTAAAGAAGATAAAGTTTTCTTTATGAGTTTACCAAACAAAGCAAAGAAACTAAAATTTACCAATATGAAACTGCCCTTTTTGGCAAAACAGAACCCAACACTCTTGGGTATGATGCCACATTAATGACATGCAACTTCCTCACTTAATGGAACCTGACTGCTGGAAATTTCCTTTGAATGAGAAGTTCTCTGTCCATGGAATATCCAGTCCAGTCCTGCAGCATAGAGAATCCAGCGTTCTATGGTTGAACAGAAAGCTGCCTTCACTAACAGATACTGTCCAACATTTACAGAATTCAATTGAACGGGATTCCCTTGTGACAATGAGGAAACTCCCAGAATGGACACAGTACTTCATAATAGAAAACTCAACTCTGTTCTGCCAAGAACAATGGTGCAATCTCATCCCTTCAGCCGTTGCTCGGGCAGAGAGTTGTTTGTTTAGCTGATTTTCTGCCCCATATGGCACAAACCACCTTTCTATTTCTTCCACTTCAGCAGAATCCTAACTTGAAATTAAATACTTGTATCCAGACAATGGAATATTATTCAGCACTAAAAACAAATCAGCTATCAAGCCATGAAAAGACACAGAGTTAACTTAAGTGCATATGACTAAGTGAAAGCAGCCAATCTGAAAAGGCTACATACTACGTGATTCCAACTATATGACATTCTAGAAAAGGCAAGACTATGGAGTAAAAAAAATTAATTGTCACCAGGGGCTGGGGGAAGAGAGGGATGAACAGGTAGGGCGTGAGGATTTTTAGGGCAGTGAAACTACTCGGTATGGTGCTATAATAGTGGATAGTGGTCATTATACATTTACCAAAGCCTGCAGAATGTACACCACCAAGAGTGAAGACTAATGTAAACTATGAATGTAAACTATGGACTTTAGTTGATAATGATGTGTCAGTGTAGGTTCATCAGTTATAACAAATGTACCACTCTGGTGGGTAATAATATGGGAGGCTATGCATGCAGGGGGCAAGGATATAGGAAGTTCTGAACTTTCCACTCAATTTTGCTGTTAACTTAAACCTATTCTAAAAAAAAGTTAACTTTGTTAATTAAAAAATTGAATATCTGATAAAGAGGCCTTTCCACCTGCTTATACAGATGGACATCCTTTCTGTTTTATTGAGCCATTCTGAAGTCCTTCCTGTATACAAAAATCTTAGACTATGTCTTTAGATTTCTATTTTCTAATTGCAATAATCTATCTCATACCTTATCCTATTTAGATGTAACAGCCTAAGCTGAACTAAGAATAGTTTAGACACATAACTAGGTTGATTCCCTCCTTTATCAGAGGATGCTGGATCTCCAAAGAGAATAAACATAATGAGATTCAATTTTAATCAGTGTAATTGTTGCTGCCTTGGTACTGAACTATTACATTTTATTCACAGATCTCAATTTCATGGAAAATAAATTGTAGTGGGTTGAAAATGCCTTAGAACCACATAATAGACTCTCATAGTTCACCACACACTATGCTATTAGTTGGCACAGACAACCTTACTGAGAACGTATATGACTCTCTCAAACCCAGGCACCTTTCAGATCAAGATAAAATTCATAAAGGCAAAAGGGTTTCTTCTACTCCTCTCCCTGTAACTTCCTGCAGCAGTCAGACAGCTCTCCCCTTTCTCCAATACTGAATCCTGGCCCACACTCAGTTGTATCATAAAACTTTAGACTTTTAGTAAACTATAAAATCAACCAGAACATTAAGATAAATTGTGATTGCATGCAGTGGTTAAAAAAAAAAAAATCTTTCAAATAGAGCTGGGTGTAAGCAAATGCAAGCCAAATTCTCAAGATTTTACAAGGGTGTGCAAGATGTCTTGATGTTGCCTGTCTCTCAGAACTACAAATGGGGACTATTCCATGAAAGATAGCAGAGAGCACTTGTGCTGGTTTTACATGTTAGGCAAAGATTTCCTAATTATTTCTCCACTTGTCGTTTGCTTTTGTAACTTTCATTTGAGCAGGTAGGGTGGAGCCATTTCCTGTTTGGCAGTGGGTGATACAGTTCTCAGGCAATAAAACCTTGGACCTCCCTGACTGAAGTGTTTCCTCCATGTTTGTTGGCCCTCTCAGTTTTCCACTCTTAATCAGTCCCCTCTGGAGCACATCCACATACGGTTTATATTACATGATCTTTATTGTAAAAACATATGCAAAGTACTGTCCTACAATGGAGATAGACCAACCCTATCTCCTCCCTACCTCTATCCACAGGGATTTTCATAGCCTGGTAATCCATAAACAGAAAAACAAATCTTGTTCAGAAACGGGCCCTGGTATATTAGCCGCAGGCTGAACGTTTTGGTTTGAGTAGTTGTTTTATAATATTTTTGTTTCTCTGGCACTAACCCATGTGCTTGTGAAAAGTCAACCATATTAACATTTTATCTTCATGTTGCTACTCTATCTGCTGCATCATTTGGCACCTTGGGGGAAGCCCATGCCCATTTTCATGCTGACAGGAAGCTTTCTGAGCTGGTACTGTAGGTGGTCTCACACCTGCTTCTTGAGCCAGAGTACCAGCAGCTGTTATTCTAAAGCCTCGTTTGAGTAGGCTGAATTTTGTTGATACATTTCCATTTATGAGGTAATGTTTGCAGCTTAAGACCATGTGAATTTCTATGTACCTGACTGAAGAAATGAAAATTGCATAGCATCATCAAACAACTTTTTTTCACATAGAATATACATACACCCACAAGATCCTCCCACATTTAAATTTCGTCACAAAACCAAAGCAAAAAAATAAAAAATAGCGCATTAAAAAATGAAGCACAACAATGTCCTTGCCTCTGCCTCATATATTTTCAGCTTAAATATTCCCTGCAGTCAACAATCTGTGCCTGTGCCAGAGCCGTCTGTCAAAGATTTCATAAGCCCCAGGTCTTCTACCTTCTAAGAGTGGAGATACATACACATACATATACACACACACACACGCATATATATGACACATACACACAGTGAGGATGGAGTAATAAGCCTCTCCAAAAGTGAAATGATTCCCCCAAAAATCAATAAATGAAAAATTGTAACCATTTTGACTAATGTCTAAAGTTAGAAGCCTACTATTAATTGAATACAGAAAATCGGACAATGGGTTCCCAAACAAGCAGTAAAAAGTCTCTCAATGCCAGTTTTTAAAAATTCAAGCTATATAACATAAACTCCATTGTAAATTGTTTTATATGTTTGCAGGCCACCTGTGGCCTAATCAAGTGTGAATAGACCTAAAACTTTCTAAATTCTAAGCACATGAAGAATATATTGCTCAAAATGTATATTTCTCCACATTCAGTGATTTTGATTGTAATCCTGAAAAATTCTAAGGACAAAATTCCTTGGGACAGATCATAGAATATTTGTCACGGTTCAAAGACTTTTTATAACATAACATCAAATAAGTCATGAAAAGTGTTATAAAGATCGACATTTTTATTCCATCTCTCCAGGCTAAAGCACCAATTGATGGTCACCATTAAACTTTTCAGTTCATAACATCAAATCTCATATGCAGATACTGGCTATTTTATTTCTTTCCTTACGTTAGTGTGCATTTCTGTGAAGATTCAGCCCTTCCTTTCTTCCTTCTCCCTTTCTCCTCCTCCTCACTAGCATTACAGCACATGTACATGTGGCTTATATTTTGTATACTAATAAGAATAAAGTGAAGCGTTTCATGGACATGGAAAAAAGCTAGTGAAACTACAAAGATTCACACATAGATGCCATTAGTCAAGTGCATTTTTTATGTTAAATCTTTAACTTTCAGCAAAGACAGTTCATTAAGAACTTGGTTCACTACATCTTTCAGGGTTCTCTATATAATGTTCTACACATAAAAAGACGGAACTAAGTGCTTGGAAAAGCTTGTCTTTCTCTCAGGAACAGAGATGAGCTCCTTTAGAAACAGCCTAGTACAATGGTGAAAAGCAAAGACCCTGGGGTCAGGCTGCGTGGGTTCAAACTGTGGATCCACCAATTTTGAGCTGCATGCTCTTGGACAAACTACTTCGCCTCTCTTATTATTCATTTGAAAAATGAGTTGTTTGGGGGAGGGGGTCCATGTGGAAGATATATATAGACACACACACACACACACACATATATACACACATATATATTTGAGATATAGAGCTATATATAAATGTAGATATGTACACACACATATACATATACATGTACATATATATACACAAATAATATTTTCATATATAGTGTACATATATGTACACACACAAACCACTTAGAACTTAGTATTTACTGGTTAGTATTTATCTTATAGTAAGTGCTTATTTCTATTATTTGTGAACACTAAGAACCATGTGACTGCCCAGGTTCACCTTTTCATTTTGATCACCAGAAAATTTGGGTCAAATATTCAGCACAACTATAGTAACCAATAATATTTTGCAGCCTAAATAGCTATGATCTATTTGTTTTTTCCTCAGTCTACCTTTTTTTGCAAATCTACATTTTTCATGTTCTTGACTTACTATTAAATCATTTATTTTAATAGCATGATTTAAATTATTTGTATACAAAGGAGGAGAAAAATATGTTAAAGTAATTCTAGAAATTATCGATAAATTTGCAGCTACAAATTTGTAGATTTGAAAGTGCCCAAGACAAATCTAAATAACTGGAGTGATCAAATAATTTAAAAGAAGAAATTTAGGCCCTGTATTTATGATCTGCTGTAACGAAGCATTTGTTAATCAGAAAAGAGTGGTCTGCCTAGAAAAGAGAAACTAAAAATGTTTCTTCCCATTTACAGTAAATCAGAGGCGCTCACTTTATCTATCATGAGAGTGATGCTCTGAAAACCTAATAAACATTGAAAACATGGGTCAGGCGACTGAGCTTTTAAAATTACAAAGCTGGGAACAGATTATGGGACATGCTCACATGAAGTCAGAAAGATAAAAAAGGTGTCAGGTTTGCAGCTTTTTTTTTTATTCTTAGAACCATGTCTTCACAATCCACAAAATTTTAGAATGTTAAAAAATGTATCACAAAGACATTGGTCATCTCAGAGAACTATTAATATAATAAGAACCAATCAATCTCCAAAATTATTGCACTGGAAACCATTTTCTCAATGGCTGGGTGGTGTGCTCACTGGGAGAGCTGAGAGGTATGCTTCACAAATACAGAGCAGTAACTTTGTTTTAGGATGACAAAAATCCTGGATATCTTTTCTGAGACACATTTGGCAAGGTTTAGGGGTATATCACTAGGTACATTGCCAGTATAAGGGACAACATACAGTCCAATGCCATAAGCTTCATTTTCCCCAGCTGCCTCCCACCTGTGCTCCTGGTTGGGGACCTGACATCTTTGCCAAGGAACTTAGTTACCATTGTCATTGAAAACATTGAATTCACGTTGCAGACGCTGATGAGCATAGGCCAACCAGGAAACACTATCTTCTTCGGGGTTGCAGATGACATGAAAAACACAGAAGCCTTTAATGGATTAATGAGCAAATGCAAGCTCTACGTCCATGCAAACAACTATCCCCACAGTTCTATGTTGAGAAGAGCTTTTGCATCTTGCCTCAACCCATTACGCAGAGTAGGTGATAAATAATTTCCTCAAAAACAGGCATGCCACATGGAAGCAAATTGGGTTGTACACTCAGATGAAACCAACTTTTGCAGGAAATCCCCACATTTGGAAGTTAACGATTATGAGGAAAATTTTACTTCTGTAACATGAGCAGAGTGGTCTCTATTCAAGCCTAAATAAATCCCTAATATCCCTACTTAGTCCCAGACACCCTTACACTACACATTTTCTAACAATTAAAGGTTCATTTGGATTACGTTTTGTAAAACATAACCTGAGATTAGCTAAACCTGTTTCAACAAGAAGATTCTTGGTGACTTATGCAAGAGTAGTTTCAGTAAGGGTGTAAGAGAAATCAGGCAAAAAAGCTTGAAGGGAAATTAATGGTGAAAAGAGGAGACTTCAAGAATAGAAGATTTTTGGGGGTGTTTTTTTTAGACATTTGGCTGCAAAGGGGGAGGATGTTAATTCAAGCGTGACTTCCTCAAGCAGTTACCAAATGAGAGCCCACGAGGTCAGCCAGAAAGTATATTGCACATATGAGAGAAAATCTCAGTATGCAGGTCTCCCCAGGGAACCCTCAGAGAACTCAAAGTTGCCCCATTTTAGAGTGCCATATATAGGCACCTGCTAAGCAGGTAGCTAGATCTCAATAGCATCTCGCCTAGGATAATCACCTTTTTCCTTTAACCTTCCATAAAAGGGTAACTTTCAGAGGGAGATCCCTGCCAAACTGAAAAGATATGTGGCCCAGGGCCCAGGTGAAAGAGATTAATTGTAATTGGAAGAAGAATCTTGATGATAGGGAAGATAGAGGGTGAAGTTATTTGCTGAGAGTCCCTCTGCCTGGTGGTCTCTGTGGTATAGAACTTCATGTATGCAAAAAATAAATAAATAAGTAAGGAGGCACCTTGAGGGGTAGGAAGTTGGGGTGAATGGCCAAGATCAGAAATAACAATTGTAGAAAATGGGAAACAGAGACAACAGTTCCCAGAATTAGACTACATGGTTTCACATAAACACACTGCGTGTTTTGAAGAAAGTTATTTAGTTTTTAAGCCTCAGTTTCTTTGTTTGTAATAAAATCATAAGCAATCTACATCATAGGAGGAATAAATGAGATAATATGTGCATAGAATTTAGAACCATGCCTGGCACAGGCCTTTCTAGCTCAAAAATTCTAGCCATGATAAGACACTACCTGGAAATAGAAGGAGCTTTTCCTGGAAGTGTAGGAGGCCCTGCTAAACCATCACCTGGCTCACTTAGCACCTATACCTTTTGTTAATTTTCTCCATTACACTTATCACCCAGGAGAACACTAATACTTTTTTTTATGTATATAGTTCCCATTCTACCCACTAGAATGTATGCTCTATGAATAAAAGGGTTTTTGTCTGTTTTGTTCATTAATTCATGCCCAGCTCTTGGAAGAATTCCTGGCACAGAACAGATTCTGAAAAAATACTCTTTTGAAGGAGCTGAATAAATTAATGACAGGAGGTAGGTGCTCTCTAGACTTGTAACTCCTTGAAGGCAAACACTGATTCCTTTACTTCTCTATTCTCCACATCTGGAGAAGTGTGGATGCACAAAACAGACAGTAAGGTTTGAGAGTTACAGTAGGCACACAGACAAAGTGACTGGACTTCTCTGAGCCCAGGCCTCCTCATCAATAAGTGCTGGGATTAATGATCTCTACCTCTCAAAGTGGATTTGAGGAGTAAAAGAGAAAACAGGTAAAACACCAGCACAGTGTCTAGCACATGGTAGATGCCTCAGTGGTTATTGGTTGCTTGGTCTTCCAGATGCATTCTCAGCCCGTCTCTGTCTTGCTGTGTGCCCTGGAGAATGGCTTCAGTGGACTGCAAACCTGGGATCCTTTGCCCTCTGGTTAAGCCAGCAGGCTTGAGGTGGGAGAAGAGAAAGGAGGGGCTATTTATTCCCCAAATCCATACTGTCCATTTCTCCTCACCTCTCCACCCCCAGTTCTTTTTCTGCCCAGCCTTGGTTTATCAGCAGCTACATTCTGCTTCTGTCCTGTCACACCTATTACAAGGCCACCGCTCTCACTGGCTCCCAGTAATAACTCCCTCCCTTAATTACAGTAACCAGTTTGTCCAGAACTTTCTCAATTTTAGTACTAAAGTCTCATGTCTCAGAAAACCTCTCAGGTCCAGGAAAACAGAGACGCATGATCACCCTATTTCCCTTGCCTCTTCAGTCCTAATGCAAAATTCTAACCACTAACCTCTGTAGGCCTGTGTCAGGTTATTTTCTAAAGCGATGGGATTATGAATAATTTTTACTTTATACTTTTTAGTATTTTTTTCAAATTAGATACATGTATACATACATACATAAACTGGAGCAGCATACATACATACATAAACTGGAGCAGGGTTCTGGAAGATGGAAATCTTGTGTTCTAGGCTGAACTGCAATCATATGACCTTGCGCAAGTTACTTAACATTTCTGGTCCTCTGCTAAGTCACTTATGAACTGGTTTATCACACCTGTTGAATTCTTTATGTTACCTCCTTCTAGAGAAACACTAGACCATATCAATGCCTTCAGGTCTCTCAAGACATGAGCTGAGTAAATATCTTGAAGGAGTAATAATTTCCCCATTGGTTGTTTGACCTCTTAGTTTGACTTCTAGCACATTATTACCTGAAACTTTTCTGATTCAAGGCATCAATAATCTCCTTACTGATTGTCTAATCCAATTGTATATCCAGTCGTTTCCCTGACATTTGCTATGACCTACAGTAGTGGTTTGAATTGTGTCCCACAAAAAGATATATCCAAGTCCTAATCCCTGGCACCTGTTTACATGACCTCATTTGGAAATAGTGTCTTTGCAGATACAATGAAGGCTCTTAACATGAAATCATCCTACATTCAGGATAGGCTCTAAGTCCAATGACTGATTTCCTTATAAGGAAAACAAGAGGGAGATTTGAGACACAAAGACAAAGAGAAGCAGCTCATGTAAAGATGGAGGCAGAGGTTGGAGGTGCTCAACCACAAGCCAAGGAATACCAGAAGCCACCAAAAACTGAAGAGGCAAGGGAAAATTCTCCCCTAGAGCCTTTGGAGAGAATGTGGCTTTGCTGGCACTGTGATTTAGGATTTCTAGTATCCAGAACTGTAAAAGAATGCATTTCTGTTGTTTTAAGCCACTTGTTTGTGGTAATTTGCTATGGTAGCCCTGGAAGGCAAATATACCTGCTCTCCCTTGGTTTTCAAGAGAGTTTTCTTTTTTGTTTCTTTCCTATCCTTCTGTATATAAACAGTCATTCTTTCTCAGGACACTTCACTGACACATTATCTTTTGTCCCCTATAATGACATGTTTCTGCAAAGCTTCAATCATGGCCCTCTTCTAAGGCTTGTGCCATAGACAGCTTTCCTCAACTGAGTGATTTCCCACCATGAAATCAAACACCCTAATGGGTGATAATTCCCAGTACTCTATCTTCTACAATAACCCAAGCACCTCTTCTTGGATATGCTACAGTCAATTCAAACCAAATATGCCCAAACTCGAACTAACGATCTTCTCCCACAAACTTATTCTTTCTCCCTATTTCCTAATTCAGTCAATGACATCATCATCTATCTAATCTTCCAAGCTTTGAAGAAATGATCCTCATCACATGAACTAGTCATTTCTGTCTCAGAAAGATTTCTTGAGCCCTCCTTACTTGTCCATCCACAAAGTGACTATCTAAGATCACAACTGCCACTGATTCAGGTCACAGGTACTGTAACAGCTCCCTGGGACAAACATATCTCAATTTTTGTCCATTCTCAACATTGCCTTCAAAGTTATCATCCTGAAAAGTCAAAATCATCTTCTTCCCACTGTTTGACTTCAAAGTTTCCTCTGGATCCCTATTGCCCAAAGCAGTGATTCTCAACCAGTTTCTGCCACGCTTAGAACAGATGTTCATATGCACTAATGGATCACGTTCTACACAATTCACTGAATGTTTGCCATAACCCCGCCTTTTTCTTTTCCACTGAAGAAACACATCAAAATAAAAGTGAAGGAAGACTTATGTATCAAAATAACTTCAAGTGTTCTCTAGTTGAGAGTAAAACTAATCATTTTAGAAAACGTCAGCATTTTAGTATTCATAATAAATGAATACTTGCAATATATCTCCTGGGCACACTGCACTGTGCAATAAAAGTTAAGGACAAATAGCCTAGAGAAAAGTCCAATTCTCTTCAGTATACAATACAAAGTCTTCACAATTTTACTGAATTTTTTTTTTTTTTTTTTTTTTTTTTTTTTTTTGAGACACAGCCTTGCTTTATAGCACAGCTAGAGTGCAGTCAGTGGCACAATCTCAGCTCACTGCAACCTCTGCCTCCAGGGCTCAAGTGATCCTCCCACCTCAGCCTCCCCAAGTAGCTGGGACCACAGGCATACGCTTCCATGCTGGCTAATTTTTTTCTTTTTGAGACGGAGTCTCACTCTGTCGTCCAGGCTGGAGTGCAGTGGCACAATCTCGGCTCACTGCAGCCTCAGTCTCCTGGGTTCAAGCAGTTCTTCTGCCTCAGCCTCTTGAGTAGCTAGGATTACAGGTGCATGCCACTACGCCCAGCTAATTTTTATATTTTTAGTAGAGATGGGGTCTCACCATGTTGGCCAGACTGGTCTCAAACTCCTGACCTCAAATGATCTGCCTGCCTCAGCCTCCCAAAGTTCTGGGATTACAGGCATGAGCCACCATGCCTGACCACACCAGCTAATTTTTATGCGTGTGTGTGGTTTTTTGTTTGTTTGTTTTTTGTTTTTGTAGAGATGGGGCTTCGTCATGTTGCCCAGGCTGGTCTTGAACTCCTGGACTCAAATGATACTCCTGCCTTGGCCTCCCAAAATGCTGGGATTACAGGCATGAGCCATCGCACCCAGCCTACTGCAATTTTTAATTTTCTCTTACTCTCCATATCACATCCTGTACTCCCATGACACTGAACTACACAGCATTTCCTGAAGACATCTGCTTATTAACTTTGAATTTGCCATTATGTCCCTTCCGCCTGTATTGTCCTTCACACCTTTGTGCAACTGGCAAGCTGTTCTGTCAAGACCCTAAATAGCACCTTCTCTGGAACACTTTCCCTGAAACTTAGACACAGTTGCTCCTTGCTCCTTCTGGTATAGTATTTTATGTATACATATAATAATTTCCTGGGGCTCCTGTAGCAAATTAAAACAACAGAGATTAATACTTTCACAGTTCCGGAGGCCAGGAGTTCAAAATCAAGGGGTTGGTAGGGTTGGTTCCTCCTGGAGGCTCTGAGGGAGAATATTCCCTGCCAATTCCTAGCTTCTTGTGACCTCTGGCCACCTTAGCATTTCTTGGCTTGGGGCTGCATAATTCCAGTCTCTTCCCCCGATCATCACATAACCTTCTCTGTGTGTCTCTGTGTCTCAAATTTTCCTCTCCTTTCTTATATAAGGACAAAGATTTAGGACCTGTCCTAAATCCAGGATGATCTCATCATGAGACCCCTCATTACATCTACAAATATTCTATTTCTAAATAGGTTTGTATTTATGGGTACTTGGGGTTATGGCTTGGACATGTCTTTGTTTGGGACACAATTCAGCCGAGCACAGTATCTGTGTCAGACCTTATCATCATAATTTGTTCATATGTATACCTCCTTCACCAGAGTGGGGGCTCCCTGAGGGCAAGAACCATCTCCTACTCTTTTTTCTTCACTAATTGCTACAGCTTGTCATGGCACTCAGCATCTACTAAGTATTAAATAAATGTTAGTGAAGAAGAAGGGGAAAGCAGACGGATCATAAATGAAATTGTCTCTTTTCCTCTGATGCAGCTTCTCTCTGCTTCCAAGAATCTTCCATGCACAATACCCTTAACGAGAACACTACCAACAACCAGTCCCAAAGGGCCACCAAAGTGACACTGAAGGTTTTCCTGTCTTTTCACAGAGCGGCAGATTTGAAAGCATTTGGAAGTCTTCAGTTCCTGCCTTGAGTCACTCTGTACAGTTAGGTTGATGTAGCATCTGATAAACTAGACTGAGGGGAATCCATCCTGCTTTTAAAGGCCAATAGAGAAATGCTTTTTAAAATGTCCCTTTGTGATGCCATTCCCTCTGTCACTTTGTTTTTTTAAAAATGCCCAATTTCTCCTTACACATAATGTTGCATGTCCCAGGCTTTCATCCCTCTGCCAACATAGAGGCTCACATTTTGAGACCTTAGGAAATCCTTTCCAATTGCTTCCCTCCTCTTGGAAACTGAACACAGCTCAAGAGGGAGATAATCTAGAGTTCTTGGCCTGAGACAGACCACTGAGATTTCCAAAGCTCCATCTGAGTAGCTCTAAAGTTCAAAGATAAGCACAGCACTAACTTTTAGAAAAAGAGTCATGGATCACCCAATTAATTACTTCAAAAATTTCCACTTACAACTGTATAACTAATAATTATTCATTTCTTTTCCTCTTAACCCTGGATTTTTAAGCTGCCTATAAAGCCAAAACTATTATATCTTGCTGTTTCAAGATTAAGTTTCATTTTAGTTCGAGAAAGAAGTCAAAACAAAAAGGAGAGGGGAAAAGGGAAACACGTCTAAGCCATGCATAGTTAAGGATTTGGTTTCAGATCAATGTTAAAAAGCAGGGATAATTAGAAACATCATATGATTTGTGTACAACACAAGAGCTGCATTGCTAACTAAAACCATAACTGACCTAATTTTACTGAATGTTCCAGTGAAAATGACAGACATGCAAGAAAGAAATATAATACAAGCAGTGGATGATCCATATTTTCCCCTTGAGTTTCAAACACATTCCTCAGACGATGTACAATGCTGACATATTACTGACAACAGTACAGGCCTTCAGATGGCCAGCAAAAGAGTGTCTGCACATCAGAAAACCCACAAGATTATAGCCACTTCGCCCCTACAAGTCTATACTTTTTTTCAAATTAAACCTCAGTGTATTCAGAGAATAGAACAGAAAGCTAATTTAAAAACTCAGTCCATCACAAAATCCTTCTTTTTCGTTAAATATGCTAATAAATGTAAAGATCCTATCACGGGAATTTGTTTTTCTCTTTCAATATAAGACAATATTAACTAAATCTCTACCCTTCCCTAAATGATTCACAGATCCCTAACTTCACACTGAGGGATACCCACACAACACACAGAAAGTAACACCCCAAAGTCTAATCTCTCTTTCAGATAGTTGCTCATTCTTTATTGCAGCTATTCCTCCATGTAAACATTCTTGTGAATAGGGCACATTTTGTAAGTTATCTCAGATCGTCTGGCAGGATTGAAGCTATAAACTGGCATTTTATTTAACTTGCTGTACTTGGAAATCCCTCACATCAGTTCTGCTTTTACAAAAGGAGTCAGGCTGTGCTGTTTTCTCCTACATATTCTATACTGAATCCTGGTAAGCAAATGCTTATGGAGTCCACCCAATAAAGTGTCAGAATATAATGTCAACAACAGCAAGATTGAGAGGATCCAGGGAAAATTCTTGTCAGTAATAAATGAGGATGAGAGCACCAGCAAATTGGAAAGTTCAGCCTCCGCAACATCTTATCTCCATCTAGGCTGTGCAGCATTATCTAATGCGGCTTATCTGTCTCCCTCCTTTCAAGTAACGACCTGCCCTGCATTCTTGATTCCCATAGCTTTAGCAGTAAAAGATAGAAGAATACACTCGCCACAGAGGTGACTGAGTTCACTATTGTTTAGGAATTGGCTCATTTATTAAAGAGATGTTGTCTCACACCAACAGCAGATAACAATATTAGCTCCCTGTGAACCTGCTGAGGTATTGTCTGTTCAAGATTCAAGTAAAGATAGGCCAGTCCCTTGGCCAAACACCCAGTTGTTACCATTGCTGACATTCTCAGGATGGAGGAGGTAGGCATTGCCATCTGGATTTCAGAGGACTACTGAGACTTATTATCTTTTCACTGGAAAGCAATTCTGTTTCTACGTGAATAGGGCCTTGTATTTGACTCTCTAAAAATTGTCCTGCAGGCCGTTTACTCATTCAATGAACATTTATTGAACATGAGACACTATGCCAGATGCTGGGAAGCATTGTGGTGAATAGAAACTCTCCCTTGCACAGTGTAGTGTGGAAGAAAGATCTGTAAGCAGATAGTTATAATCTAGAAAGAAAGTGGTGGAATAAACACAGTGCACTGCTGTGGAAAGAGCCAGGCAGAATTGGGTCCAGATTCCAGCTCCACAGCTCACTGTTGTGTAACTTTCAACAATTATAAGTCCCAACTTCCTGATCAATATAATGAGAACATCTTTATAGATGTGTTTTGAGAAATCAGTGAGGAAATGTATGCAGAAAAGCAAGTGCTATGCCTGAGATGTAGGAGATATTTAACAAAAGGAAGCCACTGCTGCTGCTTTGGACATAGGGACTTTGGAGAAAATAAGACAAAAAAATCATTCTACCCCCAAAACAGACCAATTACTGGTTGGGGGAAGTAATATGTGAACAAAGTCTTGAAGGTTATTGTTTCAGATATTTATTTCTGTGTGACAAACAAAACTTACAGCCTTAAAAAACTCAGCTTATTTTGCTTCTGATGTGTTGGTCAGGAATTCAGGAAGGGCTCTGATGGGTGGTTCATCTCTGATCCACACAGTGTCCATTGAGGCAGTTGAGGCTGAAGGATCCACTTCCAAGAAGGTCCCTCACTTGCCTGTCCAGTATCTCAGTGTTCCTCGGACTCTCCTTCTCTTCACACAGCATCTCATTCTCCAGGGCTTCTCCATGTGGCTTGGGCTTCACACCAGCATGGCAGTCTCAGGGTAGTCAGATCAATTCACGGCAGCTGGCTTCCTCCAGTGTGTGCTTTCCACGTGGTAGGAAGTGGTAGCTGCAAGTCTCTGAGGCTCGGGCTTGTCCTGTTCTATTGGTTAAGCAGTCACAGAGCCTAGCCAGATTTGGCATGAAGGAATACAGACCCCATCTCTCAATGAAAGGGGTAGCAAAGATTTGCAGCCATCTTTAATCTATCACAGATGTGTGGGAAATCCTTAGAGAACTGGAGAGAAGCATTTCCAGCTAGAGAGAACAGATTGTGTGGACAGAGGCTATAAGGCAGTTTGGACTATAAGGCACATAGTTGGAGGCAGGGTTGAGTGGGCTAGTGCCTGTTGTTCAATTTCTTAAATACTTTTTATGTTGCACCTGTGCAGGAACTACAGGGCCTCATCACTACCTTGAAAGTAAGAAAACTGACCTTCTAATTTGGCATTTCTCATCCTGGTGTTGTCATATCTTGTGATGATGGAAAAAGTCTAGTGCTTAGTGATTATTAAACAAGCTCCTCTACAACCACCCTCTCTCATTCTTCCGTCCTTACAACCAAAAATCTTTTTTGACTCCTTATTGAACCCTGAACCACATTTACTACAGTATTTAACATCGCATACATTTTTATCCTGATTCCCCCACTCAACTATAAGCACCTAAGGTTGGACCTGCATTTCCCATCTCCTGCCCCTAGCTCCATGTCTGGCCCATGCTGAGCTGGGAGTGGTTTTAGTTCTGGGAAAGCATAATAAATATGGTTTAATTTATGTCCTCGAGGGACTTCTCTTGTTGAAGGGCAGTGAAATAAAGACAAACCACAACAATGTACTGTAGCAAACACAGAGCTAAAGGAGACATAGAGCCATGAAGGAGATGTGCCTAAGCTAGCAGGTGGACTTATTTGGAACTGTATTGGTCTCCAGGTGGTTTTATAAGAGATAAACACACACACACACACACACACACACACAGTGAAAAAGTGGTTAGGATACAAATTTAAAAGAGATAAAATTCTCTGAACAGCTTTTTAGGGAAAGGCATATGTTCTAGGGGTGTGATTGTATGTTAACCATATAAATGATATAACTAAACCTTGGTTGGTTGTTGATTCTGGTAAACTTTTGCATTAGTTGACCTTAAAGGTGAACTGTGGATGACCAGACACCTCTGCCTGTCTTCTCTACTGTCCCTCTGACCTACTGTTCCCTCATTTTAACTATTACTCAAGTAACTAATGAATTTCAGACTAAGCTTGGCACTCTCAACCAGTAAAATTCACCCCCTTGCTTTTCAGCCCACACCCAGATTTTCCTCTTGGTGTGAGATCATTCAGAGTATATCATGGGGAAAGTTATCCGAAGCAGAGGGAGGAACAAGAGCCAGGCTGACTGCCATGAGGAGCCAGCCCTCAGGTCTGCCCACACTTTCTCCATTTTTTGGTTTTTCTTCCTCCACTGTTTTGGTGCTTTTTCCTCTGTCATCTATTTCAAAGAACCCTCATAAATAAGCATTAAAAGTCAGCTTAATTAGCTCTTTACAATGTTTATGTAATTTAAAGGGAACTCAAAGAACATCTCACTGAACATCTTACTTTGCAGAATAAGAGTTGAGCCTCCAATATATTCAATATTTTCCCCAATGTCACAGAATCAGGGTTTTTGTGCCCACTAAAGCAAGTTGCCTTTCCTACCATGTCCGAGAAGTCAAGAGAAGAAAATCTGTAGTCTTAGCTATGAAGTGCTGTGAGCAAGAATCACAGGAGTGCTACTTTTTAAAAACATAACCTGTTCCACCTATGAGATTACAGATGGCCTAAGAACATCTCAGATTTGCCCAGATTCAAGGCAATAGACCTTCCAAAACAGGCAAAGTATTCTAAATCAATTCAGGGAATAAAGTCAGACATGCCTACTCCCTAAAGAAAAAATACATACATACAAGCATCTTTTCTAACTAAAAAGAATATTCATCAATTAATTTGAATATGAAAATAGGTTTTTAACAAAAATTTGCTCTAAGAATAAGGCAAACTTGTGTGGTTTCCTTCAAGGGTCAAATTCTTACCTTCCATAGAGAGGTAATAGTCATGTTGCTTAAAATTTTGTGCGTATAAAATGATGGGTAAATCCTGAATGATATAAATAGTGCTTTATTAACACACAAGTGACATAGTTGAACTGCTATAGAATAGTCTCTTCTTTAACCAGCAGAAAGGAAATTGGTTTATATAATAGCAATTATATAATTAGGAGGAACTACAATACGTTTGACTATTTTGCCTCAATAACTATACTATGATAGAAACAAAATACTATTTATGTTATCCTCTCATTGAAGCCAATAAAAATTATAAGGCAGCTGATTTTATTTAAAGATGTCTATATATTACAGATTCCTTTTAGATTTAGCTACCACAAAAAAAAACTTTTTGGCTTCAAATATGGATGGCTGGATAATTTAATAGCATACTATCTCAGCCAAATCAAATCAAAACATAGTGAACTTCTATCTTCTACCCAAGTGATTTTTCTTTAACTGTTTTTCTGCAAGCGTTCTTGATACGTTCTGACTCGCTGGTTGTCTGACTTCTTGTTAGTAACTGCAGACATCCAAAATGACACTGTGCAGAGCATTTAAGAGTCAGTCTTGCAGATAAGTGTAAGACTCAGCTGGATAATGAACCAAAGCACAGCTGGTTAGGAGCACCAGATGACAGAGCTCAGGGCGGCGGGGAGGAGGGTAAAAAAAAAGAAAAAAAGAAGTTGCTTATTTATCAGAGTCTATAGCTCATCTAGACAGGCTGAAGTAAATTCCCACTTGCTGAGAGCATAGGAAAAAGCATTATTTGACAAGGAGGCCTCTTTCTGCTAACATACAAACAGGCCCATGCACAGGGGCAACTCCCAAGTACAGAGTTCTAACACTTCTGTTGGGTCAAGGTTGACTGAGACTCTTGGTTGGACAGTTTTCTGATATGTAACAAGCACCAAGATGAAAAAAGCTCCACAGGATATTCCACCTGGGAGTCTGCTTTTCAGATAGCCAAATCATGGATGAAAACAAGTGAAATGTAAAAAATAAATGACTAGTCCAGAGGAAAAAAGTAATAATATTGCTAAACACAAAGGAAGGTAGATCCATGGGCCACTTGGGTGGAATTTTGAAGTTCCTGAATAGGGTACATGTTTTCTTTTTTGTTTGTTTTCCTTAAGAGGTCATTAAAATATCTAGCTCAAACTTATGATATTGTCTCATCAATTTCCTCTTTGTTTACAGCACATTGTTTTCCTAGGTTTTACTTTCTTCTGTATCTTCACAATGTTAAGATGAATGCCTGCCTCTTTTTTAATCTGATAGTTTATAACAAGAATATGAGTTGCCTGAGGACATGAAACAAATACATTACCTTTGTATCATCCAAGATGGCTTACCTAGTGCTGAGTGTTTAATTGGCTATTTCCTATATTCACATGCATTCCCAGGAAATAATGAAGTACCTTACCTTAAAAAAAATACTTTATATGTTATCACTGCAAGATAATATTCATACATTAATGTTTGTAATTCAAAGGAGCGAGTAAAGGAAAATGTGTAGTTCAACGGCTGGTTGAGGACAGGAGTCGAGCATGGAGATATTTTGGAGCATAGAGCATTTGGGTAAACCTTCCACCCAGAAGAGAGGTTTTTGCCACCTCTATGGCACCTAATGTTAGACCTGGCTCTGTCTCTGTAGGGACAGCAAGATGGTGTATTTTATGTAGGTCATATGCTTGACAGTTTTTTTTTTTTTAATTGCATAATGTCATTTCATACCAAATGATACAATAGAAAGTCTGAAAACCATAATTCCAAATAATGTTTAGTCAATGAGTCGATACATTAAAATAGAAGTCATTTCTCAATAATAAAAAGGAACACGCAGAAAAGGAATCCTGTTTTCTCTCTAAGTAAAAGCATTTTCAAGTCAATCTGAGTTTATACATTATTCTATCCCAGTGAAACAATACTAGATTGATGATGTATTGAGACTTTTCTTCTTCCAGGGTAACAATCATTTGAGGATGTAAAATAACTGTTTTTGTTAATGGGACATTGTTGTATATGATCCTATATTTAATTTCACATTGTTGCTGTCTTCTAAATGTCAGGTGGTTTTGAACATAAAAAGATATTGAAATGCTAAATAGTTGGCAAGTGTATATTGCTTCCTCAATAATACTAGCTTCTTTACTTGTTCTTGATGCATTATATTGGCTTGAATTATTTTAAAATACTACGTAACTGATCATAACGTCTTTTTGCCCCTTTTCCTTTTCCTAAAGACTGATGCATCTGGCTATATCTAGTGTAGACCATAGCTAGATATTTTGTAGTCAAGTTAAAGTTAACACCAACTTATGATATTTGGTGACCAAAAAAGACAAAAACAAAAACAAAAACAAAAAAACGGACTTTTAAAAGCCACTGAGGTTCCCCAGAATTTTATTTCTATGCCATGAAGTATTTATTAGCACTAAGGAGTAACCAGAAAAACTAGCACTTTTGCTATAACTTTCTTTCCTTATTCCTGGCTCATTTCTGATAAAAGTGTTAGAAGCAGAGAAATGACAAAAATAAAAGACTAGAAGAAATGAGGAAGAAACAGCTAACATGGATAATTTACAACCAGTTCCTGACTCAACTCAGTAAAGTTATGTCAAAGAGGTAAGTTTGTTGGAGTCTTAATAGTCTTTACAGTCTCTGTTTTCAAATGTTACCTGGCACAGGAAAAAAAAAAAAAAGTTCACTGATTGTTTAGTTAATGACTCCATGATCTGTTAATCTATAATTTATCTCTTACAATTTTTCTTTTATCAAAAGTCTCTTTCCCAACACTGGATTTTTTTCAGTATGTCTCCTATTTATAGCTTGTTCCTTCTCCTTCACAACTTAATTATTATCTAGCCATGGGGCCCTCTTGTCTATTCACTCAATGCTCTCTCTAGGAGCTTTGGACACTATCCACAGTGTTAGTTACCTGTATACAGATGACTCACAAATGCACGTCTCTAGACCAGACGTCTCCCTGAGTTCTAGCCATACATCTAATAGTTTACACTTGACCTCTCCGATTGGACATATAAAGAATCCATAATCTTAATGTTCCCACCTCACCCCAACCAAATATGGTTCTCTTCCAGTGTTCCCTATCTCAGTAAGTGACACTACCACCTACACATTATACTTGGCAACTTCTACACCTTCCCCTTATCTTGAAACCACTATCTTTTCACTCTTCTCTGGTATCACCTACTTCAAGATGCCATCATCTCTCACCCCTAGTATTATTTTGCCTTTACTATATCCACTGACATACTAAGAAAAGTCAAGTTAAAATAGGGCTATGCCCTACAAGTTCAAGGCCATTGCAATTACTCAATACCCCAGGACATCAGGATAAGAAAACATTTTCGATTTGTATAGCTTCCAACCATTTACACCTATACCTTAGACCAACATACACATATACACATACACATGCTATTCACATCACAGCATAGTTGCCACCTATAGCAAGTTCAGTATTGTTTACTATTTATCTTTCTGCTCTTCTCATCCACCTAGCCTTGCAAACTTCCCAGTACAAATTTTAATCACAAGGTCAAGATCTACAGCTCTCTTATTTTAATGGGATATTTATTCAGGACTTGCTCAAGGTGAATGCCGATGACTGCCAAAGTCAAGACCTGAATAGATTTAGTCATAGATAGTGAGGTATAGATTTCACATCTTTATTTTTGCAACCTCTTCAGAACAGGCCTAAAACAATGACATTCATCAGGTTGATTTACATGTTGCAGTATTTTAGAAGGCAAACTGGTGTAATGGACTTATGGGCTGTGAAAAACCAGGGTCTAACCCCAGATCCCCCACTTACTAGCTGGGTAATGTCAAGCAAACTACTTAACCTAAGAGGACTGTTGGGAGTTTTGAATCTGAAAATACAGAATGACAACAAGCACGGTGCTGTGATTTCAGATTTCAGAGGACTGGCTTTGGAGTCAGAAAAACCTGACTTCAAGGTTAAGTCTATCACTTACAAGATCTTAGGACAATTTCTTAACCTTCTCTGGACCCCAATTTCCTCATGTGTAAAATGGAGATAATTCTACCTATCCCACAGGGTTGTATTAAAGATCAAATTAATTCAGGGACAAGTGTTTGGCACAGCAACCGGCAGTAGGTGGGATACAGTGGCACTCATGATGGGGAAAAGAAACTAGGAGAAAATGAGACACATGCCATGCAGTCGTTGGCCAGGGAAAAGTGAGAGGGATGCTGAGTGAGCTGTTGCCAGCCGAATCGAAAAGCGGAGAGGGAAGAGAATAAGGAAACCAGGAAACAGAGTGACCTGCAGCCAGAAATCTATCACCAGTCAGTAAAAAGTGAGAAGAGATAATGAAGAAAACACCCAAAGTAAAGGAAATGAGAGACTACACAGTCCCAAAGAGAGAATATTGGAGACGAGGACTTCCTGATGATTTTCAGTTCCTGTGGAGCCATCTATAATTCATAGTGTGTGATTTCTCTGCCTTATAACAACAACAAAAAATTTTTTCAGGTAACTTCACAGTGGAAAAACCTAACAAACCCTACCTCAGCCAGGTGACCAAGGTCAACATCAACAGTGATAAGTCATGTTTATTGTAGGTGGGTAACTTGGATATGATGTGATGACAGTGGCACTTTACCTCTGTGGTCCTCCTCCCAAAAACACAGAACCCCAGTCCAATTATAAGTAAAACATCAGACAAACCTCACCTGAGGGACGTTCTACAAACATTTGACCTGTACTCCTCAACACTGTCAAGGTCATCAAAAACAAGGAAAATCTGAGACACTATCACAACCAAGAGAAGCCCAAGAAGACATGCTAGGTTCAATGTGGTATCTTTGCTAGGATCCTGGATGGAAAAAGGACTTAAGAAAAAAACCAAGGAAATCTGATCAGACTATGGACTTTAAGAATGTATGAATATTAGTTTATTAATTATAAAAATAAACTATACTAATTTAATATGTTAACAATGGCCAACACTGGGTGTTCTTTGTACTATTTTAAAAATGTTTCTCAAAATCTAAAACTGTTCTAAAATAAAAATATTCAAAAAATGTTTTTTCTTTGAGCTAGACTTAGACAAGATCTGACCATACAACCAAACAATATCCCTGGCTAGACCAGGTTGAAGCCTGGCTCTGGCACTAACTGGCTGTGTGACCTTAAGCAGGTTACTTGTAATCTTAGAGCTTCTTGACTCATCTGTAACATGGAGAGAACACATTATAAGATTTACCAAAAGGATTGAATGGCTCAATGCATGAACAGAATCAGCACTCATTCAGAATAATAACTGTTATCATTTTTACTACTACCATTATTATTTAAAGGCTCATTGTCCAGTACATGGCAATACTCAACAAATATTTCCTTTGTCCATTCCTCCTGAGTATTGGTTCTTTATGACACATACATACACTACCTAGAATATCAATAGATTTCAAATGTCTGTGCGAACTCTATTAAGACAAGCACAGTATATATTCTACTACACAAAATGTTACCCTGCACTAGTCATGTGCCTACTCAAAGGGTCTACTGTGGAGAGGTATTCACTACATTCTGCCAGGCATTTATCCAGGGTGCCAGGCATTTATCCAAGGTGCACAGGCTGACAGTTTGTCATGGGGTGCCTTGGTCTCTTTCATCTTTTTCAAACCCTAGGTTGAGTTGGCCTCAGTCTTGTCTACTCATAAAATTTGCTAGTATTTCCATGTGGTCAAAACTTCTACTCCCCCACTAAATAAGGAGGATCTCTTTAAAAATTGAGGGGGTGGTAAATGCACTATTAAGCCCATACATGAAATTCTAATATAAATATAGTGTCTTTTTTTTTTTTTTTTTTTTTTTTTTGAGACAGTGTCTTGCTCTGTCACCCAGGCTGGAGTACAGTGGCACGATCTTGGCTCACTGCAACCTCTGCCTCCCAGGTTCAAGCGATTCACCTGCCTCAGCCTCCTGAGTAGCTAAGATTACAGATGCCTGCCACCACGCCTGGCTAATTTTTGTATTTTTAGTAGAGACAGTGTTTCACCATCTTGGCCAGGCTGGTCTCGAACTCCTGACCTCAGGTGATCTGCCCACCTTGGCCTCCCAAAGTGCTGGGATTACAGGCATGAACCACTGAGCTTGGCCAAAATATAGCATCTTTTGATAAATTTTTTTAAAAAGCCAACTTTCTAAAACAAATCAGGAATGTGACCTCTGTGTTATTCAGGATGGTATAAGCAAAGAAAAGGAGAAAAGTGATATTTCATAGTCATTGTACTGTTTTCACAAGAAAAGATACTTTCTTGAAAACACAAAATATCATAAACTCATTTTTGGTAATATATATAAATATCATATAAAATACACAAGCACAAAAAAGAAAAATATTTCTAAGTTTGAAAAGTACATGTCCCCCATCTTAACTCTGATGTTTAAAAAATTCTCTACATTCCTTTGGTTTATTTTATGTCAATAGACAATATTTTTCAGGCTTTGTCCCAGCTCTGGCCCTATCCATTCAAATGTGATTCCATTTCATTTCACTGCATCAACATATGGAGCACGTGGAATACATCCTTGGCACAGTGCTAGGCCTTCTGAGGACACAAAGGAGGAATGTCACAATCCCTGTCCTCAGGTGACTTACTCTAGAACAGAGGAAATGAAACATGAAGATTATTATTATATGCGCTTGGCTAGAATATAAGAGCTATAAAAGAAACTTAATCAAAGTGTCATGAGATCGCTGAGGAGAGAGATGTTAATTCCAGCCAGAGGGATCAAGAAACTCATGAGCAAGGGTTGATCCTAAAAAATTGGTATTTTGACAGCTAGAGAAGGGCAGGAGGGGGAAGGACCCAAGAAGTGGGAGGACATTCATAGAAGCCGGAAAGTGGAGTTCATAATCCAGCTTAGTCTTAACTGTTCCACATCAACAGCATTCTGTTGCTTCTTAAGCATAATATCTCAGTTTTGTAAAGTTCACCAGATGTGAGTTTTTTCTTTGTTTGCTTTGTTTTGTGTTGTTTTTGAGACAGGGTCTGGTTCTCTCACCCCGGCTGGGGTACAGTGGTGCAATGGCTCAATCTTGGCTCACTACAGCCTCCAACTTCCAGGCTCAAGCAATCCTCCCACCTTAGCCTCTGGAGTAGCTGGGGCTACAGGCACATGCCACCACGCTCGTTTAATTTTTGTATTTTTTATAGAGACTGGGGTTCTCCATGTTGCTGAGACTGGTCTCGAACTCCTGAGCTCAAGTGATCCGCCCACCTCAGCCTCTCAAAATTGCTGGAGTGCTGGGATTACAGGCATGAGCCACCATACCTGGTTCTCTTTTTTGTTGGATTCTTTCCTATCTATCAGAGTAACTGGGTGTTGGGGCTCAGAAAATGATACCCAAGAGTGAAGGCCTCAGAAGCAGCCTCAAAAGCAAAGCTTCCCTCTGCTCTTCCCCTGACCTCTTGTCTCTCACTCCTCCTTCTCTCCCACCATACCCCCACCCCCCGCCCCATGGCGAGCCATAGCAACTAAGAATTCCTCTTTCCCAAGTAGGTAATAGAAATCTGAATCCATTTTCCCCAAAGCCAGCCATAAAACCTAAAAATATGATTTCAATCTTAGCCCACCTCTGTCTGTAAGAGCTGGCCATTAAGAAATTCGCTACCTGGTCTGATTATAGGTCATAAGACCCCCATTCCAGAAAGGGTCCTGCCCCATGCCCCAAAGGAAGGAATGCTGCTCAGAGAGGCCAACACGAATCTAGACAGACGGGCCTTGCTGGCTTTCCCTACTCCGCCTAACAGCATTCGATCATACCTCTATGTGTGTGTGTCCAGTCACAGTTCTACACAGCTGTTCATTCGCTAAACCTAAACATAAAAATGGATTGTTTTCCCTGTATCTTTGGGTCTTTGTTCTGAAGGATCCCAAGTAACATAAAACTATGATTAAATACATTTGTTATGCTTTTCTCTTATTAACTGGTCTTTAGATGTCGGCAGTGATCCTTAAGATGGGAAGGAAAGGGGTTATCTGCTTTCCATCCCTATGTGGGTGATGCACAGCATTTAATTTTGTCCTGATTCCTGGAGAAACTTCCCCTCTGGGTCACTCTAGCCTTTTATAGAAGAGACTTGTGATGCCACTGTGATTGTCCCTGAGATTTAATTTGCCACGTTTAGGTTTTCTTTATGTGAATAACTCAACGCAACTTAGAAATCTGACTTTTAAAGAACCGATACTATTATAAGGCCAGCGCAGTGGCTCATGCTTGTAAGCCCAGCACTTTGGGAGGCCAAGGTGGGTGGATCACCTGAGCTTAGGATTTTGAGACAAGCCTGGGCAACATGGCAAGACTCTCTCTCTACCAAAAATAAAACATTCACCGGGTGTGTTGGCATGCGTCTGTGGTCCCAGCTACTTGGGAGGCTGAGTTTGAGCCTGGCAGGTGGAGGTTGCAGTGAGCCAAGGTCACTGCCACTGCACTCCAACCTGGGTGACATCTCAAAAAATAAAGAACCAATACTACCATAAAACAGGGAATATATGCTCAAGGGAATTACCTTAACAGGACACTTATAAAATGAAAAATCTAAAAAGAGATGTATGTTTTCACAAATGCAGAGCTCAGAAAAAATGTAGTCATTCTTGTCATCAACTGTCCCTAATGGATTCCAGTTCATATGTAAGATCAACCTTTATGAATCGTAGGGTGTTTCAATCAACCAAGTATGTGAGGTTTAGGCAAATTGCTGAACTGAACTTCAGTTTTTCACAGGTAAAATAAAAATCTGAGTTGTCTACATGGAATCAGAAAATTAAAGGATCAGAGCTCTAGAACCTACTGAGAAATGTGCTTGGACATAAAACTAAGCCTTGATAATTTTAAGAGATATGTCTGGAAACCTTAGAAAATTCTCAAATGTCCCCAAAACACAAGGTAAGACATGGTGGTTAAAATGGTCACTAACCTGGACTCAGTGACTCATGCCTATAATCCAAGCTACTTATGAGGCTAGGGTAGGAGGCTTACTTGAACCCAGGAGTTAGAGACAAGCCTGGGCAACACAGTGAGACCTCATCTCAAAAGAAAAATCAATAAGGCTAACCTAGGAGCCAAGTGACTCTCTGTGAGGTGGTGGTGCCATGGCCTACAGGATAGCCTGGGATAGGCAAGTATCATGGCTAAGAATGCCTGTGGTCTGTCTGAGATGGGTTCTAAGAAATCCCTGCTGATACCAATCCTGTCTAACTAGCTCCTCTAGATAGAAATAGTCTTCCATAAACTGTGACTAGGTTTACTCCTCCATTCAATAAAGGATCACTAAGAAAAATCTAATTGTAATTGTATAATCGTATTTCAGAAAACTGGATCACAAGAGCCATGATATCCCCAAATCTATCTTCACAATTACAAAGTATACAGCATAGGAGGGGGAAGGAAGGAGTCAAACCAGTCTGGTGGGAATCAAACCTTCTCCACCTGATGTGGGAATGGCTTCCTGGAGGAAGCAGTCATTACTGCAATAACTATTGGGGTTCCATCTGCTGCTGGCATGTCTGGTCAGGACTTGAAATCAGAGAGGCCCAAGTGGGCTATAACACAGGAATTCCAAGTAGCAAGGACTTGATGTATTCCACCTCATCTAGAAATAGATTCACATATCTTGCTCTTCTATTTAAGTGAAAGCTGTTTGAAGACAAGGACCTTGACATTTTGTAATCCTTCCCGGCTCCCATGCAGTGCCTGGTACCAGGTACTGATAGATGTCAGTGAACGGTATGAATTCACATCACACAACCCCAGAGCTGGAAGAATCAGAGAGTTACTATTCACTGCTCCTGCTAGGATAGCTGGACTCTTCCCAGTCATGACCCTGGCAAAGGAGAATGATAATCCTTATAGATGAGGAAGGAAATCCAGCACTGAAGTTTTTCTTGTCTCTCCCAGGTGTAAATGTGCCCAAATAGAAAACAGAAAGATGAGCATACATATTGGCTCTGCAAATATTATACACAATAGTGAGCTCTCTTCCCCATCCCATAGCCACCTCATCCTACCTCACCCCACCTTCATGGCAGAAAAGTCTGGGCTATGGAGCTAAATAATAACGCTAAGTTTAATTTCATTCACATTTACTAGGTACTATGGTAGATTTTTTACTCTTGTTCAAAAATATTTTCTCTTCTTCCCTGTGGGAGAATTATTTTTCCTTTCCTCACAGGAGGCAGACTTGGCAGTATGGTTTCCTTTGGCAATGAAATGCAAGTGGAAGTAACTCTCTCTTCTGAGAGAAGCTTGAAGAGACAGTTCATGGCTTAATATTATCCCTTTCTCCTCTGCCATGAGATCTGTACCATTCCAGATAAAAACCACTCTATCAGGCCAGGCGCGGTGGCTCATGCCTGTAATCCCAGCACCTTGGGAGGCCAAGGTGGGCGGATCACCTGCAGTCAGGAGTTTGAGACCAGCCTTGCCAACATGGCGAAACCCCCTCTCTACCAAAAATACAAAAATTAGCTGGGGGTGGTGGTACACGCCTGTAATCCCAGCTACTCAGAGGCTGAGACAGGAGAATCGATCGAATCCAGGAGGTGGAGTTTGCAGTGAGCCAAGATCACACCACTGCACTCCAGCCTGGACAACAGAGTGAGACTCCGCCTCAAAACAAACAAACAAAACCCACCCCATCAGCCTGGGTCCCACATTAAATAGGATGTAGAGCAGAGGCCAAGCTGGCCAATGGTGGACACCTGGTATAGGCAAGAAAATAACCCTTTTTTTCTCATAAGCTACCAATATTTTATGGTAGTTTGCTACTGCAGCATAACATAGCCTATTAGATTGATGCAAGCATACTCTCTAAGCATAGGGAAGTGTGCTCGGTGCTAGGAATACAAAGGCAAATGGCACAGATCCTTATTTTAAGAGATTCTGATTGAGTGATGGAGGCAAAACCATACTCAGCAAAATATGATATGAATCAGATTTGTGAGGCAAATTGCATAGAATCTCTCTTGATAAACTTACCTTAAGGGAATGCAGTAGAAGGGCACACTGCAGCTGATTGGCTAACATGGTCCCTGTATCCAAAGAGTGGCATTTGAAGATTATAGAATCCAGAGGATTCTAGAGTATATCATTTGTTATTCACAGAAATTAAGATGTAGAGTTTGCACAGTGGCTCACACCTGTAATCCCAGCACTTTGGGGGGCTAAAATGGGAGAATCATTTGAGCCTAGGAATTCAAGACCAGCCTAGGCAACACAGGAAACCCCATCTCTAAAAATGATTTTAAAATTAGCCAGGGATGGTGGCAAAATTAGCCAGGCATGGGGGAAAAATTAGTCAGGCATCGTGGTGTGTGCCTGTAATCCCAGTTACTTGAGAGGCTGAGGTAGGAGGGCCGCTTGAGCCCAGGAGTTTGAGGTTGTAGTGACCTATGATCACATCACTGCACTCCAGCCTGGGCAACAGAACCAGATCCACTCTCTAAAACCAAAAAAAAGAAAAAAAAAAGAAAAAACTGTAAGATGTCCATATGTCCCAGTTTACCCAGAATAGCTCAGGTTTATACTGGTTGTTCTGGTGGCATTATCAATAGAATCTCCTTTTCTGCATCAAGGTATCCCAGTTTAGATGACAAATTATGCTATCACTCTAACAACAATAAAGCTTATGGGCTGCTAATAGCTAAGGATGGCCTACTGGACAGGCCATGTTTATCACATGGCTGTATGTACTGGTCAGACCATGTGTTCCAGATAGACCAGCATGTCCAAGATGGCCTGCAAACCCAGATCCCTATGAAGAAAGCAGCCCAAAAGGCTCAAAATAAAACAAAACAAAACAAAAACAAAAAAACAAAACAAAAAAATCTATGCCTTTCCATCATGATTCCCTAGCCCCAACTGATTAGACCTAAGAATATGCAGTCAAAGTTGTCCATGGATAGTCTGGACATAAGGGAGATTAACCAATGATATGGTTTGGTTGTGTCCCCACTCAAACCTCATCTTGAATTCCCATGCATTGTGGGAGGTAATTGAATCACGGGGGCAGGTCTTTCCCGTGCTGTTCTCATGATAGTAAATCTCACGAGATCTGATGGTTTTAAAAAGGGGAGTTTCCCTGCACCAGCTTTTTTTGCATGCTGCTATCCATGTAAGACATGACTTGCTCCTCCTTGCCTTCCACCATGATTATGAGGCCTCCCCAGCCATGTGAAACTAAGTCCACTAAACGCTTTTTCCTGTATAAATTACCCAGTCTCGGGTATGTCTTTATCAGCAGCGTGAAAACGGACTAATACAACCATTTACAAGATGACACATTTTGAAACTTGTTTATTCATTTAATAAATATTCATTAAGTACCTATTCTGTGCCAGACCCTCCATATGGTATAGTGACAAACTAACCCAACTAGATGTCCTCTCTTGGGAAGCATGGTATGGGAAGACGCACAGGGGAAGGGAGCAGGAACAATGAACTTCACTTCTGAGATGATAACAAGAGGTCACCACAACTGCTGTTTATCTGGAACCCAGTGGGCTATCATCCCAGAACTCCTCGCTCTTTACTGAACATCCCAGTCGTGGCAATGCTGGAATGGTATGTATTAATAACCAGCTTTTGGTGCTGAGATGGTTTAAACTTCCTCCTGATTTCCACATGCATCTTTAAAATCAATCCCCACCTTGAGTTGCTAAAGTTAGCAAATAAAAATATAAGATGCCAATTATATTTGAATTTCAGATAAACAGTGATATTGCATAGGACAAACTTATACTAAAAGATTATTTGTTGTTTATCTGAAATCCAAATTTAACTAGGTCTGCTAGATTTCTTCTGGCAACCTTACCCCTCTTGCATATGCAGGGATAGGCAGGACAGGAGGGTGGGGCACAGGGAATGTAGTAGCAGCAGCTAAGGGAGCTACTGTCAGCTCTGGTGCTGGTTCCATTTTCACCATTCACTCAACTTCAGTAAGATATTCCTTCTTGAAAAATCTTCACATTGAACTGCATTTCCAGAATCTGGAACCTCTCTTGGCCCATTATTCCTCAATTCTGATCTGGTCTCCTGAGCAGTGCAGCTTCATGGAAAGAGTTCAAATCATAGTGTTGCCATTAGTGATCATGTATGACGTTGGACAAGCCTCTTAATCTCTCAGGGACTTGGTTTCATCAACAGGAATATGGAAATAAGAATTCCTTGCAGGGCTGTCAAAAGATGTAGGGCCATTCATTCATTTATTCAATCAATGATGGAACAAGTTCCCTCTTATGTTCCCTGCTGATGGTCATCAAGACATAGGCCTTTCCCTCAAGGAACTCACAATCCAGTGAGAGATATGAAAGAGTGAATTAGCAGATGAAATGCATTGTGATATAAACAGTTATGGGTATAGAGAACATTTCTAACCTAATGCCTAGCTCCTGACAGTTGCTCAAGAAATAACAACTAATATTATTTGTCTCTAGGGACAAAAATCTGGGTCTCTCCTTCTCCCTACCTCAACCTAGCATTCTTCCAAATGCTTAAGGGCTGTTGTGGTTTTCAGACCCAGAGTGAGGCTCCCGATGCCAGGCTGACACCTTGGGCTACCTTGCCAGACCTCCATCTTGGCTGCTCAGCCCCACTAACCTGCCAGCACCTCCTCTTACCTCCCACTAGGCCACCCGGTTTCCCGCCTCCCACCCTGAAAGCTGGCCCTGACCCACTGGTTCCGTCAATCTCTTTCAGGGGCCAGGCATCCACAGTAGAGATGGGCCAAGTTAGGACAATCCCTACCATGCCCCTTCACTTAGGCAAAAATATGCCTGTCTCATATAATAGTTCCCTTTTTTTAGCAAGACCTTCAGCATGCAGGCAATTGCTATGTGACGAGCATAGTGTTGATGTTAAAGATTTATAACAGTGTCAGAGATGGAAATAGCATATGATCCAGGTTTTCCAACCAGGAAGTGGGTTTATTCATGTAGCTACCTCTTTAATTCTGCTTCAACTTCCTAGTTTCTGGGTTGGCTTAAGCAATGTCAAAACCTGTGACTGCAGCGCCGGCAGCTTGAGAGTGGGAGTGTCAGTGCAGATCTATTTCTGTGGCAAGTTCTGTAGAGACTGAATTTAAAATATGAAAAGCAAAAGTGAGGCTCATGACGGTGCCATGAAAGGGGTGGGGGGAGGTACACAGGACTTCTACAGAAGCGCCATCAACCTCCTCCCAACTGCAAGTCATTACAAATGTTTCTCTATTCCAGCTTCTAACATGATGTGCCAAGCTGAAAAAGAGGCAAATCATTGTGGGGTTTTACTGTGCCTGCTTTTAGTAGCCAGCTCTGGTCGCGCCAACCCTCCTATCCTCTCGCCAGATATAGAGTTGCAACACAGAAGAGATTGTCTTTTGCTGAGTAGAGGAATGGCAAAGTCCCCACAAAACAGTCGTTGAAGAACTAGGCCTTACTGTGCGCTTAGGAGTCCAAAGGACTGAAGGAAGGAGAGCCGTTGAGGCATTGCAGTCCTGCAGTGCATTCCAGGCACAACGGAAGGGAGGCTGGGGGCAGTTGTTTTTCAACTTAACTGTCCATAGGTATCTCCACCAACAGCTGGGGTCCAACATCAGTGAATCATAAGATTTAAATGTCCAATGACAAAATTAGCATTAGCAAAATTAACATGGGGCAGTCTTGTGGCAGTTTGAGTTTTTTATCCTTCTTGATGGGGTACACATAGAGCCTCTCGCATGTCCTCAATGGGTACAAAACTAGTGAAAAGGCTGTTTGTAGGGTGCTGTTTACTTGGCCTGCTCCCTCTACGCATCCTCGCTTGCCAATTTCAGTTAGGCTTCCATACTGGCCTGGGAGCATTAAGAGGCCCTCGCTTACACCACAACTGGTTTTGAAAAGCATGAAGAAAACTGAGCACTCCTATGTATAATGAGCAAAGAGCTTAGGATGTGGCGGAGGGAGGAGGAAGACACAGGAACTCGCTCCCTTTTCTTCCCCTGAGGTATAAAGATGCTCTTGGCCCCGCAGCATCTTGTGTCTGGAACATCCTTCTGATCTTGCGAGCCTTCATTGTTCCAGTGGTGATTTGTGGTACATTGTCGCTAATTTTACTTTCTCTTTAAATGCCTGTGTCTGCTTTTTGGCATATCTTACCATTCCTTCTCCATGGAATAAGCTTCAACCAGAAATGGAAAAAAGTATTTCCAACAGATAAACTTTTTCACGTGTCTAGCTTTTGCAGTACAATTCATATTTTCAACATAAATTTTTTCATTACCAGATTGGAAAAGATTAAGTTTAAACTCCATGATGGCCATGTCATCATTTATTTGGATTACCTCCCATTTTTTAGTATAACTTCTTAGTGATACGGAGACTAAAAATTTCCAGAACTGAAAATACATTTTTTAAGCTATGAGGTATTATCTGTAGCCCATGGAGTTTTATTCATTTATTAATCCAATTAATAAAGCGTTCCTTGAGTACAAGATGCTATACCCAAAACTAGGTGTTATAAATTCAGCAAAACAAGCACAGCCCCTGCCTTCAAGGAGTCAGCATTAATTCTCACACCTTTTTTTTTTTTTTTTTTTTTTTTGAGATGGAGTCTTACTCCGTTGCCCAGCCTGGAGTGCGGTAGCACGACCTTGGCTCACTGCAACCTCCGCTTCCCAGGCTCAAGTGATTCTCTTGCCTCGACCTCCTGAGTAGCTGGGACTACAGGTGCTCGCCACCACACCTGGCTAATTTTTGTATTTTTAGTAGAGACAAGGTTTCACCATATTGGCCAGGCTGGTCTCAAACTCCTGGTATCATGATCCACCCGCCTTGGCCTCCCAAAGTGCTGGGATTACAGGCGTGAGCCACCACACCCGGCTGCCCATTCTTTATTTTACAAATATTTATTGAGCACTACAATCTACTAGACAATTATGATCAGGCCTGAGAATACAGTAAGGAACAAAATAATGTCCTGGTCCTCATAGTATTTCTGTATTCTTAATTATTTTTTCTCTGTTCTAATGGCCTATTTTATATAAACTTTAGGTTCTACAACTGAAAAACAACTATGATGACAATTACCAGTGGTCTAAGAAAATGCCCTTTCAAAATTTTTAAACTTTTAATTAATTTCAGCTATTTTAGCCAGTTAAATGCAAGTCAGATTTATCCTGCTTGAGTCAATTCATTAAACTGAAGTCTTAGCTGTTTGAATTCTGTTTTGGGGTTTTTTTGTGTTTTTTGATTTTATTTGGAGACACAGTCTCACTCTGTCACTGAGGCTGGAGTGCAATGGCATTATGGTCTCAGCTCACTGCAACCTCCGCCTACTGGATTCAAGCAATTCTTGTGCCTCAGCTTCTCAAGTAGCTGGGATTACAGGCACACATCACCACATGCCCGGCTAATTTTGCATTTTTAGTAGAGACAGGGTTTCGCCATGTTGGCCAGGCTGGTCTCGAACTCCTGACCTCAAGTGATCCACCTGCCTCAGCCTCTCAAATTGCTGGCATTACAGTCATGAGCCACGGCACCCGGCCTGAATGCTGTTTTGTAAAAGAAAACACAATCAGAAAGACTATTTTCCAGGAGATTCTGCTGATCATGGCTATAAAATAAACACTTTTATATCCATCCTAATGGATTTCTTAAATTTTTATTTAGACAAGGAAAATAATTCGCTAAAAATAAATAAAATCAACTTATAATTCTACCCAAGAAGAACTAACAGGGGTCTGATATACCCTCCCATCAGAAACATTGAAAATAACAGGCCAAGAATATAAAAAAAATAGGTTCTTAAAACACAGGACTTCAGGTAACAAATGACAGTGATCTTTGAGAGGTGGGCCCTATGTCTGCCCCAGCTTACTGCTTGGAGAGCATTTCCAGGCTTCAGGACAGGGGCAGGGAAGGAAACCTGGCTGAGTCCAAGAGTCTCCTTGAGTTGAGGAGACATTGCTGAATGCCTGCAGGGCCCCAGGCACCTAGAGTTCACAGGGTAGGGGATGGGTAGAGAAGAGAGCTCTAATTTAGACTGAGAAGAAAGCAGCTTTCAGTTTGCTTTAAAGCTAAACTGTTACGCAAAAGTAGTAAGACCTGAAAATGTTCCTTGACTGTTCAGAGGAAATTGACTCTAGGGCATTTTCTGTGAAAGAGCTCTATCATCCGTCTGACTGAACACCACAATTTTGCTACTTGATAGTTTGAAAGCAACCATAAGGCCTAGAGGCTCCCAAATTGGTTGTATTTGGAGAAATACTCCTTCCTGAGTTGGGTACTAACTTACAATAATTTCTGTTTTGGTCTGGCTAGCTAAATGATGTAGATGGTGAAGTAAAAAACACATCCTAATAACAAGAACCATTGCCAATCACCTGGCATCGGATGAATAGGAACACCAGCCTATATCATCCGAGATATGATCTACCACTTCCTCTGTAGGCCTTGGTGGTTAGGGATGTATCCTTAAAGGCCACCCTCATGTCTCTGTCTCATCCAAGAGGCCCACTGTTATTCACCTGAATATAAGCAACTCATCTATTTTCATGATAATTATCATGTTCTGACTTCATTTCCTTATTGATCTATGGCAGCATTGATAATCCTCCATTTTAACATCTTTAAGATCTTTGTTGTTCATAATTCCTAGATTCACTGTGCTTTCATTTGCAAGGAGTATCAGTGTTGAGTGTCTTTCTTGATTCACCTCATGAATGTCATTCTATTCTGTACTCATTATATTAATAGTACTCATTGTACTACCCTTAATTGTTACATTAATACTACTCATTATACCAGCTCTACTCCTACACACCCTCTCTGTATAATTTAGTCTACTGCCATGTTTCCAACTTCCAGCTATAAAATTGAATTTCCCATTTATCTCCAGAGATGAACGCTTGACCTACATTTTCAGCTGCTTTCTGGACTTCTCTACCTATATATCCTGCAAGCACCAGAACATATGAATTTTCCCTATTCCTGATTCCAATTAACAGCACCATGGTCCACTAAAAGACTCAAACCAAACTGCCATCACCACCACAAATTCTCACCAAGTGCTTAGTCTTGAGTCCCTTGAAGAAGCCTATTTATACAACATGAATATTACTCAAATCTGCACCCACATCCCTATCTTTTTTCCAACTCTCATGTATCCTTTTAAACACAGATCTCGTTGGAAGACAAAATAGACCATCTTAAGCCCGTGTTCAAAAAGTGTCCTGCTTTTTAAAAGATGCCATGATTAAGCAGCATAGAGGATAGAAGAGAGAACATCCTCCTCTTTACAAGCATGTACAAATAATAAATCAAATTCAACAAAATATTTTAATACATAGCTGAGCTCAAAAGAAAAAAAGGAGACCAGAAACAAAGCAGGATCCAAAGCCAGAACATTCAGCTAAAATAACAACATGGCCTGGTGGTACATTGGGACCATTTGGCCATAAGGAGTAGAAGGACAGAAAACATAGCCTTGAGGTCACGCAAGGTGAGGATCTGGAATTGAGATTTTTAACTGGTACTCAGAAGAGCCTGTCACCAGGTCTTGGGAATTGTCAAGGTAGATGAAATCTGCTCAAGGTTCTCTGTGGAGATGTAAGTCTCCCAGGAGAAACTGAAATCTCAGGCCTTTAACACACACTGGAGTGGAACACAGTATTACAGAATCTGAAGCCTGAAGAAACCTGCAAGTTGATGGTATTTTGAGATAAATATTACTTCTATATCAATGAAACCCTTGGAGCATCTAATAGAAGCAAAGACAAAATAACCCTATAGTCACCATTTCACCACTCAGCAAGCATGAGACCTCTCAAAAATAAATACCATGTTATGAAGATGAGCTTACAGCACAGGAGGACAGGATTTACTAAGAAAAGTTGTAGACATAACAGAGAGATTCACACTACCAAGAATATAGCATAAAATAACAATCTGGGAGTAACTACAAAATAAAACTGCTGCCTTAAAACTATTAAGGAGGTGAAAGAAGAAAAAATATAAAGAAAATGGAAATATAAAATGATGGACAATTTGGAAAAGAACATTTATAACATCAAGATGAAAAATTTAGTCATTGAAGTTAAAAGCTCAATGAACTGAGGAAACAGTATGTTATATGTAGCTGAAGAAATCATTAGTGAATTAGAAAATGGCTCCAAGGAAATTATGCATAAAGGAGCACAAAGAAATGAAGAGACAGAAAACAGCACAGAAAGGTTAAAATAAGATCCATCTGGAGAACAGAATGAGAAGATTCAGCATATATAATAGGAATTACAAGAGGAGAGAATAAGCAGAATGACAGAGAAGTCATCTTTGAAAAGATAATAACTAAGAAACTTGTAAGATTGACAAAAGGCATGAATCCTCAAATTTAAGACTGAGACTCAGAGAGTCTGTCACCAAACAAAATACATGAATTCTCGAATTTAGGAAGCATATCTAGTAGCATAAATAAAAACCATTCTGCTTTTTATTGGTGAGACTCCAAAACACCAGTAACATAATAAAAAAAAAAATCATCATAGTAATCGGAGAGAAAAGACAGATAACCTAAAAAGGAATAATAGTTAGACTGCCAGCATGCTTCTCTCCAATAATAATAGAAGCCAGAAAATAATGAACAAAGGTTTGTAAAATGCTAAAGGAAAAATAACAATGATAACCAGCAGAAAGAAGTTGGCTCACTCAAGCTCAATAATTGAGGCAAGTTCAATACAGGGACTAGCTGCAAAGGTAAGGGCAGGTTTTAGAAAAAGCAACAAGAATGATATGATACCCCAGGGTTAATAACAGCCGGAAATGGTACAACTCCTAAGCTTAAAGAAACAAAAGGGGGTCACTTACTGGGACCTGCCGAAAGTTGATGGGGAAGGCCACCTATTTGGTAGCTTTAGCCTTTAGTTAAGGGATGCAACCAACCTAAAGTAACCCCTCAGAGAAAAGTAGAGGAAATAAATACCCCATTTTCACTCTCCCTCCAACCAATTTCTACCAGACTCTCCTATTGCTTTACCCAACCAGAAGCCAGGAGAAGGATGTGGAAGGGTAAAGAATGGGTCTAAGTGGGGCAAAAAGATAACATCCGATCATCCCCAAATCCTGCTCAAACCAAATGATTCTTCAAATCTGAGGTCAAATAAAGACTTTTCCAGACAAATACTTAGAAATGTTATTACACCAGATAGCTAAAATAAGTGCTTAAGAATACATACCCTTTGAAAGGAAGAAAATAAGTCCATAAGAAAATAGCAGGTTAAAGACAAATTGTCAAACAATAACATGTATACACCTGTAGTAAATCTACACAAGGATAGGCTATAAGTACAGTAATAGTAATAATGACTCATGGGAAGGGCACTAAACACAATGCCAAACAACGATTTTAGATATGGAACGGAGTGGTGATTGAAATTATGGCATTAAAATATGTGTATTGATTAGAAGGATAGTGATATTGATCAACTTTTTACTTAATACTTGATGTAATATCAAATATTTTAAAATGCAATAGTTGGCTGGGCGTGGTGGCTCACGCCTATAATCCCAGCACTTTGGGAGGCTGGGGCGGGTGGATCACTTGAGGCCAAGAGTTCAAGACCTGCCTGGCCAACATGGTGAAACCCCATCTCTACTAAAAATACAAAAAGTAGCAGGGCATTGTGGCAGGCACCTGTAATCTCAGCTATTCAGGAAGTTGAGGCAGGAGAATCGCTTGAACCCGGGAGGTGGAGGTTGCAGTGAACGGAGATCTGCACTCCAGCCTGGGTGACAGAACAAGACTCTCTAAAAAAAAAAAAAAAATGCAATAGTAATCACAAATAGAATAGAATATTTAACTTCCAAATAACTAAAGGGAAAATAGAGAATGATGAAAATATAATCAATCCAGTAAAACTCAGAGAAATTTTAAAAATGTAGTAAATAGAAAACACAAAATAAGATAGTAGAACTAAATTTAAGGGAGATAACTGAAAATGTTCAAGAAGATATTTAAATGCAAATGAAGTAATCTTTCTGGTTAAAAAACAAAACAAGTATCCTCCTATGGCTCCTAATTATCTCTCCAAATACTTTTGCTACAATGCATACAAGGCTCTATCTGCCTCTGAATCTTACAAGATTCTTTTGACTGTAAGTGACAGAAATTCAACCCAAACTTGTTTAGATAAAAACAGACAAGGCATTTTTTATTTGCTCACATAATCTAACACTGCAGAGTGAGAAGTAACTGGCAGTAGAGACTCAAACCCCCAAAACCAGTTGTCTTCCTCCAGGTAAGCCAAGCCTGACACCTTATAGAGTTCAGTATTTCTTTCTCAGGGTTCTGAGAATTTCTTACATATAACTATGTAATAGAAGTCATTCCATTGTGACTACCATTATTTACATGTCTGTTCCCCTGCCCTAGTTACTAAATCCTTTGAAAACAAGTACTACGCACTTTTCATCTTCATGGCCTCATCTTCTAGTGTAATTCCCAACACATAGTAGTCAGTTAATCAATTTTAATGAAGAAAGAAAGAGTTGATGTTTTGGATCATTCTTATTTCTATAACTATTCTCTCTTTCCTATCGGAGAGTCAACTTTTTGAGGTGCTTTTATTCCATCCATTCTACATTCAGTTCCTGTTCCTTCAACACAGAAGGCACCTAATATATATTGAATAATATATATTAAAAATACATAATAAATAAAAAGAACTCTCTTCCTTTTGTAATAGAACTGAGTTGTGCAAATTAAATGCTATAAATTCTGTATGTTCAGCTTTAAATTTTCAAATGTTATTTTGAAATTACTACAAATGTGCTTTGTACCAAACACTGTGGTCAGCAAGTGCTGACTCAGCTTCTGCTCAAGTGAATGGAGCAGTGTGCTCCTTCTACATCCCAGACCCAAGTCTGTCTACACAAACATGGGCTCACCCTCCACTGCAGGCTTTCCCCCCTACATTTCAGTGGTGGTTCAGTATTCCCTACAATGATACTTTCAAGCTGCATCAGTAATTTTTAATACTTCCACATGTCAATCAACAAAAGATTATCCATTTACCCATAACACTACTCAAAAGAGGGTATTGATTGAACTTGACAACATTTAAGTAGAGCCTTAATTTGTGGAATTAGCAAAATAAGAGAATGAAAAGGCTTCAATTAGTAGAAATGTAGGTAATCATATAAAAGATTAGCCAAGGCACAGGTTGGGTAGGGCATAAAATTAGTGAGGGCAAGGCACAACTTGTCTGGTAAGCAAATTCTCACCCTCCTTGTTCCACTGCCTTCTTATTAGACATTAAAAGCACTTAATTAAAACCAGTAAAGAAATTATAGCAAGGAAAAAATGGAGTGTGCCAGATATAATTAGAATTGTAAGTGTCTTGGAAAGCCTGCCTAGAATAGTTTTTCCAAGCTTGTCAAGTTTCAGAGCTCACAAATCTTGTCATGCAGCTCAGCTCAGTTCTTGGTCTCCCATCCCCCTCCAGCTGCTCTTCTCAGCCTCCTGAGAATGCATGTATTTCCATATGCTTATTGTGTGTCTCATAAAATGCATTGCCACTATATGAAAAATGTATGAGACACACCATACCGTGCAAAACAATGTCTCAAAATCGGCCAATTATATTTTGTGCAAGTTCAGAATTGTTCATGATGTTTCTAATACACTGCGCTTCTGGCTGTGGGGACTGCGTTCTGCAGAGTTAAAACAGAGGGGTTGATAGCTTAATTGTGCTTAATAAATGAAAAGATGTTTAAAAATAACATGGAGAGTGATGCCAGTGTTTTTTAAAGGTCTACTTTAGCATTTACAAATTACATAAATAACCCTTTCAGAAAAAGGAGAAGTATATCATTTTTATACTGTTTCAAGTGACTAGTCATTTCTCCCCTCTGTCTTTCCACGATAGGAACTAAACCCCCCATCCAGTATTTCCATTCCTTCTTATCTGCTGCTGTATTTATCCCCGGGTGACTAATTCTCTCTCCTGACCCATCTTTCTGTCTGGTTTCCATCTATTAATCTCAGCCATTCCCTATCTTATGAACCTGCTTCCTGTGTCTTTTTTTTTTTTTCCTGTCTTCTTCTATTACTCAAATACATATTCCCTATTAACTCTTTTCCTTCTGAAGCTTGCATTGAATTGCTTTTGTTAGATTTTATCCTACTTTTTGTTTATTTTTTATCATAACTCTCCTAGTTTTCCCCACTGCTTCCTGAAGTCATCTTATATTTCAAATGCTATCACTGAATTGCAGACATATATGTTGTTTACCTAAATATTATGTAAAACCTTCTGGTAACAGAAAAGAATTGTAATGATGTCCCCATGAAGATATTCTCCCAGCAGCAGTGTTACTAATATATTGAGAGATGTCCTTTTTCCATTTCCACTGATATCCAAGGAAGACAATTTGTATGAACCACAACAAGAAGTAACTTTGTTAAATATAAGGGACTTTGAGACAGTTATTCTCCTGTAACACTGGTTACTAAGATAAATTAAAACTCTCCTTTTTTAGGAGTCCTTAAAAATAGAAAACCTTCTCTAACTCCATTCACAAAGATAACTTGCTTCTCTTCACTCCAGAGTATTTATAACCTGAGCCACTCAACAACTAATTACATCCTGCCTTATATTATTATCTCACTATTTTGTGGATATATAGCTTGTCATTGTAGCTAAATTATAAGATTTTTGGCACTAGGAATTTGTCTCCATTTATATCACCTGCTTCTTAGTAATCTGTAAATACCTTAACCTAATTAGAACACATTCATGATGAATGATTGTTCAATAAATCTTGTTCTAATTAAAGAAAAAAGGGCATAGAGACAAAAATCCCTCAAGGTTTCTTCCAGTTTATTTTCCCACCTTCTAGCTCTTTATTGAATTTCCCTCAGTATCACATGCAAGTACACTACTCTCATTTCCTCTATTCCTTAGGCTTCACTCAGATCCCCACTCAGGATTTTGTGACTAAATCCTCAGTAGAAACTGGAGTCAAGTTCAGGTGCTGCTCAGTCTTCCTACGAGAACCACTTTTTATGAAATGGTTATACTCACATTGAAATGTTTAGAATAACCCAAAAGGAATCAGTATACTGAAGAGATATATGCACTCCCATGTTTGTTGCAGCACGGTTCACAATAGCTAAGATTTGGAAGCAATCTGTGTCCATCAACAGATGAATGGATAAAGAAAATGTGGTATATACACACAATGGAGTACTATTCAGCCATAAAAAACAATGAGATCCTGTCATTTGCAACAACATGGATGGAACTGGAGATCATTATGTTAAGTGAAACAAGCCAGGCACAGAAAGACAAACATACCATGTTCTCACTTATTTGTGGGCTCTAAAAATAAAAACAACTGAACTCATAGAGAGTGGAAGGATTGTACCAGAGGCAGGAAGGGTAGTGAAGGGGTGAAGGGGAAGTGGGAATAGTTAACGGGTACAAAAAAATAGAAAGAATGAATAAGACCTATTATTTGATAGCACAACAGGGTAAGTACAGTCAATAATAATTCTACATTTTAAAATAACTGAAAGAGTATAATTGGATCATTTGTAACACAAAAGATAAGTGCTTCAGGGGATGGACACCCCATTCTCCATGATATGGTTATTATGCATTGCATGCCTATATCAAAACATCTCATGTACTCCATAAACATACACATCTACTGTGTAACCACAAAAATTAAAAATGAAAATAAAAAATTGGCTGGGCACAGTTGCTTATGCCTGTAATCCCAGCACTTTGGGAGGCTGAGGTAGGCATATCACTTGAGGTCAGGAGTTTGAGACCAGCCTGGTCAACATGGTGAAACTCCGTCTCTACTAAAAATACAAAAATTAGCTGGGCATGGTGGCAAATGCCTGTAGTTTCAGCTGTTTTGGAGGTTGAGGCAGAAGAATCGCTTGAACCTGGGAGGCAGAGGCTGCAGTGAACCGAGATCACACCACTGCACCCAGGCCTAGATGACAGAGTGAGACTCCATCTCAAAAAAAGAAAAGAAAAGAAGAAAGAGAAAAGAGGAAAAAGAAAAGAAAAGTTCAGAATAGAAAGTCCAGTCAATTCTGAGGTTGAATGTTCTAAGATAGTGTTTTCCAAGATGTGTTCCACAAGAAGTCAAACATTTTACACACAAAATTTTTCATAGCAAACATTTTGTTTAAGGAATCCATCATTCTTAGCAAACTATCACAAGAACAGAAAACCAAACACCGCATGTTCTCACTCATAGGTGGGAACTGAACAATGAGATCACTTGGACTCGGGAAGGGGAACATCACACACCGGGGCCTATCATGGGGAGGGGGGCGGGGGGAGGGATTGCATTGGGAGTTATACCTGA